>NC_031770.1:12367932-12685949 GCF_001522545.3 Parus major | reverse complement strand
TCTAGAACCCAAAAATCAGAGCCTGGAACCCCAAAAAGCAGAGCCTAGAACCCCAAATTCGTGAGTTCAGAACCCCAGAATCAGAGCCTAGAACCCGAAAAAAACTGGAATGGGAACCCAATAAACTGGACCTGGAACCCCAAAAATTTGGGATTGGGAACCCCGAAATCTGGAATGAGAACCCAAAATTGGAAGGAGGGAAGGGAAGGATAGGAAGGAAGGGAAGGAAAGGAAAGGAAGGAAGGGAAGGAAAGGAAGGAAAGGAAAGGAAGGAAGGGAAGGAAAGGAAGGAAAGGAAAGGAAGGAAAGATGTTTTATTGCCTAACAATCTTTCTTAGACTTGGTCTGTGGTTCATGTGAACATCTACCAATCCCAGGTTAATCCACTCCCAGCACTGCATGTTTGGGAATGGGGAAGAACTGCACTGCCTGGCACAACCCTAATAGCTGAGGTAACTGGATGTAAGAATGGTGTCAAGGAATGTCCACAAACATACTTAGCCTAACAAAAGTACTCACTAGAACTTTCTTTCCCATTTTCAGCCATCAGATAATGAAAATAATTGTGGAGGTATGAAAATAAAATTGAGACATTTTCATCCACCAGGAGATCATAATTTACAGGCTTTGGGCACACAATAAACAAATGGTGGCAGGACAAATATTGTCAGTTCTGTCACTTCTTCTGGGAAGAAAGGAATCATCTAGTGCAGGGAAAAAAATTAAAGCTGTCAGAAATGAGTGTGCAGCTGGAAATTCTGCTGCACAGGTTTAACAGCCCTGATAATCCTGTTTCCTGGACAAATCACAGAGCAATATTAACAGCAACCCAAGAGGTAGCACTCAAAAGTGTCATTCCACCAGATGCAAGATCTTCTGCCAAGTTTCAGAGAAGTGATATAAACAAAATAAAGGAAAGTTGAGATAATATCCACAATGAATAAATAAAGATTATTCCCTTTCCTTCTTGCTATGAAGGAGACAAGTCTTCATCTCATAGGAACAGACATGGTTCTACTGTCTACTTACTCTAAGGCCAGAGCAGCAGAGCAGAAATTCAGATAAACATTCTTCCCAACAGAAGCACCTAATCATCAAATAGGCCTGTAAGGCTCAAATCTTCATTCTGGCCCTAGCAGTATCTTTTCACACAACTAGGCATTGAGTTGGAAGGAAAATAGTCTATTCTGACACTGTTTATTTGACAACATGTTCTGTCTTAGTCCAGGTCAGGAGGTCTCTATGTATGAAAGACCAGATGGTACATCTAGAAATTGCTCTCTATGAGAATTTTCCTCCTCCAGAGAAAGGAAGAAAGAGTGATTACATCACCTCTTCTGTATCCCAAATCCCAGAACTGCTTGATTGGTTTAGCTTCTGTTTCTGGATTGGATAGACAGCATGCAACATTAAGTTTTCAATTGCAAATACCCGTAGAAAACAATTAAAGCACAGTAATTCATACATTTATCCAGAGAACAGAAAGGCTGACAGACTCTCAGCTTTATGGGTGCAACACTGTTAAGAAATCACAGAGACAAAAGATTACCTTCATTGTGAGGACAGCCCATAGATTTGCCAGCTGAAGCTCTACCTTAGTACCCAGAAATATTAATTCTGCTGGTCAGTACCAAACACAAACTCAAGTATGTCAACAGTGTTTAATTGTGGTCCACAGAGTGAAAGTAAATTAACAAATTCCTCTTTTAGAAGACATGAAAAAAATCTTACAGCTTAGCTGCAAAGATAATCAATTTTTCAAATACTATCTGGTGAGCACTTTAGGTTCTGAATTGAAAAACAACATGTAATTAAGGACTTGCCTCGAAACACTATGGCCACATACAGAGATTAAAAAAACACTAGCACGCTCAAAGAATGCAAAAGCTGAACTCACCCACCAAATTGACTGAAACCACCACTGTGAGAACACAGCTGGGGCAGGAAGAAAATTACATGAGGTCATCTCACATCTGCTTTATGGTTCAGGTCCACTAGCCAGGCATGGCTTCCTTGCACAGCCAGACACAGACTCACAAAAGCTGGCTGGACATGACAGAAAACTGAGGAGCTGCTTCCCTAGTACTCAGCAGGCATGGATTCAGGGTTTTACAGAGCCATCAGCTGGAACCATCTGTGACTGTCCTACTACTTTCAATTTCTGTAGGAAGTGAGCCTTAGAGAGCCAGGAAGGGAAAGATGCTCATACAGTCTCAGTTATTAGAGCTGCAATAGCACAGAAAATTGCTGATACCCTCTAAAGTTGCCTGCTTGGTTTTGAAGACCCCATACCCATACCAAATCCTGGAATTCATATTTATTGGGCTCCTCCACCTCTCCCATCTAATATAAGCACTAATGGCTGAGCTACTTGAAAGCAGTTACACTATTTAGGAGCCTAAACCCATTGTTTTTCTTTTGTACCAAATACATAGAGAAATATCACAGCTAATCTCTCAAAACAAAAGTTCCTTTGATGTTTCCAATCATATGTAATGTGCAATAATATTTCCTTAAACATCAAAAGAGTTTTTTTTTTAGCTGTGAAATTCCATAGATGCAGGTGAAATTTCACAAAGATGGATTCCAGCCACTCTATGGAGATGAAAAAAAAAAAACAAGGCAGTAATATAAAGACCATCAAAATCTGAAGTTATACTGCTAATGAAGCAGCTGAATAAGGGTGAAAAAAACTTCACCAGAAACCTTAGGCTAGCATCATTATAAGGCAGCTTCATTTTGATATGTAGAACAAAACACAGTTCTAGTGCATAGAAAAAAAAATAAAATGATGCTGCTTCTCTACAATTTCTGAGTTTATAAAAGAGCTCTATTCTGGGACTTGGTTGACTCCAAGGGCACAGCATTGATTTGCTTATAGTATGAGGAGAGTGTGCCTCAGGTAAATGCTTCTTGTCTATCATACAAAGGCTTGCACATAGATCTTTGGCAGACTCATTCTTAATAGATAACACACAAACATTTCTGGAACTGGAGGCAAGTCAAGAGGAATTTCATTCCCACAGCAATCCACACAAGTTGTTAGAAGAGACAGATGCTACTTCAAAAAAAAATTTATTCTACAGGGTTTGGCAGACATGAGTTTGAACTAATAACTGGTTAGCACCAGAAGAAAAGAACACACACAAAATATATACTTTAAAAAAAAAAAGCAGATTCTTGACTGTAATTTTTTACTTTCTCAAAACTTGAGAAAAAGCTTTTGAGATATTGCTTGCTATTTCATAGGGCCTGAAATAGTAAGCATACACCCAAACATCACAAGGTTATATGGAAAAATATATTCCAGTTATCTTAAGAGCTAAAGTTTTTATTTTAACAAAATGGAAGGACCTGCACTCAACATCATCAATTTTGAAATTGGAACCTAGGGGAAGCACTACAGAGGGGAAGAAGGCGCATGAGGCATTCAGGACCTGAGGACCTGACACCTATTAACAAAAACCTTGCCTGGGTAACCAGTGCAGTATTAAAACCTCATTAGCTTCATTCAGGTAGACAATCAACATGACAGGGCCATAGGAATCACTTTCCTTTTTGGCACTTTGAAGTGTAAGGCAAGCACAGTTTAACAATAGTGTAATTGTCACTGGACAAAGAGTTTAGCTTAAACCTCTTGGTACATCCAAAACCTAACACTGTGTGTAGCCTGTTAAATTCAGTACTTCAAGATTTATACCCATCCATCAGGATTAGAGACTTTTTATTTTTCCCCTTCTTGAACAGGAAGTTTCTATCCCTTTGGCAGCAGATCAGCCTTTCTACCCCGTAAGCATCCTAAGAAAACTGGTTAATCTGCCAGTAGCTGGACACATTAATTCCTCTTTTTCTTCATACACTATCAGATGGTTAATATGGAAATAAGTATTTTTTTTTTTCCTCAAGTATAATCTTTTGATATTATGAAGTACTTGCAGGGCCTGGGGCTGTTTCAATTCCATTTTCTTTTCTGATTATATTTGAAGTGATAATTGATTAAATATCACTTCTTTCTACAGGTGTCAGGGAGGTGGAGTGTCAGGGAATGACAAGAGCAGTGTATGGGAAAAAATGTACTCAGAAAACCCAAAACAGGCCAAGGTTCTTTATACTGCAGACAAAAGAAACTGTAACAACAAGAGTATAATTCAATATTTTCTCTTGATTCAGTACACATTTATGCACTTAATTTTGCTAATTATAAATAGCTTTCAGAATTGCAGACCTTGACATACCTATCAAAGGTCATACAATTACTAAAAGTTCATAAACTTCGACACTGCCTCCTTTTTTATACTTAATGCCTCTTTTTTTTATACTTAACTTTCCTACATTAACTGCTTTATGGCCCGAAATATCTAAGAAGAGACAGAAAGAATACACAAAAAGAAGACAGAAGGAACATAAACCCCAGAAAATAGTGACAAGCAACACTGCTAACAAGTAGCTCAATTTCTATTCACAAACCTGTCTAAAGTGTTGAGCTGAAGGGCATTCAGATTTAAAAGTTTGAATGGCAGGTTGATGGCACATAGTGGTATTAGGAAGAAAAGTGTTGCATGATTTCATTGCACCAAACCTCAAACTGACTAAAAAAAAAAAAAATAAAATCATGTGATGGTACTAAAATATTGCAAATGAACATGATCAGTGTTTTTAAAACCAAAATATCACCTAATAATTTTCTCTTTCCCAAACTGCAAAAAAATAGGAAGACCAATATCCAAGAAGCACATTTTTCTACTTACAATTATGAACAAGAAAGAAAAAAGGCATTCATGCTGAATCTGACCTGGAACCAGCTCTTGTTGTACTGGGAGTCCCTAAACACATCATATAAAAATTCTTGCTTTCAATGGAGAAATACACAAAAATTTGGAACAAAGCAAGTCCATTTTGTACCATTCAAGACTATGCACTTTGTAAGTCATGAGATGGCAAGAAACTATGGGAAGTGAGCCCAGAGACACTGAATTTGGCAGGAGTTAAGACAATGACAAAAAACTGTCATATTACATGTACTTACAGCATTGCTGCTCAGAATGGAAAATACTTGTGGATCTTTTGGAGGATTCACAGCAGCAGTAATGTCAAAGAATTTTTTGTAATTCAGAAATGTTCCTTGAAATTCAACCCAAATATTCCCATATTTTCCCCACTAATTGTATCGAAGACAACTTTTTTTTTTTATTTTAGGTAATAATTCTAAAAGTTAGGAGTTCACAAAATAACTTTCTGTAGGTGTTCAGCTACACAGAATAAGGGTATATCAAAAGGCAGCTTTGGGCATGGAAATTCTAAGCCTTTTTTTTTCATAGTAGATAGTAGTGTGTTGTTTTGTTTTTTTTCTGGTTGCTATATTTCAATATATGACAGTACCTGACAGCCATAATGGTAATTGGTATCTGTGCCTTACAATAGCCAGTTAATCTGATAAATGTTTTAGAAAATTTCCTGGCTTGTTAATGTTCATAATGTTCAATAATGACATTATAACACTTTGAGGTTAAACTACTTCTGCTTAAACTTAGATGAAATGAGAGCTCTTATACAAATACATAAATATAAACCTAACTAAAGGGGTAATTAAATGCCACTGTTAATTAAATAAACACCAATTTCTTTCCACTGTCCTGGTTCTTTCAGGAGAGCTATTAATAAAACAGGACCTACCTCTCTAAGAGAGAAAAGAAACACTTTTGATAAAATGTTTTCCTTTTGTTTCTTGTCAAGAGCATATATGAAGTTTCAAATAGCAGAGTGATATGGAAAAATACAAGTCTGGATAGAAATAACCTAAGGAACCTGTGTGAGTCACACCCTGGCCATGGCTTCTGCGATGGAGGCCATGGAGGAAAACAGCACAGCCTGACAAAACTGAGACACCTGGAGTGAAAATCTGATGGAAAATTCTCACCTGCAGGTGACTCAGTGTGAGAGACTGGAAAGGCTGATGTTTTGTGACATTTTGGGGTGCATGAGTGGGGGGAAGGGGGAATTTGGGCCTTGCCCTGGAGAAGCAATGCCCTGCCCCACACCCCCCACATCCCCAGAGCCTGAATCCCAGGCCAGCAGTGGTGCCAGTCCCTGGCACAGCAGGGCAATGTTCCACACCTGCCTCTGGAGCCCCTAACCAGCTCCTGAGTGGCCAAATGACCAGAAGTGCCACCCAGGGGAAGGGCTCAGGAAGGCCAAGGGGTATTTAAGGCCAAATACATGGTGAGCACGTCTTGACCCTACCTCCTCTTGGAGATTCTATCAGCTGAACATCACTGGAACCCAGGAGTTGGTAGCTGTATGTATCCTTTTCTTTATCTCCTCTGTTTTTCTTTTTTCTTTTAATTCCCTCTTCTTGGAATTTTTGAGCAATTTAAAATTGAACTGGTTGAGAGTTTGAAGTTGAATGGACCAAGCTAATGCTTTGAGAAGTGTTTTGCATTGACTGAATGCTGCCCTAAACCTTTTGCCAAAGTTCTCAGATTATCTAAACTTGCCAGAAAAGTTGTTTTTGTTGTTTTGACCTCTTGAAAAGATCTTGTTGGTATTTTTCCCTGCCTTCTCTTTCAGAGTACATGAACAGCCACAAGGCCTTTTAAAAGCACCATAGAGTGAGTTTTCTGGAGCCCTGCACTCAGCCAGGGAGAGATGAGGAAGGGCTCAGAGACAGTTCCCCAACTTGCTGTGGCCATTACCACCAGGGACCAGGAAAATACAGTCCCAGTACTGGTGTAAGCAGCCCACATTTCTGGGAGGGAGATAAAGGGAAAAAAAAATGTGTTGCCGATCAGAATGGCACAATATTGTAGTCACTTTGAGGCAGTGGAAGAGACAGTGCAGGGAGGAGGAAAACCAGAGGGGTAAATCAGGCTTCAAATCTACAGTGGCTGACATATAAGGAAAGAGGGAAAGGCTAGGACAGTGTAAATACAGGAAAATGTGCCCATATTTTTAGTACCACCACAAGACAGCTACTAGCAAGTGCTGCATAGTACTTTGCATTAAAGTAGAAAATGCTTCATTTTAATTAAATAAGTAGGTAATATTAATTGCCATCAACAAAGTAGATGCTACCAAGACAATATCAGATAAACATGGGGAACAAGTGAGCTGTACAAGAGCCCAAACCTACTAAAATTAAGGAAGCACAATTAAGCTGTCTCTTGAGGTTTTCTGGCCAAAGATGGTGTGACTGAAGCTCTTCTCAAATATGTTGGGTTTCATCCCACCAACTGCCTCTCACTTTGGACCTCAATGTCTTGGGTCCCTTATCATCAGTAAAACTCTTGACTTAATCCAAGTATAAAATATAAGAATGTTATACACAACAGTCCTTAAGATTACTGACTAAAACAAGAAGGTGTATTTTCTAGTTGTTGTGGGAGAAAAATACAATGTAAATTCAATTTAACGTTCAACGAGGGAGGAATAAATAAGGAGAAAAAAACTAGGGCATTCATATTTATAAAAGCCTGAATGTAATGTAGGAGCATTAATAAGCCCTTCTGCTTCCTTTAGCACTCACAGCATGACACTGTTCTTTAAATGAGGAGCTCACTACAAAGGTCATAAATGTAACCAAATCCAAGGAGCTGGTCAGCTACCAGGAGAAAATGGAAGGCATTTGCATGTTATAAAAAAAAGTATTACCAGAAGTTTTCGGTATCATCTTATCATCAGAGAGTTGCTCTAAATTTGAAACATGCAAGCCCATACAGAAAAGGCTTTACTCTAGAATCCAGTGTAAGCAAACTCTCTAAGAAAGAAAACAAATTTTTTTTTCTCTTTCTTTGATGCATAATAAATATCACCTGACATCACTATTCCAATTTGCTTCTTGCCTACTCAAAAATTCAGCATCTCTCCTTCTTCATCTTGATTTGTTCATGTCCACTTAACAATCCCCATACAACTTGGTACGGCTTTGTTTCTGTATCAAGCACTTCACCATCACTATCTGACATTACTCATCTTCCTTTGCTTGGAAATACTTCCCCAATATTCTTGTTCAAGGATTAACTGGTTCTTTGAAATTTCCAATTTTTTCAATATGCCAATATTCCTATCTATAGGCACTGTAACTAACACTTTTTATTGTTCTGACACAGTTTGTAAACCAATTTTCAATGCCAGTAAATCTCATGGAAAAGCCTTTCTCCTTGCATCACAATGACGAATACCCAACATTTTTCATATTTTTGTCATGAGGTAAAAAGGGATATATCTAAATTTATTTACGGTCATAAATATGTATATATGTACACAAGTATATAAATACATATAACACCATAATTTCCAGGATAAACAAGTATCACTTAGTAAATAATGCATTCTCTTGACCTCCAGCCTTCAGAATAAAGATGTCAAGCAGCAGTGTTGTATTTAGAAGCACAACATATTTAGCATTTCTTAAACTGAAAAGGAGTATAATTCATAATTCATTATGCCCTTCTGCTTTTGTCTTTTGTGGGCAAAAAACCTAAATAAATAGTTAATAAATAGATCAGCAAATATGGCATCTCCCTTACTCTTGGATTTTCTTCAAATGTTTCACATTTTTAACATTAACCTCTTAGAAAATACTCAGTATTTTATCTGGAAATAACACATTTGTAGTTCCTCAGTCTAGGGAATTTAAATCTACTCAGTAAGCAGAATAACCTTTTTATATTTTGGAGTGTAGGTCTTAGATACAAATATTTAGTATACATCCAAAAATAAATGGAAGAGTTCTCAATACGCTCTTCAATTATTTCTATGAACTGTCTGCAAATTAATTTGCTTGCTAGCATATCTACAGAAGATGAAAATAAAAGACAAATAAATAATTTATACAGTGTGAATGAAGGTATTATAACTGCTTCATGAACTGCTCCAAACAGCACAAATCTGCCTTGCCTCGAGGCGTCTGTTACAGCTGGCATCACTTAGTCCAGCCAAAGTCCTGGTCAAAGGCTCCAGAAGTTGCACCTCAGGGTTTCCTGTGATTATAGGTCAAATGAAGGAAAACTGCAGAAGAGGACACCATTAGGAATCTAACCTCATCTCACATGCAGGAGGTTGAAATCCTAAGAATGAGATCAACTGCAAATCCCACTGCATTTTCTGCCAAATGACGCCAACATTTAAGCAAAGATGGACTAAATACAGGTCTCCACCCCTTGCACTATCTTCTGTTCCCTTCTTGCACACAGATTTTGTTATTGCTTTTTCCTAAGCTTCAGCTTGCTGTGCTGCCAGATGAGTTGAAGCATCCCACCTCACTTCCCTGTTTTCCCCTAAACACAATTTCTGTGTTTCCCTTCCCGCTTCCCATTGCAGCATGGGCCACATAAAACTCATCTTTCACCAACTATTTTGGCAGTTCTGCCTTTTATATCCCCTCTCTAGGGTGTCTGTACTTCTGGTCTAATGTACAGAGAGTGTGTTGTAAAGCAAGCAGAATGATTTTTCCACTTCTGGCAGGTAAACCCAGATGAAACATCACTTCAAGCCCTGTTTCTTTACCGTGCATTTCCTCAGTTCTTGTCCTTAATTCTTTAAAGTTGATGGGTTTGTGGCAAATACAGACCAGCACAAACCTGTGGAAAGTAAATGGGATGCAGTTGGGGATATTGCAGTCTAAATTACACCACATTTTCAAATTTCTCATTTGAATTCAGCTCAGTCTTTCTTTCCAAATTATGCCAACAACACATACAAACTGGCCCCATAATAGCTATTAATTCATCACAGAATTAATGTTGAAAACTGTATTTTGTATAAAGCTTTTAAAAAATTATATCACTAGGATATAATTTTGTGACCCTCTCGTGCCCTCAGCTGTCTCAGTACAACATTCCCAACATTATCAAAAGCAATGGGGGAACGTGCACTTATATTTCTCTAGGGAAGGCTGGTTTTAGAAAGAGTAGTCCTCTACCTCCTAAAAATGCTACAGGTTTCTCAAGCTAGCTAAAGCTAGCTTAAGGATGCAGAAAAGTCCCCTGGAATAGCCTCAAATAACTATGTGCCTATTAGCATATATAATCTTATTCAATCCAAAGGATTTCATAAAGATTCATAGATTTAAAGAACTTGAAAGGAAGGTGTGGTTTGTTGGTTGTTTTGTTTTTTTTAATATGGCTAAATGTCATAGCCAGTTCTGAGCAGATGAAGTATCCACTTCTTTTAATTCTGATCAAAAATAAGGGCAAACTAGAGAGTGTTTTTATGCCAGAAGTAAATTTTCTATCTTCTTTTTTTTCCCTTTAGTTGAATCCATGGATAGATAATGTGCATCATGTTCAGCCTTATCCTTCTATCTTCATCCAAATTTCTAAAATTAGCTATCCTCATCTTACTGAAATTCATGCATTTCTTCTAGATGAGGCTTCATTATAGGTGTTTAAAGACAGTTATCAAAGAGTATAAATCTCACTACAGCATTTGAAAGGTGATAAACAGCTTTAGGAAATAAATAACAAAAATTTTCTACTGGCAAGGTCCGTTACCATGTGAAATAATCTTTCCTGCTAGGCAGTAGAAACCTCATTATTTGAGATGTTCAAAAGAAGCCTGGCACCAGCACTAGAAAATACAGTATATTAAATTATCCTTTATTATGAAGAGAGGATCTGACCAGATGACCTTCAGGGATCCTCCCCTTGCCTGGTTTGTAACATGCAACGGTTTAGCAGATAAAAATGCAATTAAAGCAGGCTGAAGTAATGTATGAAGTATTCAGATTGTGTGTGAAGATACAGGGTTTGTATAAATAAATATACATGCACCAGAAATGAGTCACAAAGCTCCCTGAGGAGCTTAGGTAAGCTTATGGCTAGGGCAGTAGACATGCTCTAGAAATATAATATCAAGAACTACTGGATACTTAAAAGGGGTTCTCACATACTTAGCTTCCTCTATACCCACTTCCTAAAATATGTGTAAATGCTCTGTTTACAATTTTGGGTTTTTTGAGGGTGTTGGAAACATGAACAAAATGGATAATTTCATGTGTATCTGTAAATTACCCTATGGGGACTCATAAGGAACACACACTGTTTGCTAATTTGTGCAAGACAGGATGGGTGTTTAGTGCATGCAAAAAGGGTCTGAGTTTTGGTTTTCAAATTAATTTCTCAGTAATTAGATAGTATCTCTGCCTCATGTGAATTGAATCAAAGAGCTCATGGATCACAAGTGTCTCAGCGGATGAGACAACACTGTCTAAGAGGGATTTATCTTTCTTTTTTCTTTTTCTCTTTTTTTTTTTCTTTTTTCTATTTTACATCAGTCTTATTTCAAGCAATAAACTTTGCATTTCAATTAAAACACCTCTGTGCTGAGGTTTTCTTTACATTTTCACTTAGGTACCATAAATAATTTGGAACAACCAAAAACCCCACCCATATCCAAATGCATCAGAAAGGCCTTCCTCAAATCCAGCACAAAAACCCCATCCCTGGATTGTTCCCATTCCTTCTGGTGCTTGAGCCTTTATTTTTCCAAATGCTGTCTCTGAGGAAGTGACATAGCATGGAGAGCTTCCAAAAAGCTGAGTTTCCAATTGAAGCTAACAGAGCTGCAGGTGCTGGGCACCTCCACCCACTGGGAACTTGTTAATCCAAGCAAACTCAATTTCTTTCTAGTTCAACACCTCCCACAAGGAAATTCAAGATTCCTCCTTCCCTTTAAGCTTTCCTGCACATAAATCTCTAGCAAGGGCAGTCTGCATCATCTGCCAGCACTCTTCCTGAGCTGCTGATGTTCCAGTGAAGGTTTCTGACCTGACAATCTGGGTTTGGTACGAGTAACTCCAGCCCCTGGGATGAGGCTGGAGCAGTTCAGGGCTCTGCTGTTCCAGCCAGGTCTTCCTCCCAAAAGCTGCACTGTGACATTCATCAGGTACAATTGCATTTAGGCAAATGGCAGCTTATTACACATCATTCCCTCGCTCGTCTGGAGGGCAGTTCTTTCATCTCTCAGCTGCCGTTCTGACACAGACTTCAAGCAGTTTAAGCAGGAGCTTAGTGCCCAGAGGGCTCCTTAAATCAGAGGGGCTGTTTAACTTGCACTGCAGGATAAGTGCACATGTAATGAGCAGCTATCCTGTAAATGCTGCTCTGTAGCAGAAAAAAGCATGTAAGGAAGGGACAACTGAATCATTTTCACAGAGAACTGGAGCTTTATTCAACTTTAGACAGGTGCCACTTTTCAATTTTTTTATAACTCTGTACTTGGTACAGGGTAAAATTTAATATCTGCTGTGGCAACATTCACCATAGCTTGCTGAGTTAGTTCTGGTTTAAATATTTAGCTTTGATTATACTTTAGGTAGGTGTTTGAAGGACTGATCCCTATTTAAATTGAATCCTTGAATATTTTACTGCAATTCTATTTATTCCAAAGCCAACAGAAGGACAGGGTTGAAAGGGTCCCTGTAGTGGATTTTTGCTTAGTGTTTCATGGTCCTCATCTGGCATTACCATGACTGGTAAAACCACAGGACAGATTTGCAGAGCAGGCTGAATTGCAGGGGACATCCAGAGGTGTCATGGACATCCAGAGAATGCTCGTGTTCCACCAGCATACCTCACCTGGCCTCAACTAACCTTTCACATTGACCAGGTATGATGAACCTGATGATCACAGACTGCATCTCTTCCAGTCCTGAAGCAGGTTTTGGCCATGAGGACTGAGTTTTGACCCTCTTCCAAAAGCTATGCTTGAGATTTTTGAGGTTTTGAGTGTAGTTTTTTGTGAGAAAGAAGACAGAGATGATCCATGACTTACCAGCCTTGCTGCTTTTGCAAACAGAAAGAGGTGTCCTCTGTCACCAAAACCCCACTGAATATGGGATGCACAACTCCATATCTTCACCTTCTTCAGTCTCACTGCTGTGTTGCATTCAGACATTCACTTTTATCACTGCCTAACAGATTATAGTCACAAAAATTATTGTATTAGTATTAGTATTAGTGTTAGTATTAGTGTTAGTGTTAGTATTAGTATTGGTGTTGTTGTTATTAATAATAATAATAATAATAATATGGATCTACTGTGCATTTCTCAAGTAGAATTAGAGCACAGAATTCGGAAGACTTTTAAGTAACACATTTTGTTTGCATTTTTATGAAGGTTTTTATCGGTCACAATTAATTTGGTGGCACAGTTTGCAAATCAGGCATGAGGATGCTGAACAGGAATCAAATACATTTGTAGCTTTTATTTTGGGAAATCCTATGGGGAGCTTAGAAAAAAAAAAAAACAAAGCATCAGACTTGTCTCTGTATCTGTGGAGATGCTGCTGGAAGTAAAAGAAAAATCTTTATTTGGACATGAGAGGGAAGAATGTGTTATCCCATCACCCAGGTAAGTATGTGTTTAAATGCTGTAGTTTAAACAAAAACAAAGGATAGCAGACTATGGAGAGGGCCCTGTACTACACAGGAAAAAAAAAAGCCACAGCCATAATAAAAGGCTACTGTTTGTTTAACGTGCTGATGCTCAGACTTTGACCACCAGCTTCCCCAATTTTCCTTTCTCCCTTGTTCAAATACTGCTTTTGTTTTTACAGACTTGAGCTGCTGTAGTGAACATCAACCATCTCCTAACAACATGGCCCTCCCTGACCTCACATCAGCAGACAGCCCCCCAGCTGAATACAGCTAATTGATGTTTATTCTTTGTTATCAAGCCTCTGCCAACCAAAAGCATGTCTCAAAAGTGCCTGGTCATGAAGTAACACTGCAGCAAAATTACATGTTGGGCAGAAGGATGGATGCTACCTTTCCTGAAGGAGATCAGTGCATGCTGGCCTTAAGAGCTTTAGTTTCACATGAATTGAGCTTGATGTTGCATAAAAATTTGTCATGTTGCAGTCCAAGATAAGACAGCCTCTCATATACACCCATTCTGCTGCCTTAACACTTCTTAGGAAAAATTAATAAATAAATGCCATAGCCCAGGCTTTATTTATCTCCAAAAACCAAAAATCAGTGATCTGCTCAGAGCATCTGCAAGAGCAGTAACTGTTAAGACATTAAAATATCCTGTGTTTGCATTGCCTACAACAACATGATGGTCATTATTAAATTTAATAACTTGTAATCACAATAATGTTAAAAGGCACAGAGCTTTTGAAAAAAAGTTGTTTTATGAAAATGACAGCTTTATGCTGCCTATTCATAGCTACAACTTGTTTGTTCAGTTTATGAATGAATAATTCCTTAAGAGGGTTAAGACTAGAGCTTTGGATATCTGCATACTCCCTGCATTTCATGCTACTAGGTCAGTCAGCAACATTTTACAGTCTGGCCAGAATTTTAAGCTACCTCAGGAACTGGCAGAAATCCAGCCTATATTTTAGAAGTGCATTGATCTATGACACACTCACACCAGACATGCTGGATCTGGAGGACAGGACCAGGCTCCTCTCACAAAAACCTCTGTTACACAAATCCCTCAGGAGGGTCACAGGGAGGGAGTCTTCAAAGCCTTACAAAACTTTTCTGCAATTGGAAAGGAAAAAAGGAAAAAAAAAGCTCTTAACTTTATGATTTAATGTATCAAATTACACAAATATTTTGTATCAGTATAAAATAAGAATTCTGGTTTATTTTCTGCAGAATTACTGTTTTAGTAATTCCTTAGTTCACTGTTTTGGTGTCACATATCTGTATTTATTAACTTTAACCTAAGAAAACAAGAAATTGAGTTTTTCTTACACCTAGTAGAATAAATCCAGGATTTCTTCCCCAATGTTAAAAAGTTCTGGGCTCTTCATTATTGCCCTGCAACTCAAGCAGTCATTTTCACTAGATATTCAAGGAAAAAATGCATTTGCAATATGTCAGAGAAAGGACAGTATCCCAGGTGAGAGTTTATGTGAGGCACAGTGGACTCAAACTCACAGGTCTTTTTTGCACAGGCATCAAAACGCCAGCATGCCTTTGCTGTCAGCCTCCTGTGCCAACCTGGCTGTCACCTCCTTCTCTTGTCTCTCAGCTTCTCTTTTTCCTAAGGAAGTCCAAAATGTCAGCAGTTTGAATAAAAAGGCAGATATGTCTTCTACCATGTCCAGCCGCTCTACAGCCCTAATTGAGTCACAAACCCTCCCTTTCACTGCATTCTTGCACACACAAAGGAATTCTGCACAAAGCCTGAAGTCAAGATAGTGCAGCAATTTTTACTCTTTTACCTCGCTTCTTTGTTTTGATACAGTGCCATGAATAATTCCCAAATGGGAAAAAAAAAAATCCTGGTTTGTTAATACTTTTAAATAGACAATTAATACTGATAAGAGCAGGCTTCACAGAAGCTCATAACCTGAAAAATCTTGAAAATGTAGTGACATTTCCACTTGGCTTTAGTTGGGTTTGATAGGAGCTATCTGATTCTTCCTCAGGAGCTAATGAGTGCCTGTAACAGCGAGTGAAAAGGAAACATGAACTGGAAAAGAGCCTCTCTCTGGTTTCTCATCGTTGCTGTTGTCAGGGAAACAGCTTCCCCATCAATGGATGGCATGGGGTCGGACCAGCTGCTTCCTCCCAAGTCTGGCTCCCCGACATCACAAGGCTGCACTGAACAGATTAGAAATAAAACTGAACAAATGCACATCTCTCTGAAAAAGACCAGTTGAAACAAAGCTCAGCAGAGTTACGGATCTTCTAATTATACACCACAAGAACTGTCTCTGAGAGACATCATAAATCCGAGATACCGACAAAACATGGTCATTAAAGATCCCATGCCATCTTTTCATAAGATTAAACACATTGTTAGTCTCACTGCCTTGGCTGTGCTCCAGCTTGAATAATTGCATTCAGGATAACATACCTAAATTCCCCTGCCACTTAAACATGACAAGAAAGTTTTTATCGCTTCCTTTTGTAAAGCACCGGGGGTCATTGCTGGTGCATTTTAATGGCTTTATGCCACCAAATGCCGGGGAGAAGTGATACACTCATTCCTGGGATGACACAAACAAACAAACTCATAATTCCATGCAAAGCAGATAATACAGTCTGCTGCACAAAAGCCTGTTTCACATATGAACATACCAGGGTTTGCACAAAGATGATAATAATAAAGCTAGACATGATTAGTGAACGATTAAAAAATTATGGAGAAGCTGTAGGGAACATGTGCCTGCTAAAATTTTTGATACACCCCGAGGATTTAGTTAGATTTCGTTTCTGACATTTCTTCAGGTCTCTGCATCATTATTACTTAGAGTATGAGTTTAGTTTTTATTTCATGACAGTGTTCAGGGAACCTACATTAAATTTTTTATTAAAAGGATATTAATTTCACATTTTGCCTTGGTCATCAAGCATGGCCAGTGATACAAGACAAGTAAATTTCCCTCCTGACTCCCTGCCTGGGTCTTGGGTATCACCATAACCTGGGCAGGCTCCTTCCCCCTTGGGAATCTCAAGAGATTTAAGAAGACCAAGTGCAAGGTGCTGCACCTGGGTCAGGGCAAACCCTGGCATCAACACAGGCTTGGGGGTGAACAGGTGGAGAGCTGCCCTGCTCCAAAGAACTTGATGGTGCCAGTGGATGAGGGGCTGGCCATGAGCTGGCCATGTGTGCTGGGAGCCAAACATGTCCTGGGCTGCAGCAGGAGCACCGTGGGCAGCAGGGGAAGGAGGGGATTCTGCCCCTCTGCTCTGATCTGATCTGCTCTGCTCTGCTCAGACCCCACCTGGAATAATGCATCCAGCTCTGGGCTCCCAACACAGGAAGGACAGGGAGCTGCTGGAGCCAGTCCAGAGGAGATCACCAAGATGATTCAAGGGCTGGAGCACCTCTCCAGCAAAGAAAGGCTGAGAGAGATGGTGTTATTCAGACAGGAGAAGAGAAAGCTTTGGCATGATCTAACTGTGGCCTTCTAGTGCATTAAAAGAACCTTAGAAGGGAGATGGAGAGGGGCTTCTTACAAAGGTTTGTACTGATAGGCAAGAAGGAATGGCATTAAACTGAAAGAGGGAAGGTTTAGATTAGATATTAGGAAGAAATTCTTTCTTGTGAGGCTGGTGAGGCCTGGGAATAGGATACCCAGAGAAGCTGTGGATGCCCCACCCATAGAAATGTTCAAGGCCAGGCTGGACGGGGCTCTGAGCAACCTGGCCTAGTGGAAGATGCCCTGGCCCATGGCAGGGTGGTTGAACTAGATGATCTTTAGGGTCCCTTTCAACCCAAAGCAATCTGTGACTCAATGAAAAGAAACCTTAACAAAGCCAAAAATTAAAATATACTGCTACATTTTTTACTTATTTAGCGTATTTATGTTTACATATTTGCTTTGCTCCAAGTTCTTAAATCACTTGAAATACAAGAACTGCTCTCTCATAAACTGTCCAATATGAGCATCAGAAGTTTGTTTGTTTGCTTTCTTCCCCAGCAGACCCCCTACCCTGCTTTCATTCATCCTGGGATAGGAAATGTCAGTGAAGTAGTCTAGACTTCCATAATTGCCAACAGGATTACAATCTGTCCCTGGTTTTCCCTTTCTCTACTGTGACACATTCTGTTCTTTAACTAGGCACATGATGAGATGTAATTTGAATTTACAGCATGGAAAAGAATCCCCAAGCACATTAGAAACTCATCTGCCAACTGCACACAGCTATTGTTCCTCTCATTTCTGAAACACAACCACTTCTGCTGCGAAGCAAACTGACTTTTAATGGCATTGCAACTGCTTAAGATGGAGAAGAAGATAGACACCATATCCAGTGATAATATTCAAGAGATTTTCAAGCTGATCCACACTCCTTCAGTGGATCTCCTGGAGCTCTTCCTGATGGTCTGTGGAAAGCTGTCGCAGTGTATCAGGCCTTCTCCAGTTGTTTTAAGCTGAATCCCAGAAGGTCTTTGGAAAGTAGAGACAACCTGTGTTATGTTTGTGTATTTGACCCCATGTGGAAATACTGCATCCAGACATAAAATAAAAAAAAATAAAAGAAAAAAAAATAATTTACAAGATGAGAAAGTATAAAAAAAGAACAGGTATAATGCATGAAGGAATATTAGAGAATGGCACAAGCAGTGGGATTATTCATGTCTGACTTTCTGGAACATGTCCATTAGGCATCCATGAAATCCTATAGCATTTTTCCCCATCTCAACAATTAACTGCAGGAAATAATTCTGAAGTCCCAGAGAAACCAATTAAAAGGTGTATTTGAACTGAGACTTGAGTCACAATTAAGTTTCATAAGACTTTCACATACTGTAGACTGAGTTATTAAAAGAAAGAAAAAGAGTCACCAGAAATGACATTTTACTCCCATTTTGGCAGCAACAAATCTTGTATATATCTGGTATATACAACTCTGGTATATGAGTGGACACCACGATCAGTGACCACAGCATTTGCAGAAATTTTCTATAGCCAGAAGAGGCCTTTTGCATATGTCTTACAGTGCTTCCCTTGCTTTGGTTGCATGCAGGGAGAACTTGGCTGCATGAAAGACAGCATACTTGAGGGGAATGCTAACAGAAATGCAAGATATATAATTGCACAGCATCAGAATTGTCTAGGATGCAGCAAGTTATAGAAACAATAAAAAAAAAATAGAAATAAAGAGCTACATGTCATCCTTCCCCCAAGGAAGCCAAGGTTTGAATACGTAAGGATTAGCAACAAGCTGAGGAAGGAGCAATGAGGAGAAGCCAGACACTGAAAAATCAGTCAAAAGAACAAATCCCTCTTTTGAAATCACAAAACCTACCACAGCTGGCAGGGAGGAGACTATTGAGGACTATGCACAAGACAATCTCTTACTGCCAAGCAGCCAAAAGCTGTCATTTCCCCATCAGTGAGGACCTTTGTGCCACAGAGGGAACATTCCTGAGGGAAGCAGAGCCAACAACTTTCCGCGTGCTGAGTTATGGCATCGCAGGGAAATGCTGAATCAAAGCTAATCCCAGGTATTTGTAGGCCTGTGACTTGGCAATTGATGATTTTGAGGGCATGCCACTCTTGACTAAGCAGAAACAAAGTCCCTCTAAGCCCACAGAAAACCAGATCAGCCTACAGTCCCTGACAACTCCTCCTGTGATGCCTCACTGTATTCACAAAAGAAAAAGTGCAAAAAGAAAAACATGAGCTTATCCTCAGACCTGGAACCCCTTCCCAATTCCAGAGCCCACTGCTGCTCTCAGACCTGTCTTTACCACTGCACAGAGGTGTGACAATAGCAGAGAGATGACCAAGGCTGCAGGGTCCATTCTGTGGTTTGCTGCTGGTTCTGCCCTTGCTCTTCAGGGAACAGGGCTGAGTCTCGACACACCAGTTTATAATTTACAGTCTCTTCATAATAACAAATGATAGACAAAATTCAGATTTACGTTGTCCAGGGACTTAGAACAAAATGGCATATTAAGAAACCTATCTCTCTACCCATATCTGAATCCTTCCCATAGGCTGGCTAATGAATTAAATAATAGAAAAGGGTTATTTGGTACTTTTTAACTAAGTTTGTAGCAAGGCTTGACATGGAATGTGCTTGCTAGAAAATGTTGTGTCATCCACTTTAAAAGAAATGAAATCTGCAATGGTAATTTTAGTCAAGGTTTTAACAATACATAAAGAACATTTTAGCAGTTTCAAAAATATAGCCAATGCATTTTTACAATTTGCAATTTGCAAAATTCTCATCCTTACAATCTTTACAGAGGGAAAGTGTGCTACTCATTCAACACCTTCTAGGTTGGGAAAGCAATGGTGGAGAAAAAGAACAACTGCAATCTGTCACTCCCTAAAATAATTAATTCATTAATCAATCAAATAAATAAATAAATAGAATTTTTCTTTTATTGACTAATTATTTTAACATTCACTTTTCTACAGCTAAGTACACTGCAACAGGTATTACATATTTTCACTCAAGTTGTGAAGTATTTATTAGTTAACAATTACATTGCTATCACCATAAAAAACTGCACCACACATGGCCATGAAATTAATGCCATAAAATAAATAATATAGCTCTAGTATCACTTGGAAAACAACCTTTGTGAAAGACTACTGAAAGAAAATACCTTCATCATACTTTTACTTTTGCTACAAAAGTGAAATAATAAATATTCAAAGTCTAAAATGTAAAGGAAAATAGTCAGGGCCCTATTCTGACTTGTAGATTAATCCCCATTTTATGCAGCTGCTTAAGGGAAAACTAACTTTCAAACCTTCATTTTCTCAACTCCACACAAGTCACCCCTGAGTAAATAAGGATGGTCGTAATATACAAAATTATCGTGACATCAAATCCTTACTGAATATCTTCTGAAATTCAAAATATTTTATTTTCACTTCATTTTCACTTTCATGACACTTCTCATTTTAGATTTGCCCCCAAAGGAATATATTGCTATAAATTACCTATTCTTAGAACACGTTCCACGCTAGAGAAAATGAAAGAAGTCTTAAGAGAAGTTGTGCTGGGATATTTTCCCATGAATCTTCTGTAGCCTGGAGGTTTGAAGAGCTGAAAGCACGTAGTGTTAAGTGAATGGAGCTTCCAGCTCTTTTTCAGAGAAATGAAAGGAAAGCTACAGATTCGTGTCACCCAGATGCTACTCAGCCGCCTCCTTTGGACAAGGTTTGGCAATTCCTCAGCTCCAGGAAGATGACTGTGGAGTCTACTACCAAGAGAGAACTATAAACCTTCCCCAGAAAGCCTGGTGTGCCTCTAAATTTAAGTCTTGATGCAATGTTTAGGTCTCTGAGGTCAGTGAGATTTAGAGGAATTTGATTTAATCTGCTGGAGCTGTCTCTGTCTTCCACTCCCACTTTATCTGAGGTCTAGACTTATCCTGGCAGGTTTTAATTACCCATGAGCAGTCTAAGCAGATCATCTTTCTCAGTATCTAAATAGCACTTTTTAATCTCCTTTTTACTGTTCCTGAGTCTCATGGAACCTCAGCATTGATATAAAGCACAGCAGTTATACCCTAGGGAATCTGTCTCCATCTGCTCTCCTGCACCCCACCACATCCTTGTGCAGTTTGGTACCACAGGTACCGTCCCTCCATTCTGCAAGATTTAACAGTATTTTCCATGGATGGATGATAATTTACTTTTTTTTTACTATTTTTTGCCCCCATTTCTACATCTCTAGCTCTGTAAAATCAGTTCTAGTTTTCACATCTGATAGGGAAAGAGCCATACTAATCCCCTAAAACAAAACTTTTTCTTGATTCTCAAGAATTCCACTTGTGTTTACTCTTTTTGAAAACTTGGCTCAGTTGTCCAAAATCACATATTAGAGATTTGCTGTTAGGAATGAGGGAAATCCTGTTCAATATCTCCCTCTCAGTCTCTCCCCTTGTCATACACACACCCACCCACATCCCCAGAACAACCCCATGATACAGAAACACCAACCACCTCTAAAAGATGATGAAACAAAGCCTATTTTGCAGGACCATCACCAAATGAGAGATTTTTTTCCTAGTGAAATTGAAGGTTCAAGACTCTGTTATAAATTGACCCATCCCACAATCAAAACAGGACTGAGAGAAAAACAATTAAGACAAAAAAGAAAAAATAAGGAACACTCATGCAACAACCAAAAGGCAGAGCACCTTTTTCCTATTTGCTTTATCAGAGCAGAAAGCTTTAAGAATGAAAAGAATTGGTACCCACAGCAAGGCACTGGGTGGTGTAGACACAGATGTGCTGAGCATTGTTACTCAGCAAAATAAACCAAATATGAACATCTGGCTGCTGCTTTTTTCTGGAGAGCATTGCACCCACTCAGTTTCTATCGCAGAGGGGAGCTGGACTCATTTGTTTTCTCTTGCTTCACTCAAAAAAAACCAAAAAAAGTCAGTTGAATGAAAGGTGTTTTAAACCAAAAGTCTAGTGAGCCAAGCTGAAACAAGAGGAGAGTTATGGCAGCTCAGAATATGCAATTTCTCAATCTGTGTGTGAGAAGCATCTCTCAGGGCAAGCACAACAGTTAACATTAGCATGTGTCTACACTGCAGACTGCAGTACTTTGTCAGACCAGAGCTGGATTTAACTTGTTTCCTAGGTGCTGGAGACAGTGGTGTCATGATATTAGAGAGCTCTGGAAGAGGTATTTTACCACAGTTCTCTAAACAGACAGAGCCCAAGGACTGCAGGGTAAGATCAAGAGGCTGCAAGTCTGTTCAAATGCCAAGCAAGCAGGTCCTTTTTATGAACAGGGAATTTATTAACATGCTTAGTACATGCAGCTGACAAATATATTATTGTTTCCTTTACAGTGGCATCTAGAGAGGCCTTTGGCTGAGATAAGGATTCCCAGCTGTGCTGAACATTATGTAGGCACAGAGCAAAAGACAGGCTCCATTCAGAGGAGCCTGCACTGTACAAAGGCACTGTGCAACTGTGGCTCCGTTCTGCCTGTCAGCAACACTGCAGTCTAAAGCCTGGATTTCTCATCTGCATCTTGGAGCAGCAACTAAAGGATTCCATGTAAAAACACTGGTTTCCCAACCTGATGCTCTATTATACCCACCAGACCCCTAATAACTGATTTGGATGGTACATTAGTTAAATCCACGGAAAGTCTAAAATCTGTGTATTTCTTTATCACAGTATTAAATACTGCAACGCTAACTCAGGTGCTAGTTAGCCTGTTCTGCTTTACACAGCTCTGTGTCAGTCTTTATAATAAACCATGTGATGACTCATAAACATCTCAAACATTTCCCTGGGTGCTCAGTATTTTATTACATGGATGCCAATTATGTTTGAGCAGCAGACTGCACAAGCCTGAACAGTCATCTATTATATGAATGCTTCCATTGATTCCTTTACTACAGAGGGTTATGCTTTCATATATCATACTGAATAGGATTTGTTTCCACAGGCATTGGGGGTAAACTGTTGGTGAAAGTGCTTTCACAGGTTACAGGCACCACCACTGTGCTCGACCTTACTCAAAGATTTCTCAGGCTTCGAATAATACATCTTCCCCCTCACCCCAGCCCCCATTGCCTTTTTCTTTTAAAGCAAACTCTGCCATAAGGGAGAAAAAATAACCAATTTTACAGATATAAAGTGATAGCCATTGTGCTCAACACAATTTACCAGGATTGACTTAAAGAAAAGAGCTTGAAAATAACAGCATGAACAGCAGGCTGTCCTCTAAAAATACCCAGTTCATGGAGCACTCAGAAATGAAAAGCATCCAGCTCATGCAGATGTATACAATATAGGACCTTGAGGTACAAAACACACTGAAATCAGATAATGGTGCTCTGCTTTTAAAAAGAAAATATTCAGTACTGGCTTCTTCACCAACAAGAACATTTCTAAGTTACATATTAGTGCTACATGCTCAACACTGAAACCACAGGAATATTCAGACACCTTTTCTTGAAACGTTGACATTTGCCACTCACAAACACCACATGCTTGTTTTTAACAACTCAGGGGCTGTTGACTGCTTCCCTGGAAGAAGCAGGATTTTGCTGGAGCATTGGGCACCAGGCAGGAACTAAGTCCCCTGAGGCAAGAGTGAGAACAGAGCACACACAGACACAGCGTTGCCACCATGGAAAACCCTGCATTTACCTCCAAGGCATTACAGAAAGGCCCAGCAGATCTCCTGGGCTGTCTATGCCAAGCCAAGGGAGAGGTTTCTCTTCCTGCTCTGGCTACTGATTGAGTGCCCAAAGTATTCCTTCCTCCTCCTCCTCCTTTGAGCTGAGTCTCCAGCTGTCACTGCCACCTGGGCATCTTTCTAAGATGTGTTACCAATGCTAAAATATGTTCATGGGCTACTCTGTTTATGTCTTTAACCAGGTGCTGTGGATTGCTGCCTGAAATGCCAGCAATTTTGGCTCTGGTAAACTAAAAATGTCCTGTCAAAGTGATCAGAAGGTTAGACCAACCCATATTGCCCCTTTAAAGTGAGCTGCTAAGGAGAAACAGGGGCATAAATACCACAAAGCTACTGGCAAATCAGGAATTTGAAAATCATAAATGAGCCCTCTTCCTCCACTTATGGGGAGATAGAGATGCTCAGTTCAGACTGGAATAAGACTGGGCTAAATGAAAGTCAGAGAAAAGCACAAGATGGCAGATGGGAATTTCATTTTATATCTGGGAGACTGAAACAAAATTGATGCTTTATTTGCATGCATTTGCAGCTTGCAAGCCTGATGAGAGGCATACAATAAAAAGAATTTAATCACTGTTATATTTTTGCCTGACTGATCTGTCTGACTTCACTAGAATGACATGGTTTCTTTTAAAATGTCATTTCAAAGTGGAAAAAAAAAATATTTTTCCATAAGATGCTTTGAATGAATCGAGGCTTTGGAGGTGAAGTCTACCACTGAATAAAAATTATCACATCTTGTCCAGTGTCTCCTGCACATCCACGCAGAATCTTTCTGCATTGCTGGCAGAATATACACAGTTCTTGGAACTATCACTCATCTATATGATATAGCCACTTTCCTGCTGCTTTTTGGGGGTCTCAGTCTTCTTCCACAAAAAAATTCCCAAATAATCTCATGTCCATCCGACTTCCTTTTCCATTTCTCAGACTATACTTTTTACTTTGCCTCCCAATCCCAATATCTACTTAGCTTTTCCCCACAGAGCCAGTCTCAAGCACTAACAGGTGTTTCCCTGCTGTTTCTTCTCATTTTATCACTTCATCTCCTGTAGCTGTCCTGCCACAAATTATTTTCTGTCTCCCTTTTCCATCATTGCTTTATTCTTTTTCAGTCCATCATACCATTAACTATACTGACATTTTTTTTTTTTATTAGTGCTTCCAGAAATACCTTTGAGCTTGACTGTCTTGGCTGTGGTCTGCAAGCCCAACATGCACAGTAGAGAAATTTTTTTCCCACTAGAGAGAGGCCACTACTGCTCAGCTTTGTCATGGCTTGTCTGGTCCATGCAAATGATAAAAACAACATAAGATCATTCTGCCTTCTTAGGATTTTGAAAGTAATACAAAGAAAGCAAAAGCTCATGAGATGGTTTTTGTGAGAGATTGTGAAAACTCAGGTTTTGTTGGTAACAAAAAGCACTTTTAGAGGATCCACTGGCCCTAAGTGCTGTCTGTCATGCTCTCCCCTGCTCTGAGTTACGTGGCAGCTGGTTTGACTGAAGGTCCCTGCACAGCAGTCTTCAAATGCCACAAAAATTCCAGATATGCTTTACTTAGCTTGTTTCTTCCACCTGGTCAAGGCCAGGCTCAGCTCTACCTCCTCCAGACACACAGAGATGGCTCCTGTTGAAGGACACACGGAGACCAGCAGTCCCACAGCATTCCAGCAGAGCTGCAAAGGGCTGGAAACAGGCAGAGCTGCCCAAAGCATGGATCAACAAATGAAGTGATGGAAGATGCATCTCCTCATCACATCTCCAGGGAAGAACCAAGTGTAGAACTACAACAGTTAAAAGGAGAATCATTTGTGTGAGAAGTATGAGGTAAATATTTCCCTTCTGTGGTTTCTATACATAGAAATGTTTCTAATCATATTCATGTTTCTGCTATAGCATTTATACCAAGACCAAGCAAATCACTCAAAATCAATTGTTTGCTGAGGAGTCACTGAGATCTACAAAGTACCTAAATATCTTCACCTGCAGGGATTAAGTGTGTAAATAACTTCAGGAAAATGTACTTTGTGTGTCCATTTCCTAAGTAGTCACCTGAAAATCGCTGGATCCAATTGGCAGAAATGCTGATTACCCACAGACCAAATAGACAACAGCAAAAACATTACCTCACTTTTATAAATAGATGATGTTTCATATTGGTTGAATAAACAACAAACAACTGGTGGGCCCTTCTTGCCTTCTACCTCTTATCTGAATTCCCAGACTGTAAAACAGAAACTTTGTCATTACTTTACTTTTAGACAAAACTGACATCTATAAGGCATTCACTGAACGGAGGAGCATCATGGAAAAATCTATCCATGGGATTATTAATAGTTTTTCCACCATTGTACATGTCCTCATTAATAAGTACTCAAGCACTGTTCACCTTTTCTACCAGAACAGAAAGAGATCCTACAGGCGGTGTGATTAAAGACTGAATCATAATTCATACACACAAGAGGACCACATTGCAGCAGTCAGGGCAGTTTCTCCAGCACAGAAAATTGAAAAATTTGGATAAAGTTGTAGGGGAAAAAAAAATCACTTTTAGAAAAACCAGATGTTTTAAACAGCACCTGAAGACTTGCTCTAACATGGGCCTTCTTTTTTCTATTTTCTATATATCTGGATGCCCACAGGGAAGCTGCTGGTAGCTTAGTTTATTCTGAGGATATAGTGAAACATGCAGAATGTGCAGTAACTTTCTTGCCCTGAAATAGGTTGTGCTAACTAGTCCTTTGGTTGCAGGAATTATTTTAAGGGCAGCATGTAGTGTCACTGCAATATACAAAGAAATATTTTCTATAAATTACCACATCTTTAAAAATCTGCACAAGTGTTTATTCTGCAAGAGCATTGGGTGGGGTTGGAGGGAAGTTATCACGTGGCCAAATGTTCTGAGTAACATGGCTCAATGCTCACGAGTGAGGAAACTTCTGTCAAGCTTCTGTAATCGCATCACACTTTGACAATGTGAGGATACTAATTTATGTTTTGCAAATCCAATAAAATGGCAAAGGGAATTGAGGAAACAAAAATGAGCAACTCATCATGTCATGGAATGCAGTTTTATGGTGGGTAACTTGGTCATGCAGCTGAGCATATAATTTATAGGGGGTACTCAACTAGGCTTTCTGAAACTCTCAGCCACAAAACATGCCTTTAATAAATCCAGGTGCTTCCAGCAACCTAAACTGTACTAAAATTTTGGATGCAGAGAACTAAGAGTTAGGAGGATTGTTTCCAAATATGGCTTACAAACCAGCATAACTCCACACAGCTGTAGAAATCCAGCAACTCAACTCTTCTGTGACTAAAAATGCATCAAGAAAGTTCATCAGGCATTAAAAGCCCATGAGCTCTCTCCCACTGCTCGTGAGTCAAATATGCCGGCAAAAAAAAAAGGTGGGAGATCAACATCTGTAATTAGGATCTGCCTTTCAATAGAAGGAATCCCAGTGCAAGGGAACAGCAGTGTGTGATCCAGCCACTTTCAGCAGTGCAGATGCCTGGGCCCGGGCACAGTGGGCACGCTGGCTTACACTGTGTACCTGGGCAGGATGTGCTGTGGCAATTACACAGCAATCCCACACACTCTCTGCACAGCACAGTCATTCTGCTGACAACAATATTAAACTTATTGTTTGTTAACACAAAGAGACATCAGTGATGATCTCAGGCCCTTGAGAGGAAGAGTACAACAAGGCAGGGCTCCTCAGCTACTGCAATCAGTAGTGACCCCACTGGACCTGTCTAAAGAGGACAAGGAGTTCTTAGGACAGATGTATTTTCACTGAGTCACAGAATAAGCTGAGTTGGAAGGGACCCATAAGGATCATCGAGTCCAATTACACAGGACCATCCCCAAGAGTCACACCAAGTGCCTGAGAACATTGTCCAAACCTTTCCTGAGCTCGGTCAGGCTTGGTGCTGTGACCACTGCCCTGGGGAGCCTCTTCCAGTGCCCAAACACTCTCTGCATGAAGAACATTTTCCTAATCTCCAACCTAAATCTCCCCTGACACAACTCCAGGCCATTCCCTCAGCTCCTGTCTCTGGTTACCAGAGAGAGGAGATCAGTGCCTGCCCCTCTGCTTTCCTTCACAGGAAGCTGTAACTGCAGCAAGGTCTCCCCTCAGCCTCTTCCAGGCTGAACAGACCAAGTGATCTCAGCTGCTCCTCACACTTCTTCCCCTCCAGGCTCTTCAGCATCCTCATTGCCTTCCTCTGGACACTCCCTAGCAGTTTATATCCTTTTTTCTCTTACAGTGCCCAAAACTGCCCCCAGCACTGGAGGTGAGGCTGCCCCAGTGCAGAGCAGAGCGGGACAATCCCCTCCCTTTCCTGGCTGGCCATGCTGGGCCTGATGCCCCCAGGACAGAGATGTCCCTCCTGGCTGTCAGGGCACTGCTGACCCATATCCAGCTTTCCATCGATCAGGACCTCCAGGTCCCTTCCCAAGGCACTGTTCCCCAGCCTCTCATTCCCCAGTCTGTACATCCAGGGCTGCACCATCCCAGGTGCAAAATCTGGCACTTCCCTTTGTTGAACTTCCTGTGGCTGGTGATTGTCCAGCCCTCTCATTTGTCCAGGTCTTTCTGCAGGGCCTCCCTGCCCTTGAGGCAGATTTAAACACATTTCCAAGCTTACATTTTTCTTTAAGAACCACACACCAAACCTGAATGGTACAGTTCTCAAAACTGAGGTCTTTGGAAGAGAAAAGATCAAATGAGAGCTGCTCCTATTTCAGATTTTTAAGGAATAATTTCCACCCATCCTTTCCAATCCATAGCTTTTATCTACTTACATACTGACTGCACACATGAGGAATGTGCAAAGAGCAGATGGAAATTAGATGCCAAACCTGATATGAAGGCACCACATGCATCTGAGGAAGGATGTGTGCAGTAGAATATGCTTAAAGAATTCTGTAACACGTGAATTACATAAAGGACTAGTATCTGCTTCTGAAGATTAATTAACTCATAGTCTGTGAATGACCTCTACTCTCTCAGTGGTAGCTACAATATATTCCTGCCTCTCAGCTGACATGCTCCTTTTAGGAGCATCAGTTTTCCTGCACATGCTGATTTTCCATCCTCCTAACTAGTTCTGGTGGCTTGTCCCTCCTGCTACAGCTCACAGCTTGTTATTTTGAAGACTAGCTGTGCAGGCTAGGAAGGACACCACTGCTGTAATGACATTTTGCTTTTTAGTATCCTCACCTATAAAACAGGTAGCTCAGCTCAGTGCTCTGTGGTTCTGTTTGATGGGGTTAAAAAGGCACCTAGAGCATCCAAGATAGCAGATAGGTGCTGTGAATTAATAGTTTTAGGTTTCACTTTGTATATATCTGCATTTATTCCCTTTGCCACATGAAACTGTGTTGAAGAGGAACTGTTCTTTCCACAAGAGCAGTTTTCATTATTCACCACCTATTTTCCTCCTACCAAGAAGCTGGTGAAGCTACTGGAAGCAGACAAAATCACAGGTACCTTCCCAGTAAAATATCAAGAACAAGGAGTCAAGAACAGTTCCCAAGAACCCACAGTTCAAAATTTATATGTATAAAATCTTCTAAACAGTAAAAAGCACTTTTTTTTTTTTTTTTTTTACAGAAGAGAAAGGTCTCTTAGTTGGAGAAGATCTTCACAGTGTATAATTCAGCTTCTGTTTCAAAATAAAAAGCAACATAAACACATTTTTTCGCTGTTCAAATTGTGTCATAGACCCCACAGAAAACAAATCTTCACAGTATCCAAGATCCAAACCTGGAAGAAGCATTCATCCTCCATTAGCCAGAGAGACTGAATGTGGCAGTTTGTGGCTCACCTTTCAAACTCAGCTATTTATCTGTGCTGGCAAAAATAAAGAAGCTTGAATGCTGTCTCCTGCATCGAATAACCCTCTACACCTAACAGCATTACCATGACAAAAAGAGTAGTTATGATTCCTCCTACACAGGAATAGAGGAAGAAAAACTTGTAAATTGGCAGTGACATCATCTGCTAGAAAGTGATTCACACTTCATGAAACAGCAGGGAAAATGAAATTTACTCCCAACCACCACAAAGCTCTTTCACTGAATCAGTGTGTGGCAGAAATGATAGTAGGAGACATAAATCCTTTCTCTATTTTCGAAAGACAAGGATTGTGTAATGAGCTAGAGTGCATAGAGCAAAATTACCATACACTGTCACTGAAATATATTTCCCCTGTGGTTTTGCCAAAAAAAGGTATGAAGCCAGAATAGAAAATAAAACAGGTGATGCTGGAGGCAGAAAGTGGATTAATACGGATCACCAACAGTATGTGACTGGCTTACAAAGCAGTGCCTTGCATGACTGACAGCACTAGAAGATGAGATGCTTAATATTCTCTCTGAAGTTGCCCTCTCCTCAGAACACAGCCACACCTGAATACACTGCAACCTCCACATCCCCTGCTCTGCTGACAACGTGCTGAGGGAAGCGGAGAAAATTTCAACACGTGGAGGATAACGTTTCCCCACATCCCTCTGAACCCTGCTGGACCCTGGAAAAAAGAGAAATTAAATAATTTCCCAGTCTTCCTACAGAATTCCTCAGGTGTAGCTGCAACTACTATTTATATTATAGTGGTGCCCATGACGAGCAGATGTTTGCAGACAAATGTGAAGGATCCTGCCTTGCCACACACTGTGGTTGACTGAATTACGTGATTTCCAGGCAGGTATCGTTTTCTGTCCAGGGTCAAAGCTTTGCAATCTCCTAATAAATTAGGCATGAGCACCATGCAACAGGAGAGAACTCTAAAAAGTTGCCATTTACGAAGATAAATAAAGTTGCCTCTACTCTTGCAAATCTGCCTTCAGTGAAAACTAGCACATGCTGGAAAGAGAAATGTTTGTCAAGCTCTGCAGAGAAGTCTGAAGCTCCATTTCTGTGTTGAAGAGAAGGAAACAAAAGATAAAAATAGCTGCAAAGGAAGTAACCTACATTTTTCCTTTTAGCTCCCAGTGCTCTGGTCTAACACTAAAGAAGGACCCCAAACATAGAAGAGCATGTGACACCTCAGCAATCAGGTTCCAAAGGCTACCATGCAAAAGCAACCATGATTTAAGCAAACTATTAAATTGGACATTAGTAAAAACATGTCCAGAACTTTGAGAACCAAACTGGGCACTGATTCCAGTCAGCGTGACCTTGAATACAGTTTTGCCACAACAACCATATGAATTTTATTGTTTCATGCAATTTTTTTGGAAAAACACGGCTGTACTGACAGCTTTTGTCATGATTCAGTGTCCTTTTTGGAGCACTGTGTTGACAAGCTGGAAACAGGCCACAAGCACGGGAAGAAAATAAATGAAATGTACCTTCCTGTTTCCATCCAATTTTGGAAAAGGCACTTGCATGGCGGAAAGTGGTAAGTCAGCCCACACCTGCTACAAGTTTCTTTCTTCCATTTTTTCAATCAACTACCAATGTTAATAATGCAAAGATTATATAAATAATTGGTTCAGTATAACCTCCTACACAATTATAGGCTCCAACAGGAAAATTAAGTGAAAGCATTACATAAAACACACATTTGTGTAAAAGATGACTAGGAAATACAGAAACTGATCTGAGCTTCTCATGATTTTAAACCAAGCTGTGCCTCTCTTGATGCTGGAAGTAAAAAAGGAGTTATGTGAGCATGACTCTTCTCCTGGACGGGTCAGTCCTTGAAGGAGGGGTTCATACAACACTTTTTTGGGATATAAACTTCTCCTGTGGGATATAAACTTCCATTTGTTCAAGGAGCACTACCCAGCATCTGACTGGTGCATTGTACTCCTGCAGGCCTTAATATTTAGATTTACTGTTTAGATTCAGGCAAGAATCCCTTTATTTCAATAGCAGCTGTATTATGAGTAAAAGCTCATGTTTGTTTACACATTTTTAGAAGTTACTGTAATAGATATTCTTTGCCATAAATAATACGAAACAGTCTCATAATCCTCATTTTACTATTGTACAGCTGTAGAAGGGGAGCCTCACAGATCAATAAATGGATAAAAGGAGAGGCAAACCAATTACTGCCTCTTCTGAAAAACAGCTTCTCCCTCCACATACCTCTCCCTCCTCTCTGAGAGGGAAGTGGAAGTACTTGCTGTGTGTCACTCTGCTACTTCCCTTTGGTGACCCAGCAGAGGAAGGATCACCAGTGGCATTGTTGCCATTTTTACTGATGCTGTCAGAGTGCACTAAACCACTAACCCTGGCTTTAGAAGCAGTCAGATTTGTTGGGGATGTTTCCTTTTTTTTTTTTTTTAAACATATTTTGCACCTCACTATGAAAATTCCCAGAAACCAAAACCTGTGCTGCAGTGCACAGGAAGACAGTTCAAATGAAGTAATATTTTCTTATGGCTTGGAAAACACAATATACTTATCACTCTAATATTTATCGTTAATGAATTCCTAAATCTAAACTTCAATGTCAAGGTCAGCTTTTTTTTTTTGGAAATGTCAGGCCCTACAAGGAAATAACATAGCTGGAGGCAGAGGACTGTTTATCTAGAAGTTCAAGAGGATGGCAAGTAATTTTTTTTTAACAATGGGTTTGTTTCAGGATTCTGGCTCAGTTCAAATTGTCACTAACACAGATTTTATATTAATAATAATTTCTTTTTTTTTTAAAAAAAAAAGAAGGCCTATCCTTCAAAGGATAGTTTAATAAACCTGAATAGCTTTCTTCTTTGCTGGCTGACCACAGTGATGTAACACAGTCCTGACACTCCTGACCAACAGTCCTCAGGGGACTGGGGGAGACCCACAGGACAGGATGTCCAAGGACAATTTGCACAGCTGTAACATTTCTATTATCCATTTGGCACACAGCTGCAGCTCAACACATCAGCAAAGCCATTGCAGGTTCACAGAAGATGTACCTTGTCTCCTAAACAAGATGGATAAAATTTCCTCATCACAACATGGCTGCCTATTAATTTTTGACTAAAGGGTGGCTTTAACGTCTACAAGATATTTTTCTGGAAAAGAAGATGTCAATATACACTTTTTTTCCTCTAAGGACCAAAATGTTTCACTGAGTCCATCCCAAATTTCAAGAAACTACAGCCTGTTTGAGCACGTGTACTTTTAACTGTTGCTTCCCTTACACTCTGTAGGAGTGACATATTAAGAAGATAACAGCTGCAACCACTGGTTATCAAAAAATCACTCTCTAGGAGAAACTCTTTTAAAAGCAGCCATACCAATCAGCCTAGGGTGACACTTACAAGCAGACTGATCAGAAGAAAAATGTACAGAATCCAGTGCAGCAGATATCAAAGAAAAAAAAAAAAAAGTTGTCCTTTTGCAAGGAGGAGGATTCACGTGGCTTCCCAGAACTCTCCCTGGCAACAGACACCTGAAGACTCCCATCAATAACATGTCCCAGAGAAGGAGGAAACATCTTGGCCAATATAACATTTTCCTTGGACAGTGGTAATACATCATTTTATTTGCTATGGTGAATGTTCCTGCAGCACTTATGTCACAGGGAGCAGAGATAAGACAATTCACCTCTTTCAAAAATTTTCCAGCACAAGAAACAAACTAGTTACAAGACAAGCTAATGTAAACAAATTAGAAAACCTCAACATTAAGTTTTACCAAAAAATCTAAAAAGAGTATTTTTTTAATTAAAAAAAAAATACACAAAATATTTCAGTGTCCCTTTCTTTTCTATTCAGCTTCTTATTCACATAAAAAAATGAGTGGGTGGATTCAGTATGTTCTTTGACAGCTTATTCTGTTCCCAATCTGCACACAGCTCCTGTCCATCTTCTAGAAAGATGGATGAGACAAGAAAAAAACAAAAAACAAACAAACAAACAAAAAAACCAAAAAACCCCACATTTTATTTCAGCACCTTTTCAAACCTATTAAGTGATTCCCTTTCCTAGTGGTACAAAAACTCCTCTTATCTGCCAAAAATGCACTTCCAGTGTCATCCTTCCATCATCAGGGCAGGACCTTCCCTGGACTGGCAATGGCAGGGATCACGCCTCTGGAAGGGATCATCTAACTCAGCAACAGAACTGCTGGCTCCAGCCTCTGCACTCAGAAGTCACCACATAATTATGATCTCCTTTGAACATAATTACCTTGATAAGCTACATATTCATCTTTGGGAGCATTATCACTAATGATTTCTTAATCCCTCTATTTCTTATTTCAAAACAAGAGTTGCCACCCCATGTATTTACTCATTTTCTGGTATTTCAAATGGCTTCTCCAAAGTTACTGTGTGGTAGAACCCATAAAGAGATTTCTCTACAAAAGAGATGCTTTTTATAAGCACAAATGACTAGTCAATGTAAAATATACATCAATACATGATTTTTAAAACACTAAGGAAGGCTTACAGGTTTTGCAGGAGCCAGTAAACATGGCTATGCAATGCTGGTATCTTTCTTTATGGGCCTTTTTATGGACACTCAGAAAAACCCATCCCAAAAACTCAAATCAAAACAAACCACACACACATATTCATATATATTTGTTCTTTACCTTGTAAAAGGTCTTCCCCTATCCTATCTCTCCTTGCTCCTAAACAGTAGCCAGTAAAATATTGTTTCTTCACTGATTTGCAGGAGCTATTTTTCCCAGCTGGGTTCTTAAGCTGCACACTGCACCCTGTAAAAAATATTTAGTCTGATTTACAAAATCTATTTCTCTCCTTGGGCCTTTAAGCTGCTGTTGCAAAAGTGATAAAGGTGTTCTCATTCAGACTTTTATTGTTCCTGGGCCCCTTGCCACCTGTTTCTATTTTCTCCCTCTTCCACTTTCTTCCCAGTTTTTCTGCTCAGGCACCACACTTGTCCATCAGAGCTGATTCTGAGTAACAGAATCAAACAAGCTCATTTCTGCTCAAAAGTGAAAATTGTTGCAACTGTGAATCAAAGCGTTGCCTTAGAGACTAAACTCCTAATTCAATCAAATTTAAGTACATTTAAATATAATCCAGTTTTGCTCTATGTACTAGCCAAACTTCTCTTCTGAAGCCATTGTTGCTCTTTGATGGCTTGATCTTTGAGTTGTCCCCTTTGTCACTTGTCCCACATCATCTCTGGCCTGGTGAGCAGGGCAAACATGCCAACACTCCAGCAGAGCACTCCAGTTCCTAAGGAAAGAAATGCAAGCAGTTTCTTTGTTTCAGTCACAGTCTGATTCATTGAGAAGTAAAACAACAAAAAGAAAAAAGTTGTCTAAATATTTTCACAAGAAGCCTTGGATTAAAAAGTTTATAACTGCCTGTAAAAGGCACAGGCTTCAAGAAGTATCCTTGCCCTACCAACCTACTGAAAACAATTTGAATTTGTGCATATGATGTTAATTATGTATGTGGGTGTGTCCATAAAACTCAAGTGTGTCGCCAAGTATGTAATGCAAAATCAGAACTAGAGGTAAAAAGTTAAAAAATCAAAAAGCTAACATTAGACAGCTGTTTGTCCACATGTTTCTACTAAAAGTTTACTCAAAGCACACTCCATTTTTCATCTGATAGATCTACCTCCACTGTAACCTCAGATAAGATAATAAATGTGATTTGATATAAGGATCTTTTTTTCTTAATGTCTGTCCTCATTAATATATTCTACTTCAAAGGAATGAAGTAGTTCATACAGAGTTCAAATGAATATGGTTTGATTTTGCAAAAAGTATCCTTTTTTTGAGTGTTGCCACTTACCTCATCACTGCAGCGTGAATTAAACATGAATTCATGATAAAATCATCAAAATGCAAAAACAAAGTGACAGTAGAGGGATCAAAGGCACCTTCTTAGTTGCCAGAGAAATCAAAACAGCAAATGAATTTGAAGTACACAGTGCTCTCACAATCTCCTAGGACAAGTGCACATGGAGTGTGCGAAGAAACCCTTCATCCTGGTGTTCCAGCTGCAGAACTGAAATGAACAGAGAATTATTTTTTATTATTATTATTATTTATAATAATGATAATATTATATTGTTGTCAGGGCAACAGTCATCAGATTAGCAGGTGGCACTTGTGAAAGGTGCTGTGACAGGTCACAGAGAGTTTCTCACCTGTCTCTGTGCAAGTCGAGTGGGCACAAGAAATTCACATCCAAGTTTTTCAGAGTGCTCTTAATCAGAAACACACCAATTGTGTCAGTTTTGAGAGCACAGGAGAAACTATATTAAAGAATTCAGGTTCACAGGCTGAGCATTCAAATGAGCATGAAAGGCAGCTTTCCAGGCTGGGCATTCAGAAGCATCACTGCACAAAAAATACGTGGTGTAGGACCAAATGTTTCTCAAGAGGTCTCACTTTCCCCATGCTGCTCTCTGCTGTCTTCAGCTAGGGCACAGAGGCTCTGCAGATGTCACTTGTAATATTACTTTATCTAATATGGAAGCTGTCCAGTCCACATGCTCATTTCACAAAGACAACAGACAAAATAGCATATGGTACTGATTTGCAGTCACAGCTGCCCTTGCTGGGATTTGAAAGGGGAAAGGCTCCGTATCCATTACTGCCTCCCTGAAAACCTCATCCTCCAGGGTATTGGAATTGTCACTTTTGTTAGCCATTATAATTCTCTGATTAATAATGATAGTGTTGATCTAAATATGGTCAGGAGAAGCAGCAAAGCACTGTCAGATCAGCACTGGAGGCAACTGGAGGTGCTGTGCTGCTCTGGGGGGGACCCAAGCCCCATTCCCTGCCACAAGCCACACATCCCACCCCCAGAGTCACTCTACAGATTTTGAGGTAGCTGCTGAGGTCTCTGGTGAGGGCAGAAAGAGGGGCATGTCCCCTGCTCCCCTCCCAGGGCAGCCTCAGCTGTCAGGATGGGGTTGATTTCTCACCCTGGTGCAGCCCCAATATCCCAGGAAAGCCCTGCACTCCCTGGCTGCTGGACAGGGAGTCCAGAGCTTCATTTCAAGTAAGGAGGAGAAAGTTAGAAAGACATTGCATGTCCTGTTCTCCCCTAATTATCTGTCATGGGTCCAAACATGATATTGTAAATGGCTGAACCATGAATGTTATATATTTTAATGCATGAAGGAAGGATGACACACTACTGCTTTTCAGATGATGTTTCAAGGAAGAAAAGAACCTAAGGCAAGCATTTCTAAAATTCACCTTAATGAAGACTGTGTAATACCCTTGAAGGATTAAACAGTCCTGGCCTTGGCATATTCATCATTCTGCTCTTGTCACAGCACTTGATTGAATGTTTTTTCAGGAGGTAGAGATTAAATTGAACCAGAACTAATTGAAGGTATATTTAATAAAAGCATCATCATTGTAATGAGTATACAACTGCTACGCTAATGCTGAATAATGTTTAAGCTACTGAACAAGTCCATATTGTTTCACCTAATAGGATTCACTGATTACCAAATAATTAATTCTACTCTAATTTTGCAACACCATGTGAAAATGTGAAACCCACTCATAAATTAATTAATTCTCAAGTCAATAAAAGAGACAAGTGTCTGGGACTTACAACTGCTTCTTCTGAAATCAATCAAGGTATTATCATTTACTTGAGTCATACAGGATTGGTTTTGGTTCTTCAAGCACTTAGTGCAGTTATTACATTGTAATCATGTGTAATACAAGTCTGGCAGACATGGGAGAACACTGAGCAGCCAAAGCTGCTCTGAACCTTTTACTCATCTTCAATTACAATTTTCTCAGCTTCAAAACCCTTACTTGTATTTTTACCTTTTTTCCGCACCCTGCCACACACTCTCTATGTAGATGTCCTGCACATCTGGTCAGGACATTGAATTTGAAGATGGTATTATGACTGTTACTTCCATTTTCCAGTTCAGTTGCACAAGCTATTGGCACACTGGTTGCAAACACTGCTTACAGAACCAGGAAAGCAAATAGCATAACAGATCAGCTCTTAAAAATCAAGTATTCTTGAAAACAACAACCAAAAAAACAAACAAACAACCCCAAAAACAAACAAAGGAAATGAATGAATAAATAATCTACAGCCACAAGTCACAGTATACACATCCTCATTCCTGGAAATAAATTTCTTTTGTGCAGTCAGGGCTTGAATTACCATATGCTAGATGTAATTTTAGTTTCTTCTTCCATCCTTTCTACTCTAAGGGACAGAAACATCTATTGGGCCCTATCATGCAGACCTGGCAAGTACAATTACAGAGATTTCTGCAGTCCTTCCAAAACCAACCCAACTAACAAATGTATGAGAAAAACAGGAAAATAACATTATTCTTTTAGAAAAACAGGAAAACAACATTATTCTTTTAATGGTAGAGGGTAAAAACTTTTAGCTCTCCCATTTAGGCAACGACATTCTCCTATTACCCTTGTTCTTGAACTGTGGAAAGGAACTGGCACCAGTCTTGACCTCAGCGTTTACCATCAACAATTGGGCTTCTTCTGTCATCCCATCACCCTACAACATCTACATATAAACTCTGGTTCTATTTCCCATTTATGCTTATGGGCTTTAAATCATGTAATCAAATGCCTTTGCAAGATATTTGTCAGTATTCACTTACTCTACAGGAAATAAATACTCTGCAGGTTTCAAAAGTGATATGAAAACCACTTCAGGGGTCAACCAAGTGTTTGAGCATGACAAAAGGTGTTGTCAAAAGATGCTATTTTCATTTAATTTCTCTAACCATGTAAATCTAAAATGTTTTCAATCCAGCATTTAAACAAGCACTGGAGTTCCTCATCCTGTAAAGATTCAGGTTAGGGCATTTAAAAAAATTAATATAGGAAGGTATTTGCTGGTGCTCTTTATTTCTCCCTCCACAGCTTTTAAAGCAAATTCCAGAAAACCTTCAAGTTGTCTTGGAAACATTATGGATATCAGAGCAACTTTAGAATCCTGCAAATTGCCCTCATTCTGCCCTTCAAAGCTAGCAAAAAGCCATTCAGCTCCCTTCTGCAAGGCTGACTTGCCTTAATTAAAGTAGGGAACAGAAACCTGAGAAGTTAAATCTTGCTAAAAAATGCCAGAGCCAAGGGAATGCAGCAATCAGAGCTACATGAGTTAGACAACATCTCCAACATCATGTATGAACACCATACAAACAACACAAGTACTTGTAAACTCTCAAAAAAAAAAAAAAAAAAAAAGGAAAAAGAGGAAGAAAGCAAAAGCACCAAGCCCCAGAAAAGTCTGGTAAGAACAAGCCAAGCTTTATTCAAGGGCATCTTAAAAAAAGTAAAGGAAGATATATTTCCCAGAAGATGTAGAAAAATAGGTTTCTGGGTGTCACTCTCCTGGTAGCTTGACACTTCTTTTTCATTTCTAATGTCACATCAGTCATAAATCAAAACCAGAAAAGCAGCGTAATAGGTGGCAAAAAACATCTCGAAGGTGAGATAACGCCAAAGGAGTGGAGCTGGCTATGGCAAATAGCTGTTAAATTGGCAAAAGGAAGTGAAAATGGAAATAATCAACTCCATCCTGGCCCAGAGAGCAGACAGAGAGCAAGGGCACACCCAGCCTCTTTGACTGCCCTGTTCTCTACTGACACCACAACAAATGAGAAGGAAAAGGCACTGGATGAATTGTTTCCCTTTTTTCTTTTAAACAAGAAACTGTAAATTCACCTGATTCCTCCTTATTATACTGGCCATAGAAATTCACAGAAATCCACTAATTACCTGGGGAAGAGGAAAATGAAAAAAAATCATCATAGGTTTCTCACTGGGGTCCCAAAAGAGGTTGCAATTTTCTTGGGTTTTACAGCCCAAGATAAATGTGCCCTAAAACATTTATAATCTAAATATCTGGAACATAAAGATTGCTACACCCACCTTAAAGTGGGGTAATTCAGTAGTTATGTGGAGTCTCAGCAGCAGAGCAGGAGTGGAACAGAGATTCCTGTGTCCATTAAACCATCCCTTCCCACAAAATCATTCTTAATTCCATTATTTCCCTTTTTTTCTTCTGTTCCCTCCATACTCTTAATTGTAGTAATAAATAGTAGGAGATAAGTGTATTAATTTACAGTTTTATTAATTGAATGTTTAAATGTATCTGCAAAGAAATTGTCCTACAAGGCAAATACTTATAATTATCCTGCAAAAGTGAATGGATTCATGCTACCTAACAGAATTTTTCTCTTCTGATGCAGTCTCTTTCCTAAACTGCTCTGTTATTTCCTCTCAGTCCATGAGATATAGAGCAGGGGTTTACAATGGCTGATGAACATAATATATGGAGCTTGATTCAGGAGGAGCAAAGTGAAATATCTAATACACAGATCAGGGACAGGTGAAGTGGAGCCCAGACTCTTCATCATTGTATCCATAATTCAGTTTAGTTCCCTACAGAGTCTCTCTGAAGGCCTGTGGAAATCACAGGCATAAAATATTGATTGTAATACAGAGGCACCAAAAAGGTCAGAGGCGTGTGTTTGCTTTAGCAGCCTGCATAATTAATACTGGGGTTTTTTTGGATAACTCGCCTCTAACTTTGTGTTTGTTGAGGAAAACGAGCCATTGCATTTCCCATAACATCTGTGTTCAAATTAATTGCATCCCTCTCCCTTTCACCTCTTCTCTCACGTCTCCTCACCTGCACACGTGCACACACACACACACACTCAAGCATGCAGAAGGCTGGAATTATTGTGATTATTTTGGGCAGAGAACAAGCTCCCCTTTCTGAGTTAAACCACACATGTGGGGCTTCCTCTTAATGATGCCTGGAAAATGAGGTCCTATACAAAGTCAGGAGCAACCCCATGTATTTTAATGAATTGCACAGGAAGAATTCTACCTGTGCTTAAAGGGAGCAACATCCACCCTGTACCAATTAGGTTACATATATTGGGCAGTACATCATGCCCATGCTGATGTAAATTAGAAAAGCATCATTAATTCCACAATATTCATAACTATAATGGATAATAAAGTATAAATAATTAAGGTGGGGAAGTAGCTTCACTTTGTTTTAATTATCGAACCGCTGGAATCACGGTGATTTACACAAAGTAGTCCTCAGCTAACTCTTTCCCGAAGAAGAAAAAAAATATCTTTGTAAATGTTAAGAATGTAGCATACCTCAAACTAGAGGTGATGAATTCTCATGCCAAAATCTGCATCTTAAGACACAAAAGCAAGGACTGTGTCTTTAGTGTGATGATGTGAAGGCACAAGCAAATGCATTTGGTGGCATCCTTTTGATACATTACCAACTAATGTTGGGACCGGGCTCCATGAGACCTTAGACACAGGATATTTCACCTCCATGACTCTAAAGTTTGGTGAAGGTTAAACAAGAAAGTGATTTATAATATCTGCCACGTAAACTTAGTAACAGGTGCTTCTCTCACCCCACTAAAACAGAAAGAAAATCTCTAGATTGTTTACACTAATTGAAAGAAAATAAGACAACCTTCCACATGCAGTTTGTCAATTTTAAAGGATAAAATTTCTTTTTTTCTCTGTCATATGTGTCCTGCTGAATTATCCTTCAGAAAAAGCATTGCACCAAATATTCCTCCCAAAAACACATTGTAAATTAAAATCACGGGAGGTTTGGCAGAACAAATTATCTTACTTTGTTAGTTTATCCATCTTACTGGCTCTATTTTGAAAACTAATTACTAGAGCAAATTATGATTCAATACACAGATGTACAATGTATGCAGCAATTAATTTTTCCTCTCCCACTAAAGTATTTTTCTGTAATGTAATGTTTGCACTGGTTTGTGACCATTTCAGATGATCAAAGGTAAAAGAACTCTACTAGCTAGCTGAAGGAATCTAGAAAACACCATTTAGGACTCTATGGATTTTTTAGATTGTTTCTGTAAAGAAATAAATTGTTTTTCTTTCCTTTTAAATCTTCTTAAATAAGATTACTTCTTGTTTGTAATTGTCCTTCAGTATGCTAAAAAGAAAAAAGAAGAAAGAAAGCAGAATCTAAAATGCAAATATAAGACAAAATGTAACATTTATGAAACAGAAAACCATGTAAATCCCATTGTGAAAATTCTTTATTGAAAAATACTTGTCAATCCCATAGGAAAAAAATTTCACTTAAATCCTGGAAAAGAAGAGTTAAGATCATGAAGAACAACTCTGTGAAATTTGGTGAGATTTTTATGTTTTTAGTTACGTTAAAAACATTCACTTACCAGAAATCAATAGAAATACAGATATAGAGAATCATGTGTAATAAAACTGCAGCACTGATTGCATTAGTAACTGCAGATATCTAAAGACTTCTGTACAAAAGGTGTTCTTTCTCAGCTTTGTATAGAATACATTGATTAGTGTCATCCACCTGCCTTCATTTCACAGATTTCACCAGTTTAATATTTTTTCATACCTTTCTTTGGTTAAGATGCTCCACCTCTAAGTTATAGCATTATAAACTGATGAGTGAAAATGCATTTATCACCTAGAACACAAAGCTTTGTTAATTTCATATTTCTACTGAACTTTTATGAATTTCTACACACTAAGCTGAGCTATACTTTTAAATGAATTAAGGATCTGATTATGAGTAAGAAACAACAATATTTTGGGTCCAGTATATTGTTATCCTATTTTTATGTATGCGGAAATTAAGATACAGATCTGCACATATTCATATCTGTAGTTGCATGCACATTCCAAAACAACCAATGGAACCTCTTGTACGTGTTAATTCTGACCTGTTTAGATAATTACTAAAACCTAGGAATTGGATATTTTGTGCTATTTTTCCAGTGTATCCAGGATGGATTTGATGAATCCAACACTAAAATGAAACTTCTGTTTCTCCTTGCCATTTCCTACCTTTAACTTTCTATCTCAGCTGTGGATAAGTTATTTCTATATTTACACAAAGATGTATCACTCAACATAAACTTCAGGTGTGGAAAATTTTATGGCTTTCAATTGTTTTTTTCTTTTGAAAAATATTTGCTCATTTAAACCAAAACCAGCTGTTCTCATTTCAGGGTCATCTTCAAATTGCACTGTATTTGATTTATTTTTCTTTGAGGTGTGACTCCTAGTCTAATTTCTCCTTTATATTTTCAAAGTTCATGCCTGTGTGACTCCAATTTAAATCAATATCTAAACCCTACGGAATTAAGTGCTTTTGCAAATGTAACCTTTTGTGACAGAGTATCTGTGTGTGCTCTGAAGCAGATTCTGCAAAAATAAAACTATCTCTGCAAAATCTGCAGTTAGATCCTTCTCACCTCCTTTTCTTCACTTAACTGGCACCGTGGGTTTTTGTGCATGGTCCAGATCATCCTGAGTCACAGATGTCACAGAGAGCAAGGCAGCAACTGAGGCTTCCAGCTAGCAGAGAACAGCCATGCTCTTACCCAAGAGCTCATGGGTTGGGTGCAGGAGGCATTCCACGAGATGAAACAGCTTCCCACAGTGCAGAGGCTCCTTCCTGCTAATGAACACATCCCAGAGATGTTCCTGTCACCTGCTTTTAGAGACACATACATGGCTTTCCTATTGGCTGATAGACATCTGTCACCCCATATTCCCAAAAATAAAAAGCAGTTGAAACCATCCTGTGTAAAGCATTTCAAGTCTATATTTTCTTGGGTAGGAGCAGAAGAAATGAGCTCTTAAACTGAAAGACTTAATTGATACTAAAGGCCTTACTCCCTTTGAGTCTCTACCCTACCCATAATGATCCTCACTGAAACAATGCCTAGCTAGAGATGGAGCAAGGAGCTAATATCAAGTATTGGCAAATTATTTCCATTGAGAGTCACTTGCAACTTTTCAAAAAAATTCATTGCCAAAAAGAAGCCTGTGAAAGTGAGGTCAGCACCCTTTCTGATCCACCTGCTGGAGGGAGACATTTGGGAGCAGCCTGTGTTTCGTTCCAGCACGCTGGGTGCCAGACACTACAGCAGCCTTTCCAGAAGGACGAGGCACTTCCATCCTAGAAGGGCGAGAGACGGCCACACTCTGCCCACACAGAGCCTGTGGCAGCACCTGGGCAGCTCCCCCTGAAACGTGGCTCTTTTCCTGCCACTGGCCTCATCCCTGCCCCCACAACCTGATGGAAAAGGAGAACGTGCACCTGCTGCTCAAGCCTAGAAGTCTGTCGCCTTGTCTGACCTCCAGATGGGTGACACTCCTTCTCTAGCCTGGAAGACAAGGAAAACATTTATAAGATCTGCCTGTGACTTTAGGGACCCTTCTTGCCAAAGCACAGCAGCCTTGGACAGAGCGTGGTCACCTCCTGTGGCAGCCCTGAACAGGGAGAAAGTGGAACCTGACTCATTGCTTCCCAAAAAGAGTGAACTTTTTCTCCTGACTGCCAGCTCCCGCATTCAGCTGGCAAGAAGGCAAGGCAAGCTTTCATTATCACTTCTTCCAGCAAAGCAAGGAGCAGGAACAAGCTATTTCCTTGCCCCAGGAGGTCCATTGCCATCCCTTAGTGGGGAGTAACAGGAGAGAAGGAGGAGGGGAGGACAGGTAAATATTCCTTTCAACTCAGCATATCCTGTGACCTGATTTTCTTTCCTCTCTCACAAAGTGCAGATCATCACTGACAAATAAACAGTCACAGCAAGGGAAACAAAAACCAAACAAAACTTTGTCTTTTTTCTTAATTATGTTTTAGATTTCACTTCTGCTTGGGCTTCCACAAGAGCAGCCACCTTCCTCTGGGGCGCAGAGAAGATTCAAGCCTGCTTCACACCAATACTTGCAGCCACCTTTAATCCAAAGAGGCAACGGTTCCTTTCAGATGTACAAATGAGTTTAATAAGGGTCCCAGCAAGACTCTGAAATCATGGTTGACTTGTCACACCTCCAGCCCCCCAGGCTACATTCAGTTATTGATCTGTTTCTTGCTTCCGCTGAGCAAACACTGTCAATCCACCTCTGTCAGAACCCAGCCTGCAGCATGCAGCGGGCACTGTTATTACTATTTAAGTGATAAATGAGACATGCATTTCATTCAGCATGTTTGTGAAGCAGAAAATATTTATTTTTCTAAAAGCACAATACGTAGGAAAGTCACCAAGTTACTTCCTTTTTTGTTTCTTGCTGCAAGCAGTAATCATATTTACTGAGCTGCAGGTGGAATTGCCCATATGAAACAAAATGTTGCTATTAAACTTTGGTGTTTTGGTTGAGCATCTTTGGAATAAATATTACAGAGTTAAATAAAAGAACAAAAAAAAAAAAAAAGAAGGAAAGTAAGGACTCATTCCAAGACTCACTGAAGTCTGTGATGGGTTTCTATGGACTTCAGTGAATAGTTTTTATACAAAAGCTTGGAAAAATACAAACATTCAGCCCAGTTTTGGAGTTCATGTGTTGTTTGGCAGTTCCTTCCTCACACATAGGAGCATTGAAGATTAAATTTCTCTCCCTTGTGCATGGAGAGGGAGAGGTTTACTCCTGCCTGGGGATGCCAGATGATCCTACCCCTCCTGGGGAAAGACCTTGCAGGCTTCAGAAGAGCTGGCATGCTGTCTGCATGGCTCATCCTGTGATTCTTCTCAAAACCTTTATGGTGAACACCTCAGTCCTCCAGGACCCAGAGCAGCCAGTCCCTGGCTGGCACACAGAGGCACACACAGTGTCACCTCAGGGAGACATCCATAAAGCTGAATGCATTATGAGCCATGCTGAAGTCACCTCCTTATGGGGGACACACGGGGCACGGGTGTATTTGTTACTGTTTCTCCAGTGGCCCAGCAGATCCTGCACATTCAGTGCAGATTTTTGACTTTATTAGTGGTTTTAAAAAGCATTTGGTTATTTCATCTCTCTTGAAGCAGATGGAAGAGGAGACAAAGCCTGCTGGCATCTGAGGAGGGTTCTGTCTCACGATTACAGTCACAGCACATTTACATTCAACCCCTGCTTTCTTGCTCCAAATCATTCTGAAAAATGTGGAGAGGATCCAGAGCAACAGCAAAACCTCTCAGTAGCTTTTCCACTTTCCAAAGGGGATAAAGATTAAAGCATTTCATCTGTATTTCTTCCTGATTGTAAGATTCTTCCTTGTTCACTAAAGACTCTCTGCCCACCATAAAAGGAGTAATTTTCCAAGTCAATAATGTAAAAAAGCCTGTTTCTATTTGCATTCATTGGCCTCCTAAAACAACACCACCTGTACCCTGCAGTTTTTCTTTTCTTGAGGACACAAGAGGACAATAAAGGCCTCATGTCAACCAGGACTAATCCTGCAACAAGAGCTTGAAATTCTGCACAGTGTCAGGTTTGATGTGAGAAGGGGCTCAGAGCAGGACTTGGGAGCAGGAGAATTTCTCCACAGGAGGAAGAAAACTTGGCATGGTACCTTTCTGCCACTGTGCTTTCAAAAGCCACCTTCACACACTGAGGAACAGCTTATTGCTGGGTATTAGCCAGGATCACCAAGGTCAAACATACTTGAGCAGGGATTTAGAAATTCTGCTAGTCGCACCAGCTGGACAATTTATTCCATACCTGTTCATTCACTCCTAAATCATGACTGACTGGTGCTCCCCTCACAGTTTATGCTGAAACCATATAACAGGCTCAGTTTCCCCATCCCCTGGGTACTCATTCTGCTCCTGATAAAACATAATAAACAGACTCTTCCCTAACCTTGAGTTGACAAGGCCTTTAAAATACATCATTCTACCTGAGACTGAAAATGTAGAGAGTATTCACCTGCTTAAGCAAACAATCTAAAAATAAACACAATCTGCAAATGTGTCTTCCACTACTTAAAATTTATTTACTACTGCTATTGACAAGGCTGTTACACAATACACATTATCTTACTACATAAATCCAGAAACTATGAAGATTTAATGTTAAACATCATTAACATTCAATATGCCCTGGATCTATCCTACTTAATAGAAAATCAGATTTAGAATGACACTATTAAAGACTTTTTTCCCTTTGAGGAGTGCTAGTGTAGTTTGGTTTTGGTTTTTTTGTAAATTCAAGATAGAAATCCCAAAGTCTTCTGCTTCAAGTTGTAAGAGAATAGAACAAGAAAGGTTCTGCATCTGCCCTCCAGCACATCCATTACCTCCAGCAAACAGGGAGGAAAAAGCAGATGGGGAAACTGCCTGGAGACAATTCCAGCACAAGGGAAGGAGCCTCTCAGATGGAGAAGGAAGGAAGTGGCTATTTGCTGGGAGAAGCTGTCATGAGAAAAACAACTATGGGAGTGGAAAAGTCTATTAGATTTGAGAAAGAAAATGAACACATCAATTTGGGAATGATTACCCTCAGGGATGGACTGGAGCAAGTGAGAGTAAAGGCTGGATCCAGTCTTTGCACTTTCAAGGTTCATTTCTTATACTCTCTGAATAGGTTGGTCCACAGACCTGCTAAAATGTGTTTCTGTCCTAAAATGTTCCAGACACACTGAAGCAAAGCAGCACTATGCACTGCAGTAACAAGGATATCACTCTCACACACACAATTTACTGCTAGGGATTTCACACAGCACACTCTAAAATTATATTTGTCATCTGTGATCTATTAAGCCTCCTATCTACAGCAAGCTAATGAGATTTTCTGAAAAGTTACCAGCTACAACCAGAACTATGGTCAGGCAGGATTACACCCTAAGTTGCATTCACATGTATAGCACACGCTGTTTGGATTAGAAAGCACAACAGGAACAATTTGCTGAGGCATTGTGGTACCGTGCCCAGATGACATCATTTTCTAAGACAGAATCAAGGGAAGGAATTATGTCTTTCCCACAGATGCAAAAGGAAAATAAATTAAAAAAAAAAACAATAATAGGATTGGTCTCAGAAAGTTTGCAATATGGAGGACAAGAAAATCTCCTGGTTTGTGAAAGGAATGGCATAGGTGTCAGTCAGTGGCCATAAAAAGACCCAAATTAGACTTGAAAACTTGGGGATTTGCACCAGGGGAAGTAAAAAATGAGGAAAGACTGCAGGTAAGCCACAGACTCCCTACCAGCATCTGGAATCAAGATGTGCATCTAATGAAGCTGGAGAAAATGACCTTTGTCTGCCGAGTGCATGGACACAGCAACGAGAAACCTCTGAAACAAGCTCCCATTCATTTTCCTGCACTCCAAGGAAGGTTTGTGGCTCCACAGCTGTTGGTGTGTGAGGTACAAGGACAACACCATCAATCCAAGACAAAATACCAGCTAAAGCCAGGAGCTGGAGGGCTAAAAACAAAAATTGCTGCAGTGGGAGGCATACACCAAGAGCAGTTTGCCTGTGGAGAGGGCATGGAGATCTACAGGAGGGGGATGCTCACATTGACCAAACCCAGCACTCTCTTCTGAGACCACACATCCTTCTGTCACTGCCACCAGCAGACAGAGGGACAGCACTTGGAGACAGGAGTCACTAAACCCAGGTATTGAGCAATACTTAATCCCATTTTCATGGCAGGAAAACCAACCCATGAAATTATTAATTTTTTCTTCAGTTCCTTTGAATTGTTTCATTCTGAGGAGCTGGCAGAGCAGAAACCTGACCACCAAGTGAAAACAGGTATTTGAGTCAAAATTGATAGCAGCAGAAGTGACCTTTTCCCTCTTAGTAGAAAATAACTACTTCTGAAGTTGTTTTGGGTCCACTTATCAAAGATGTAGGTTGCATCTGTTCTGCATAATTATCAATATTTCAGCTGCATCTCTGTGGGGTATCAAGTAATATTTTGATCCTAAAATAACTTAAAAATCTACTGTTCGATTTTAATCTTCCATTATGAGTGATATTATCTTTTAATTATGCATCCACCCAGTCACAAGGTCAAGCACCTTCTCATTTCTATTTGCAGAAAAATAATTAAAAATTAAAATGTCTTCTTTTGGATATGGCGACCCCCAGTAGTCCTCTGCTAGGCTTTGCCTGGAAACTTCCACACTTTTGCTCAAATGCAACCTTTCTGCTTCATTTATTGATTTACACTGACAAATTTGTTTTTTATCCTTCTGTGCAGTATGAGCTTCTGAAATGCTTCATGTCCCCATAAAGATGATGCAGAAGTTGGTCTTCTCTGGTTTACATTTGGAGGAAAGGCAGCAAGAAATCTTTACCTCTGCAGCACATGGCATATAAAAAGCATGGGAAGATTTGCAGCCTGCTCTGTGCTGCTTGAGGTTTCCTGTGTCTCCACCTATTTGGAAGGATGGACAGGGGAGCAGCGAGCTCTGAAACAGCAGATGAATGCAGTCTGGAACAGACTGAGGCTTCTCTTGTCTGCTTGGTCTATTGCCTCTGGAGGAACTTGATGCTCATGGGCCAGAGTGGAGTGTGCTGATGCCTCCCAGGAGATGAATATTATTGAGGAAAGAGCACAGAACTTCAACAAATTTATGACTCAGTTCATCCACTTCTACTATTCACCAGGATATTGTAATAACTCAACTTATGTGTTACCATATTCCTAGAAATAGCATTTCCTTTCTTTGCCCTATCTACACTGATATTTCAATAGTATTTTTCTTGGTATTTTATTTTTCTTGGTATTTAGGCAATCTCAGCTAGCACAGCTATGCCCTAATGTTATGAAAATGCCATCAAACCATGAAGCAGTTATATAAGATATCACTTCCAGTCTTGCAATGAAGTTTCACCCTCTAACATCCATGGACCACAGGAATCCTAGAGCAGCCTAGGTCATTTATTCTGATAATGGCAGGCACAAAGAGCCTACACACAGAGTATGTTTACTATCAACTTAAGATACATCAAGAAATTCTTGGATTTCAGTAAACATTTTCTTATGTCTTACACTTTGAAGAGTCAGACCAAGCTCTCGCTGCTTCTGGCAGGATGGTGCAGTTGAGAGGAAGGGTCCACACTGGAATTCCTTCACCTCATAAAAATACTTTACTGGAAAGCAATAGGAAAGGAAGATCACAACAAACTGCTTATGAAAAGGGCAGAAAAGATCCTACAGAAAATACTGGTGGATGCTCACTAAGAGCTGAACAGGCAACTTCATTGGCATCATCAGGTCCCTGTGTTCCTCTGGTGTGAAAGATAGGAGCTTTCTACTTTTAGAATAGTATTAATATTTGCATAGAAATTAATCTAAGAACACCCACACAGATTAGAATCCTAACTTTTAAACTATTTTTTTAGTCAAGATCTTTTCCAGGGGATCAGTAGTAGAAATTGCCACCTGAAACGTATTTACCCCTTTTCAAGATCTCATTTCTGTTCAGGATCTGAGTTCAGCCCAAGCTCTCCACTTAACACATACCAAAAGAAAAACTGGGCTAATTTGACCATAAATATAAACCAGCTGAAATGGTTCTATATTCAATTTTGTAATACTCCTCATGCACAACCTCAGCTTTGTTGTAACCTCTGTCCCCAAGGGGTGTAGTGTCTCAGAATGTCTGAAAGAAGAAAAGCTTTTCAGAAACAGCAACATCCAAAGGTTTACAAATGTATTTACCATTTTAGTTATCTGAGGTTTTATGTATTATTCTTGTTCCCCAAAACAAGCAGAAAATATAAGCTGCAGTTAAATAATACATGAAATTGTAAAATAATAATAAAAATCCCTTATTTTTATAAAAGTATAAAATTGTAGGACTGTAGAATCAAGCCCAGCATACAAACTTATATTAATAGCATATTATATTTATTATCATTATGATCATGAAACCCAGGAGAAGAAACTGCCCATGGAAAAACAGGGTTATGTTGAAAAATCAACACAGTACAGCTCACAAATGCATTTATAGTACATGAAAAGAATATTGGTAGATTTCATCTTGATTTTAATTTGCACTAAAATTCATCTGAGGAACCATTATAGCCATAATGGGTAGTAAAGGAGGCTAATAATCCTATTCAAAAATAAAAGCTAAAAGCACTTTTAATAGCTGAGCTCTGGTTTGGGATTGAAATACATTGGTGTGAAGTATCAACAAAAAGCCTAACACTGCAGGAAATGGAGAGAATAATATGTGTTATTCTGTTTGCTGACTTTTTCTAAGGTGGTTACTTAAAATAGATAAAAAAAGCACTGAATACCTAAGGAAGCACTTCAAATTCGATGTTTGAAAACTCCCTTATTTCTTTTGACCAGTACATCTAAAATAACTTAGTTTAGTGGGAAATAAACTTACTAGACAGTTTGGAAAACTGTTTTCCAATGGTTACAACACTGGAACCTGACTGAAGTCAAGTCTCATCCATGATAAAATCATGACCATCTTGGATAGGAAGTAGAGCTGATCAAAACTATTTCACAGACAGAAAGTTCATCAAAACCCACAGGTTTGGAGAAAATGAAAGTATGACCTGGGAGATACTGAACTGGTCATGTATTTGCTTGTAATTCATTAATTGGTTTGCAAAAAAAGAGAAAGGGATTTTAGAAAAGTTTAAATGGGCTTTGATCTTTAAGAAGACACAATGTTTTATAGCTTTGTGTAAAAGGAATATTTCAACATATTATTCTAAAACAGTCCCAGCTGTGGAACTGTATACAGTTTTAAAATACATAAAACTGGACTTAAAGAGGAAAATACTATTTGATTGAATATATGCAAATATCAGGCTACAACAAAAATATTTTCAGGTCTACCCAAATTATTTTAAATTATTTTAGTTTATAGCTGAGTTATAATGCCTGTGTTATTTGTGCTGTCAGATATTTTGGGGGGACATTTTTAAGAATACTTTGTGTATTTATGCTTTTAAAAAAGCTTCCTTATGACAGAACAGTTTTCTTTCCTGTGGCATTATGCATTATATAAATGCCATAGAATGGACAAAATAACATTGAAAATAGGTATCACTGATGAATAGTACCTGAACATTAAAACCAGAAAAGTTGATAATCAATGCAAATGCCGAATTACCTCCTCAAAGGTTAAATATTTCAGACAGAATTCTTGCTTTTATTTTGATCTTGATCAGCTAACAGCATAGCCTAGCCTTACATATTCACCCTGAGAGGCTTAGCTGATTTTTTTACCTCTTAGCTTTTACTCCCTAAGAGGTCAAAACACAAAGTTTGATGCACACCCATTTGCCAAAAAGCAAATAATTTAACAGGGACGTAAATTCCTTTCATCCAAATTTTCTGCTATCTGACTTGTACAACTACATGCTCTTTGTTCATAAATATCTGTGACTTCTCTTACATTTTTAATATTTTTTAGAACTACATAAGAAAAAACACCCAGGGCTTTAGAGGTTTTACACACCAAGCCTCTAAGTCAATGCATCTTTGTTGCATTTCATTGGGAATGAAAACATTCCCCAGGGTACCTGAGCCAGTGACTCACACTGTCACGCTTCCTCAACAAATACCACTTCCTGTAGTGCCTTTCCCTGTTCTGGAAATTTTAACTGGAGCAGAGTCCTGCCCTGCTCCAAAACCTAAAAAGTATAGGAAAAAATATTTCAAAGCACAAAAAATATATTCTGAGGTTCACAATAGAAAACTCCATGAGAGTTTTCGTGCACCAAATCATTCTTCTGCCACTGGGAATAGGCTCGGCACCTCACCCAACAGCAAAGACATAGAAAGAGAAAATAACAACATAAATTTTAACTGAAAAAACAACATTTTATGCTACACCTGACCATCAGGAATTCATCAAAGAACCATGCAAATATTGGATCTATGCTCCAGCCAAGACACACCTCTAATTATTCTAACCCTTTCAAAAAGCAACAGGCTTTTGTTGTAACAAAAATATGACAAAGAAATAGCTTGAGAGGGAAGGGGGAAACTTTTAATCTGTCCTCAAGATTTTGCATCAGAGAAGAAAAACTAGTTTAGACTTGGGGAAACTTCCCCTAAGGATACCAAATTGTTATCTGTGATGCTTTTGAGTCCCCAAAAACTTTGAAATGTTCATCTTCACAACAGGCTGTTCCATGCATCTTTGAAAGCATTAACTGTTTATTCAAGGCATGAAATAAAGGAAAATATGTATTATATTAAAGCATTAGGCTGGTGAAAGGTTAGAGGAAAATGTCACAGAGGGTTAGGCAAGTAGGAGGAGAAGTTGTTATCAACATGAAGCAAGATTGGAAAGGTACTCACAAAATAAGCAAGTCTTTTCAGTTAAGAGGCTTAGGAAACATCAGCTATGTTGTGTACTCCAACACACATGAGGAAGATGCTGTGTGTTGCCTGATGATGCCAAGGACACTGAAGAAAATGCAAGTCACTGGTGAAGGTTCTCCCCAAACTGATGACCAACCTTTATAGTAAAAATGACTAAATTTTTACTACATTTATTAAACTTATTAGTTTAATTTAAATTAAACTAATTTTAAACAAAGATGTACACTGCAGACAGTCTAGTGAAGAGCAGTGAAATGAGGCTTGTTGCAAACTCTGGACAGAGAGCAGGAAGTTCTGCTTTGCCAAGTTGGGTAACACCTTTCAGGGAGTTTTGGACTTTGCCTCAAAGGCAGAGGTAGACGCTTTAAGCAACAGCTGGAGTTTTATGCAGTGTGTGATGTGAACTACCATGGTTTCAAAGTGGGAGATCTCCACAGAGATTTTGAACAGGAAATGGGAGAACTTCCTCAATTCCAGTCACTGCAGTGCTTCAGGCAACTCTAGGAAAGGGTTGCCAGCCTGTCCTTAGTTTACCAAGTTTACTGTGAAATATTTCCTGTATCTAACAGGAATATGTAACTGTTATTTTCTCTTCTGATGAAAACATTTCTTTTCTGGCATTTTTACCTTTACAACACTTTATACTTACAAAAAAAATCTGATGGGGTTTTTGCTCGACTCATAACATTGATGAAAGCTCTTTCCCTCTGTGACCTTCAGAGACTGAATTCCTAGACTCAGCTCTGATTCCTATATTGCTTTTTCCTTTAATCCTACCTGGAGTCACTCAAAATGGTGCAGTGTTTACAATAATGTGCTGAAGCTTTTCAAGTCCATCTGATGAAATATTATTAATAATTCATACTAATATAATAAATCATTTATGTTTCTGCAGAAGAATTTATCACACTGTCTTGCCTGAAACTCTTCTCTTTCAAGGTCCTATTTGTCATACACAAATACCACTGGCAGAACTCAATCAGAAAAGATGTTTCTGCCAGTCAGACCTTAGGAGGTAGGAGTGCTCCCTGATGACAGGATTGCTTTTGTAGGGTAAATTCTGCACAACTGCAAAACTTCTTGAGTAATATTTCTTAAAGTTAAAAAAACCCAATGAAGATTGAAAGCTCAGTAACAGAAATGCATAGGAATAAAATAGTCTTCTAACTACAGATGGTATAGTCTTCTAACTACACATGCAGGGGATGGTAACAGAGCATCAATAGCAGTTAGAAAATTACACCCTTTTGGAAACATTGCAATTACTTATAAAGAAGATTTCATGACTTCCTGTAAGTACTCAGGATGGAGTATCCATCCTTTTCAATAAGTGAGACAGAGAAGTGGTTTATTACTGAAGAACTTCTTAACCGTTATTAGAATCAAACAATCTATACCACGTCTTTAAGTACATTATATTCATTGTGTAGAGCCCCTCTTTGTCAGACACAAAGACAGAAGACCTGAGCGACTCCAGGCCTTACTGGCCTTTCACATGGAGTTGTGGCTCTCTGCATCTGACAGCAAGACAATCAAGGATTTTATTTAGGTTTTTCTATTAAACATAGTCCATAGAAAATGGGGTTCATGGTCAAGCAAGGTGTTTTTTTAATTTCCACCTTCCTAATATTTTTAATCAGTCCCCAGTTCTGTTGTAATGGTGGTGGTTAACCTTGACCTGCGTGCTCTTGTGAGCTCAAAATAGATTCCCATTAAGTCAACAGCAGCTGCTTCACTGGCAGCAGCATTTGAGCCAATTACTGCACTGTGAGAGGGGACAGAAAACTCCCATGGCTGTTCAACTAAAACAGAAATACCAAAATTCTTCCACTAGTCCTCCTCAGCTGAATGGGATTCAACAAAGCAAGACCTCAGTTCAAGTCACTGTTAACATTAAGCTGATAGCCAGAACTCAGCTGTTATTGTTACTACTCTGCAAAGACCTTGGTTGCTTCAAAAGAATGTTTGTTATTTCACCTCGACTTTTGTAAACTCATATTCTTCAATCTCCATTTGTCCCTGAGGCCTTGCTTTCCTATTGTGGGAAAAATCAATTGTAGTCTGTGTTTTGCCGGGACACAGTGGTAATTTCCCCCCAGCAAACTCATAGAAAATTGAGTACTCCTGCCTTCCCTACAGAAGTGATTGCAAAACATATGGGGAAAGTCCACCAGAATCTCCAGGCTCAGTATTTTGAGGTTGAAGGTCTTTCTTGGGTATGATCGGAGCTAACATCTGAAGAAACAATTCTTTACTTTGTTCTCGTACTAAGTAACCTTGCCTGACTCTTTGGTCCCACATCTTCCCTTTGAGAGCCTACCTTCATTTAGCAGCACGCTCACAGCAACTTAACCAACTCCACAAAAAGACCTGAGCCCTGGATGACAGCTCTGGCAGGTAAGAGGAATGAAGGACCGAAAATTTCAGCAAATCTCCAGGAGCTGCAATAACAATGCTCAGAACATTGCCATCTTTCCTGTCATTCCTAGGTCAGTAATAGAAATAAATTTCTATATGAAACCAGCAGAACCTGGAGCTATTGCTGCAGGTGTTGGATGTCCTTTTATTTGAAAGCCTTCTCATGCCAATTCTTAAAAATCACTGGAGTTCTCAGCTCTGCACATAAGGTATGACTTCTTTTTGTGCACAATATGAGAATTCGATTACTGTGGGACCTATTCAAAGAATAGAACTTGAAAGCTTCAGCATAAATTCAAGTGGTGTTCAAGATGTATAATACACTTCAGTCAGTAACATCTGCATATCCAAAATACTGCACTACCCAGCAGAGCAATCAAGCCCTCTCCACAAGCTCAGCAGGGCAGCTCTCCAGTCTGCTGGCTAAAAGGTCAGATGTTAAACTGGTTTCACAATACTACAGGAAAGCTTAGAATCTAACAGAAGAAAATAAGTCCTTTGCAGACAGTGTCGAGGGTTAGATTTGTACGTGGTTCGAAAAGTACTGACAAAAGCTTTAGGGTAATAAAATACAGTAAACACTTTTGTTGTCTGTTACAGTATTGACAAGTAAAATTATACAAAGTCCATTATTTCAGTTTATGGAACAAGCAAAAGTATATTTTCATTTTAGCTAGTCCCTTAGCTTGAAAACATAAATGGAAATTGCTGATTATGATGGATTTTTTATTACATATTTATTTCAATGAACTGAGAAATGTAAGAAAAGTACCATTTCTGGCTGATGCATAATCTTGTTTCCCCCTGCCTCTAATGTAAAAATGAGAAAGCTGAAGCACTTAAATGCCGTAAGAACATATACTGAAATCCCAGAAGTACTTTGGCCATTCTGCACTGCTGCAGAGGTGAGCATTGAACTGCCTTTTGACTTCAAGCCAATTAACCCAACCATACATGAAGAATGAAGTCCTGGCAACATAATGTGGTCCATTTTAAAGAGCTATAAAATCAGAACATGGACCCTGAAACAGATTTAGCTACACCCTTATAGCATATATCACAACAGCAGCTGAAATTCACTTTGTTCCATCCTGTGAACATGTAAAACAAAACTAAGGGTAATTTAGCCCTGTCCTACGAGTAGTAAACCAAGCCCCAAAAATAATCATAGCTCAGTTTGTGCCTCCCAAACCTCACTTTTCAATGGGCTGTCTGTTTATGTGTCCACAGATGCCACAGCATGTTTTATTCCTGGTTTGCATCTTAAATATCACCTCCAAGACAGCAGATTAATACCATCCAGCCTTTTCTTTCTAGTACTATTTCTAGTACTTTTCAGATTGGAATTACTGAAACTCTACCCTTTATTTAATAAATGAAATTACAGTTTGAAAATCAAGTCACATTTTCTGGTCAGCTGAAAATGGGAATGCTTTTCCCTACCTCTCTCTTTTTCCACCTCTCTCCCTCCCTAGAGTGTTTTGACTCAATGGAACAGTTTATAATTATTTGCTTTGTAATTTATTTGATGTCAATGTTTTGGTTTTTTTTTAAATGCCCATGATTTAAAAAAAAAAAATAAAAAATTAATTCCTTTTTAATATGTTTTTTTCCATTTTACTTGGATTTTTTTATCTTTGTGTTTGTTCTTCCTCTTCTTTTTGAAAGCTTATGTGTATGCAAGTGACACAAAAATGGCCACTAAACTCAGCTTAATTTGCAGATAGCATCACATAATCTAAAAAGCTATAAATAATTTACCAGAAAAAAAAAACTTTATGAAGCTATTTCAATAGCCTTTTAATTACAACGGAGCAAAGCACAGAAGAGGTGAGAAAACTGAAACGTGATTATTTTATAAACAAAACAACAACTGTGCTCAAGATCTAACAAGGAGTTTTCACTCATTTTTCAATTCATTTGGGTCCTCTTGTCTTTGAAAGGGATACCACCCCAAACTCGGTAAAGGTTTCTTCCCAGAAGTTACCTTTATGTCAGGACACATAATTTGCATAGAAACAGGTTATGTGTATTATTTACCAATCCATTGGCAGCCCAAGTGGGCTGTCTGCAGTTTAAACCAATTTTCAGAATTCACATAATTTAAAAGTATAGCTCCTGAGCAGGCACACTTTTTGGACAGTGGCAGTAGACCATATATTATCAATTCACACACAAACACAATATGAGATTTGGGGTGGTGTGATGGTTTCACTGACCTGCTGTAGGGATGCTGAACAAAATATTTTTGCTGGAAGTATCTTTACTCTCTCCTGTTTGACAAATACCAGTGGCCTTTCAGCAGGGCACTGGAGTGTAAGAGGATGTTTGGACAGCATGGCATGCTATGGTCAAGGGAAATGTGCCATTAAGCGACTATATTAATTATAAATTGCCTCTGAGAGGCACACACTTGCACAGCAGATAATGGTCTTCCCAGAAAACACAGCACAGCAGAAGAAAAGTCTGCTCCTTACAAAATTCCTCTTGGATAGGTTTATCAAATTCAGGTGTTTTCTCTTTGTGAGAATATTTCTATCTAGTAATTAAATTTGAACAGAATAAACCACTTATACCCTGGCAGCTGTCACTTAACACCATAAGGGCCCACGTTAAAGAGCCCACATAGCTTTAAGACAGGATTTATTACAACAAAAGAAGACTCAGATGAATTGTTGATATTACACAGCATTACTGACATAGTTGTGATGCTTTTATTTAACTCAAGAACAGATGGCTCCATATATTCACTTGGAGCAATATATGCTGTCTAGATGCATTCCCAGCGTGCCTGTTTCTCAGCTCTGACTGTCTGGGGTGCCTTTCCCAAAGGTGCCAAACTGATTTGGAAATTAAGGAGTTCAAGCAACAACCAGTTAAATGATCTCTCAGATGGACCTGTGGGACTAATCAAGCCCAGTTTATAGAGGGGTACTGGCATCCCTGGCTGCTTACTAGAGGGGTTTGGTTCTGCAAATTTGGCCCTGGATATAGCTCAATACCTTGCAATTCGCAAATGATAGATGAGCTTGGTTTTCTGTCTGAAAAGCTGATCAAGTGACATTCACAAAAATAAGCATTTGCTACTTAGAAAGCATGTCCTGGAATATATTTCTAAGTGTTGCCAAAGAGACAAGGAGACTGATAATGAGGACAATTTGCTTTCCATTATTCATCATAAATGCCAGAAAAGATAAAAGTTTTAAAATAAATAAAAAAGCTGATGATCTGATGACTTAGTTGTGGGTGATAATAACAGAAAGTGTGATCACTTGAAAAAGCAGCTCATCTTGGTACTTTGAGATATTTCAAGCAGGAAACAGAAAAATATCTACTTCATGGCGAGTATGGCCTGGCAATGTACATTATCTTTCCCAATTCATGGCTTTAGAATAGGAGTAGTACCAGGTGCACAGGTACTCACAGTCATGTTCACACACACACACAGAGCAGCCCTAGAGGAAGGCATTCCCTGGCCCTGGCACAACAGCAAAATTATGAGTTTTTTGAGGAGTTGTAATTTCAGTTCCTTGCTTTTGAGGGATATTAGGAAGCTCCCTGGGCCCTGTGGCACTGTTGCAGGCAGAAGGTGAGCAGGTAGACAGGAAGGATAGGGAATATTGAACCTTGCCTCTGTGCCAGTAGGTGAAGAACCAGCTTATTTAATGATAAAGTTAGCAGAGATATCAGCAAACTGGCACTAGCTTGTCTTAAATTTAATCTTAGTTAATCTGTGCATTGATGACAATCATCTGGCATCATAAGGACACAAAAAATCACAGGATCAGATAAATTGAGATCATCAAGTCCAACCAAACACCACCTTGTCAGCCAGACCATGGCACTCAGTGCTACATCCAGGCTTTCCTTAAACACCTCCAGGGATGGTGACTCCACCACCTCCCTGGGCAGCCCATTTCAATGCCCAGTCACTCTTTCTGTGAACAATTGCTTTCTAATGTCCAGCCTAAACCTGCGCTGGTGCAATTTAAGACATGTTCTCTTCTCCTGTCACTTGTTCCCTGGGAGAAGAGGCTGAACCCTGACCTGGCTCAGTTTCCCAACCCAACAACTACTCCAGAATTTGACAGCAGGGTCTCCTCTTTCTGCATGGAGGTTTATTTTAGTGAGACACAGATTTAACCTGCTGCTGTGTCATCCTCTGTGACACAATTCTCAGAAGAACAGAGTCATCCCTTGTGTCTCTCACAGCTCAGCTAACAGCTGAGTTGCACATCAGTTCTTGCAAGCAATGTTCTGTGGAGCACTTAAGTGCATTTGCATTCATACAGAGTGCATATATAATTACACATGGGCCACATTCCTGATCATATTATTCTTCAAAGATTGTTTGGGTTTGTTTTTTGTTTTGTTTTTTTTTCTGTAAAAGTATCTGCTACAGACAAGATAAAACTTGGAGTTCTCACTTTTTAATTTTGTTACTGTAAACAGTGTGTCAGCATCACATTTCCATAATCACTGCTGTTATGAAACATAAGAACACTACTGCAAGAATACTTTGAATTTCTTTACAATGTTTTAATCACAAATTGGTGCCTCAAATTATCTAATTTAGGGATGCCAGTACGAGTAATATATCATATAGAATGATATATATATCATATAGCCATATCAGAATAGGTCCTCTCCAGTTAAGATTCCACTGAATAAGGGATCAAATGCTCAAATAAAGGAAATATGTGTTTCTCTTAAATGTAATTTAATGTTATGCCACTATTTTGGGGAAGCACAAGACATAAATTTAGTCATCATCATCTGGGAGGAAGGCTGAGGGGATACCCTCAAATGTTCAAAATAGGATGTAAGCTCAGTGTGAAATACCATCAAATATAGTTCTGTAAAGAAACCAGCTCCTGATGGTTTTCTGGTGAGGTTGTTGAGAGCTAGTACAAGAGAGATGATTGTGAATGATTCAAAAGAACTGAAAGTTGTAAAGGATATTGCACAGATGATAGAAAAACCTCCAAAACACAGAAAGATGTGTTGCAAATCCATGGAAAAACATTCCTCTTCAGCCCACATGTGAAAATACCCAACAGAGAAGTTGATCATCAGTGAAAATGTTGCAAATCATATACAAATTAGCATGAATATTTATCAAATGTTTTAATTAAAATTATCAAGCCATTAGATTATGTGCCAAAAAAATCAAAAGAGACAACAACCATGAAGCAGACACAGTGCAGCAGAACAAAAACTCAGCTGGAACCTCCATCAGCAGCCAAGGAAAAAAAACATCATGTGAGCATCCCACAGCCTTAATTCAATGACATTCAGAAAGCCTGAACATCCCAGAGGGTGCACGTTGCTTGAAAATGGAATTCATTAATGTTCAAGCTGAAAAATCAATACAAGAAACCCACTGAACTGAAAAGCATATGCCACGAGTCAAATGATCATCATTATACAGTAACTATTTTCACATTTTCCCTTTCTTTCCTCAAATCCAAATAAGCCATCTTAGGGTAAACAGCCTTTGTTCTCAGGGAGTTCAACATTATATTACATATAATAAGCCATAAATCAGATCAAAACCCACCTTGCACCCTGATGCTGCATTGTGCTAAACTCTTCCTCCCAGTCAGCTGGAACGGAGAAGAGCCACCTTCTTGTCCAGCATGACCCTCCTTGCTCTGGCTGGCAATTTGGCACCATACCTCCCTTCCAGAGGAAGGACATTACATTTGCTTGTAGTGCTAATGCAACCCCACACAGTTATTAAACAAAGCCAAGAGAAAAGCAGAACAATGGGTTACAATTACTGCTGCACAAAATAACCCCACAAAATAAATGGTTCAATAGAAGCCATTAGGGCAAAGGAATAATTTTCTTGCATGTTCCCATATATTTTGGCAGTGGAAAACCTCCTGAACTGGTGCTATGTGTTTAATGCCAATCCTTTCACTTAAGAAGCTATACTTACCCTAGGATGAAAGCAGGATCTAAATACAGTATTTGCTCATAAGATTACAACAGCTGCCTCTTTTCAAGCATGCTACAACACATGATTGCCACAGAGGGCACATTAGAATGCTAACAAGACCTTAATTCAGAGATTTCATGTGTCAGTTTTCCACCTTAGACAGAATTATAATTCATAACCTGAAAAACATTACAAATTATATTGTCATACAAAAATTAAAATGTCTATTGAAACAAATACCAAACTATCAAATCAGCCTCCAAGGTAGAGTATTAGGCAAAACAGCATTGCACCATCCTGCTAAGAGTGGCCAGAAGAAACACTCCCTTCGTGGTGAATACAGGGTGTGCAGCATCAGCCCCCTGGTTTTTCATGGATGCTGTAACTTCTCAGCCCCTCCAACACTGCCCTGGCTCTGTGTTACAGTCTTGGTACTGGAAGAAATGCTTAAATGTTCTCTTCTGTTACTGTAAACAGAAGGATTTCCTGATGAGTTCAGCTTGATGGGCAGTCTGTTTGCAAATGTGTCCTGCCTAAATTATAGATGCAGGAACCACAATTAATCAGCCTCTATAGTTCTCATTAAAAAGTAACTACACTGCAAGGTAAAAATAATTTTGCAGACAGCTACCTACTGCACTTGCCTTACATTTCATTTCAGAGGCAAAAAATAGGGCACCATTATTACAGAGGATCTCCATGTGGAAAAGATCCTTAGAATGGAAAACAGTAACAGAATGGAAACGTAGGAAGCTCCACAATTGCAGATTCATTTCATTTCCTCTCCAACTGCTACGGATAACCTACTATTGTGGTTTGTTTGTTTTCTTTATATCTCAGATTAAATACACTTCCAGATTCATAAACAGAATTCACAGGACATTTAAAGCCAAATCTGCAATAAGCCTGACTCTGTAACAAGCCTCCACATCTTTAGCTTCCCTCTTCCTCTGGGTTCTGTTAATCTTTTCATTTTGCAATTATTGTCCTTTAGATTGTGTTCCAGCCTAAGCATTTTATTTGCCATTTGATTGTCTCACATCCTTTTCCATGACCACAAACACTGGATTCCTGGCCCATAAACCCCAAGGCTTTCAAAAGACTGTCCAAGTGATATCTGACAGCAAAAGTTCACTTTCCTCCCTAGCAGCTAATATGTTTTATCCCTAAACCCAACGGGGCTACAGCTACAGACTACAGATTTATAACATGCATCCTATGTGGATTTTCAACAACACACAGAAATTCTATATATCTCAAATAGTCTGAACAGATGTGAATAATACAAGAGCAAAGTGGGCACTAATGACTCTGAAGCATTATTTTTTTTCTTGTTCCCAGTAATATTTGGCTTATACGTGTGAGTTTTAAGTAGATCTGCTTGATAATGAGCTATTAAAATTGCTTCCACCTCTCAGCTAACTAAAAAGGAGTATTTGTTGCTTCCTTACACGTGTATTGCCTCAAAAGAGACCTACACAAACTTTTAGAGTGTTCAAGGACCAGTACCATTAAATTTAGAGATTACAACAAAACCTTTTGCCATTATCAAATTTATTAATGAAACTATGTCTGATTCATTGGTATTTTCCTGGGCTTCAAAAAACACCACCTCCCATCTCCTTGGATCTAAATTGCACATAAAACCTCAGAGGAAGTAATTTGTGTCAGATCCCCCTAAGGCCAGCAACAGAGACAGGAATAGTACCCAGGCTGCTGGGCTTTGGGACAGTGCTTGAGCCAGTGGACCTCACAGATTTTCAATGTAAAAGGACATCCATAACACCTCATGGAGTTGTAACCTCTTCCACAGAAAAGCAAAGGTGGAATAGCATGTTAATAGAACAGGATTTTTGGTATTGTAAGTCCAGAACAAATTAGTGTTTTGCTATGACCTAATTCGTCTCTCATTTAGTAAAATGCTAACACATATCTGAATATTTGCTTCATTACTGTTGATTTTATTTCCTTTCATTCCTAACTTAATTTTGATGGTTGCCTCATAATAACTAGATAAGGAAAGACACATCTCTGTTTATCAGGCAAACCCTTATGTAGCTTTTTGCTCCATTGCTGTGAAATAAAAGCCAGGGAGTGAGTGCTATGGGCAACCTGGGAAAATGTATTTATTTCTCCTGGGAAAATATGTCAGCAGAAAAGTGAACACATATTTCTAATATGCACACACATTAGAAAGCATTAATATAGCTTGCAATTCTAGAGCTGTTTAAAATTTGCCTTGGTTGTTCATGGACTACTTGCACCTGAATCTATCTGGATATACACTTATTTCTCTCTCTTTCCTAATGACAACAATAAAACTAGATGTATGAAGGAAATCTATTTTTATAAACAAATTACAAGGCTGTCCACTGCATTTCTATACAATTTAAAAGGAAATTGCTCCATGAAAAATAAATGATGCGATTGTTTCCTGAATTTGAATATCCTGCATGGGTCACGTGTAAGATAACTCAGTTGCCCAAGTACTCCACTGCTACAGTAGAGCCATGGATTCTGCAAGCATGAAGGGAGAAAGAAAACCTGCTGGTTTTGGAAGAAACAATCCACTCAGCAAGCCTGGGAATCAGGAGGGATGGGACAGGGAGCATTTAAATGCCAGCCCAGGCACTACCTTCCCTGGGGTTGGAGCATCTCAGTCAGTCCAGACTTGAGCTAAAGACAGAGAATTACATCAGGCCCAGTGACACAGCAGGGTAAATCATCAGGCAGGAGCTAAGCCACGAGGTAATAAAAGTCAAGGTGGCTGCAAATCTATGGAGAATTAATTTCACAGAAATCTTTTCATCCCTGGTGGTCACATGCTCAGTCACAATTCCACCTCCGAGTCTGTCCCAGGCATCCCTCATTCTGGGCTTGCAGGCACCTAGAGATAGATAGATAAGATAGATAAATAGATAGATAGGTATAGGTAGCACCTCCACTACAGTTAACCCTACTGAAAATCCCAAAACTAACTGCAATTACCTTTTTATGGAAGGTGGCCCTTGGTGTATACTGTCAATACATATTGATACTGCCCACTGATGTTTATTCAGATTTCCTGCAATATTTTCCAGGCATGTGAAAAAAGGCATTGATTAGACATTATCATCACATATGATGACTAACACAGGATGGCAGAACCTTGCTCAGAGAGAAAAAACAGAGTGCAAAAACACACAGGTTTTTTTTATACTTATAACAGTCTTAATGCTACGAAAGACCTTTGACACTGAAATGTAGAAATGCAGATGTGCATTTCTACAAGGCAGATTCACTATTATTAATGCTGTCTCTTCTGAACTTACTAAAAAACCCCAAACTTTTAAAAGCACCTCAACACTTTCTCAATTAACAATGCTCTAAAATGTGTTTGCAGCTAAGTGCACCTTCATGAGTTATTTTTAAGGCAGTATTTATGTGAACATTAAAACAATCCCAGGTGCTGTCAGCACTGGTTTTTTCCAAACTGATGACTAAGATGTTTTGTGTGCTGAAGACATTTGCAACCAACGCAGTTCAAAGACGTAAGGCCCACTCTGCTTTCCTTGCAGGAAGGAAAAACCTTCTAATTGATCTTAATGGGACTTGAATTTAGTCCACAGAGAGACACCAAGCAAGGCTTTTTAGCACTATTAGTGATAGCATCTACCTCTGTATTTCCTATGAAAAGAAAAGCTGTGCAATACCTATGAGACATCTAGAGAAAAAGCTGTAAAAGTCTGAGCTTTCAGTCTCTGCTGGAATATTGGATGTAATCTCAAAGTAGCATATGCAAATATGGAATTGAATGCCATGGTACATATTGAAGGCATTTAACACTCAATGTCAAAATAAGCATGTATCCCTTAAAATTCCTATTACAAATACATCCACTCAAAGTCAGATGCTGGAATATAAATGAAAAGTCTGCCTGGAATGTGTTTAATGTCAGGAAGGGTAAAGTGAAATTTGAGAATGCCGTTTCTTTTCCCAGACACAAGCTATGTTTATCTTATCACCAGACTGGGGATAAAAGTGGTGTAATATTAAATCAAAAACAAAAAAGTACCATGGATATGGCACTGATAGTCTAATCACAATCCACAAAGGCAAAGGCTGAGCTCAGATTAAGCACCTACCATTTATTTGTCAGAGCTTTACCCCACTAATTATTTACAGAATTTGTTCTAACCCACAGGCATGACATGTCTCTCTGGATATCACATTTATCCCAATACCAGTTTATAAAGCCTATCAAAGCACATGTCTCTTTCATGTCTGACTTTGCACAAATTGCATTTGTTTTAGGATTAAAGGAGGGAATTATTCCGTCTTGGGATAAAAGGGTTTATTTGACACTTGTCTTTGCTCACCATAATGCTCCACAACATTTAGGCAGTAATGACTTGCATTTATACACTCTGCTCAACACCTATTAAGCTGCAATTGAGTCAATTTTAACTCAAGTTGTGGAATACACAACAGCAGTGTTCAACTGTACAGCACATCAGTACCTGCTCTCTAAACTGCAAAATGAACCATTTATTGCTGCTGACAGATTTGAGTGAACATCACAAAAACCCATTTCGGGGGTCTTGCAGATTATAGAAACACAGCTCAGCTGTGAGAGAATAAAGGACAACCATGGGAGCAGAGTGAGACCTCTTGTCTAGAAAGGCGCAAATGGACAAGGTATCAATCTGCTTCATAGAATCACATAATGGTTTGGTTTGGAAGAAACCTCTGAAGGTCATCTAGTCCACCCCCCAGAAATGCTCCCCTAACTTCCACAATTAGGATAAAGTCACAGCAGAGGTGGGAAGGACAGTCGAAGTTCAAATTAAATAAATGTTACAGGAGGACAGAGGCAAAGTCTAAGAAACTCCTGCAGCTATGGGTAATTCATCATGCAGTGAAGTTGCAGCTTTGTGCAACTACCAAGATCTGCCTTCCTCTTCAGCTTATTACCTCCCCTCTCCCCTACCAGCATATTCATACTTAGAAACAATATCACAGAATAGGCTGAACTGGAAGGGACCCACAAGGATCATCGAGTCCCACTCCTGGCCCTGCACAGGACCATCCCCAAGAGTCACACCAAGTGCCTGAGAGCAATGTCCAAACACCTTTTGGACTCTGTCAGGCTTGGTGCTGTGACCACTGCCCCACTGCCCTGGGGAGCCTCTTCCAGTGCCCAAACACTCTCTGCATGAAGAACATTTTCCTAATCTCCAACCTAAATCTCCCCTGACACAACTCCAGGCCATTCCCTCAGCTCCTGTCTCTGGTTACCAGAGAGAGGAGATCAGTGCCTGCCCCTCTGCTTTCCTTCACAGGAAGCTGTAACTGCAGCAAGGTCTCCCCTCAGTCTCTTCCAGGCTGAACAGACCAAGTGATCTCAGCTGCTCCTCACACTTCTTCCCCCCCAGGCTCTTCACCATCCTCATTGTCCTCTTTTGGAAGAGGAAAACTTTCTTGTTTCCCACACACCCTTGCAGAGCTTAGCTGTGAATTGAGGCAAATGCTTGTATCTCTTTTAACCTCATTGAACTCAATGATCCTTGTAGGTCCCTTCCAACTCAAAATATTTTGTGGTTCTGGTCTTTGTAAAAACCAATTAGCTGTTTGCCACATGTGGATGGATGTCATATGCTCTTAGTGTTTCCAAAGGACTCCTAGCCAGAAAAAAAGGCCAACAGGACGATTTTTAATGGGTGAGATAGTTTGTCTCCAGTTGGCCTTCAGCAGGAGTCAGATGCCATGGCAATATTAGGCCTCTCTCATATCCACAATGCAGCTACTTCTGGTTTCACTGCCAAGGGCTGTCACTACATGCAAAAGGCAGTATTTTTGAAATAAGGATCTTTTTGTTGTTTGACAGGAAGCTCTGCAAAGAACACAGCAGAAAGACAAAGCTTTGGCTGCCACGATGCCAGCAAACAGTGAAAAGGATGCATTACAAAAACAGCAATGGGATTTGGAGTGTTTAATACTTTAAGCTATGCATAGAAATGTGGAGCTATGATGAGAAACTGAAAACATAATTAATCTTATGAAAAATAAAAATTAGGGCAGCAATGTGCACATTCATTTCCATATCGGCTGCAGTGAATATTTACATTGGGATATTCCTGTGTATTCCTACACAATCTTTTCTACAAATGATTCTTGGATTTCAAAATATAGAACTATTTGGGTAAAAACTGAATGGGCAGCCAGGCCCAGAGAGTGGTGGTGAGTGGAGTTTAATCCAGCTGGTGGCCAGTCATTAGTGGGGTTCCTCAAGGTTTAATATATTATTAATATACTATAACATAATATTAATATTTAAACTAGTGTTTAATATTTTTATTAATTACCTAGATGAGGCAATCAAGTGCATTCTCAGCAAGTTTTCAGACACCAAGTTGGGTGAGAGTGTTGATCTGCTGGAGGGTAAAAGGTTTTCACAGAAAGGATTGTCAATCATTGAATTGATCTGGCCAGGGAAGAAGCAGTCACCATCCCTGGAGGTATTTAAAAGATGTGTAAGATGTGTCTCTAACCTAGGTGATTCTTTGATCTCTAATTCTATAAATCCTTTCCGTGTTTGGGTAGAATATTTTGATTTATCATTTCTTTTCGTCAGATGAGTAAATATATAGGTGCAGAATTGCTCACTCTCAGGTCATTTTCAGTGCAGTTATAGAAGAGCTACTGCTAAAAGCCTCTGCCTCTTAGTTTTGTGGTTACCAAGACCAGATCCAATGCCTAGCAAAGGGAATGGAAAGATTCCCACTGTTTTCCATGTTTGCCATTGGCTACTCTCTTTTGGTTTGTGCTGCAATCCCTCCTTTAGAGGATAAAATTCTCATCCAAATCAGACTGGAAATCCATGAACTGGAGAACGAAACTCCCCAGCACTAAAAATCAGCTCTTACACACATGATATAGCTTTGGAAATATGTTTCCTCTGCTTGTGAATCATTCTGCCAGACTGCCAGAGACAGGAACACTTATTTTTTCCTGTCTTGCAGCAGGGAATCAAGAAGTTACCCTGTGAGTTAACCCCATGCTCACGGTGGCTGGAAACCACCCTTGCCCCCTGCACAAGCAAACAGCAAAGCAGGTGGGGAAGAGACACTTGAAAGTTGCAAAAATAAATAATTAACATACCAAATAATAGAAAAATAAGATGAGTTATAAAAGATGGAGAGGCAGTAAGGGAAAAAAAGTCAGCCAGGGATGACCAAGATAAATGTAACCATATGGGAACGTGCCAGAACCAACAGTATGCTGAAAATTGCATACATAATTGGCATATTTTTCCAATAAGATAGTACCAGCTTCCGTTCTTGAACATCAGGTTTCCTCTAAAAGACATCTTAACACACAGTGGGATGCTCATTTCTTTTAAAAATAGCTATGCCCTGAAATTGGCTTTAGGAGAAATCCAAAATATCACATGATTCATCATTTCTTCTACATCCTCATGCCTCTCTTACCACTCCCACCTCATTTTAAAAATGAAGGGCAAATCTCCAAAACCAGGCATCTAAGTCTGTATATGGGTTATCATTTCAGCAGTCAAGAGCACATGGACCAGCTGCACAAAATCAAAAGACATCCCCAATATTTAACAGCTTATCTGTTCTTCACAGAACAAGCATTTATATCATTTTTGTCCATAGAGAATAATTTAGTGAAGTCTTGAGCACCAATGTTCATCACAGAGTAAGTGCTGCAAGTCACCCAATCAACTGCAAATATAAAAATTATTCTCAGTGAAGAAAACAGCTCGATACTGAGCAGTTGCCAGAAGCCATGATTTCATTTGCAAAGGTACTCCACATTAAATTGGCACCTGGTAGCCTCAGTTTTGTGAGAAGATGTTGTTAGGAATTGTATGGTAAATCACAATTTTCAGGTGTAACTACTCAGAGATAACCTGAGTAATGTGACCAGTGTCCACGAGCTTTCCCCTCTCAGAAAAAGGGGAAATAACCTTGTGTTCTTCAGATCAGCCTCAAGCAGGTTTATTACAGGGGAGATTTAAAAGCAGATTCCCAGGCTGGGAGATCGACTAGAACATCAGCAGTATATTGCCAGAGACTCCCTTGCAGCATAAATGGAGCTCCAAAGGGGCCTCTTGGGGAGACTGCTTCACCAGTTCTTCAATTACAGAAAAAAAGATACACACATATTAATATTCCCACTCCCACCTTTTATTTCTTCCACAAATTCAGATTATACCATTGCATTTTCAGAGCCTGTTGCCTGTGAAAATTCAAATCAAGCAGCATGAGCTTCCCGTTCCCATTTGACACTGTTTTAACACCCCCAGCAATGAAACTGGGGCAAGAAAGTTTTCTGCTCTAAACCCAGCTGCTTGATTAAATCATGGCATTAATGCTGTCAGCATCTCAGCCACCAGCCCCAGTTTCTTCTCTGCACTCCACAGCCAGTAACCACGACACTCAGACACATCAGAAGATGCTTTGGAAGGAGGGCATTGAAGTGCAGGCCTTGATGCCATCAGTTTTTCAGGGAACTCTGACTGGCATCACCCAGCAGCTCCTCAAGCTGCTCACTGCAGCTGGAGACAGGCTAAAATTAACTTTGGACACTGGGTCATAAAGCACAATTTGGAGGTTAATGTCTCATCTCTAAAGCCACAGACGCAGTATCTGGCTTCTGGAGATTCAATGGTATAATTAATTATATATCACACAAAATAGAAGCCAAGAAGAGTAAAGCTGAAAGCAAACACTTAAAAAAGGTCTCTTTTCTAGATCTCACATAATAAATTATATGTTTGCAGTAGTTAGTTTTTGAGGCAATGCCATCATACTCACAAGTCAGTTACAAGAGTAACAACCCCCCAAAATATTCAATTACTATGGCCGTGAGATCTTCATAATTATTAGCAGCTAGGTGCATTACTTTTCTATCTTTAAAACAGATTTTGGAAGAAAGAATGGTTGATTGTGATTTTCCTAAACCAGGCAAAAATGCATATTAATTTTCACATAGACACATGATAATTAAAGTTTTCTGGAAGCCATTAGACAGGTAAATTAAAAAATTATACAACTTATTTTCTCTTAGGCATCCCAAAGAATACATATTTTAAGAAGCTGGTCTTTTAGAATTAAAGTTTAAATTTTCTCAGATTCTCTGTTCCTCTGCCAATTCATTTCTTAGGAAGTTTTCCATGGAATTGAAACCATTTACCACTATGTCTGATGTTATTAATCTGACCTCTGCTTTTGTCTCAGCTGACCACAGACTCTGAGCAATAAATAGCCTTTGCTATTTAGAGACTACCTCTTTTTTCATACCTTCCAAAGGATCCATATTTCAGCAGAGTCAGTATGCAATATAAAGTTCCTCTTTAGTTCAAAGTAGTCAATAAAGCATTATTTGTCTCTTTGTTTATGAGACCTTGCTCCTACTTTCTCTTGCTGTGAAAGTTGCCAGAATCCAAGTGTTCAGCTTCTCTGTTAAGACAATTCTAATAACAATTCTAATAATAACAGAAACCTGATAAAAGCAAAATGATGCACAGCTCTTTCTGGCAATTTCACTAGGATAGCTCTCAAAGATATTAAATATCACATTTCTGTGGCCAGATAAGAAACATCTCTAATCACAGAATCATAGAATGGCCTGGATTGGAGGGGACCTTAAAGATCATCTGGTTCCAAACCCCCATGAGGTCTAAAAAGATGTTAGCAGAGAGTGCCATGGGAGCAGCAGGCTGTGCTTTCAGCAGGAACACAACTGAGGACCCAGTCACAGTCACAGGACTGAGCTGCTATTCCAGATTGGAAACAAATCTCCATTTTCAAAGCTTCAAGTCAACACAGCCCATGATGAAAAAGAAAATAAAAACTCAAGAATTGCTTTGTAGTGATAGCAAAGCAATCCAGAAGACAAGGGCACTGGTGATATTCTTATCTTGGTGTTGGTAAGGCCTCCCCTTGAGCTCATTCCATTTCAGAAGGTAAGATCTTCATACCCAAAATCTGTGTGTCTGGTTTAAGTGGTTGCATGAGAAGTAAATATATTTAAATATAATATATTTAAATACATTTAATACATTTAAATAAGGTTCTCATGGCAGTTGTGGCTGAATCTTAGTAAAAAGTTCCCTTATGTAATCTATAATGTTTGTTTGTTAGCTAAGGAAAAATGCTCCACAGCAATATAAAAGCCACACCCTTGAAATTCAAAATAATTTTCTTGAAATTAATCATTTATAGGCAGTAATTAAAAAAATAAACAAAAACAACCTGTATATCACAGACTACATCTGGATTTTTGATATGTTAAAATGTAAATTTATCTTTTTTTTTTAATATCCAGGATGTTATTTTCTCGGATGGAAGAGACCATCAAGCTTTATTCTTGTGAATACTGTCAGATCTTATCTTAAATTCACTGTGCTGTTAGGATCAATATTTCTTTGCTAAGCACATCTCTAATAATGCAGCTGAACTGATGTAGAATCTTTGAAGTGTGTCACCCCCTTCACCCTCTCCAAAAGCAAAGGCAGGCACACAGCAAGATATTTACATTTATTGCCACATTTTCTTAGTAACATTTTATCCCTCTGAAGATTCATCTTAGTCTCTTTTAATTAAAATTGATTGCAGTAATTTACTCAATGTATTATTATCACCCACTGCCACCCTTCTGTCACTATTTCTAGGAGCTCTTTGAAATCTATCTGACCCAGGACACATTTAAATTCTTCCACAGGTCAGTGTGTAGGTGTTTATAACAGATGTTTAACTCAGAAAATGGTTGAACATTATAACTGTATCACATCAAAAGGGTAAAACTGCAGTAGCACATCCAGTGAAAACACAGGCAGGACTGAAGTAAACCCTGCTCCCATGCAAGACAAGGAGAAACATCTCTCCCACTGCACAGAGTGAGAAAAGGGTTTGGTTTGCAGTGGATAACAATAACAGGCATCCCTGGAAATGCAATGCTCTCTCTTGGGCCCGAAATGGAACCGGATACCCATCCTGCAAGATGATTTACAAACACATAATAAAACCATGGCCCCTGATCTGGAGATCTCTCATGATGACTGTAGAAACAGAGACCGCAAATGAATCTGCCAAACAGATGGCAGTGACCAGGGCATGGGATGACAGGTAAATCCATCCTGCTGTGGAATACTGTGGGTAATCCTTCAGCAGGGGTGTGCAAACACCCACCTGCAGCGCGTGCTGGGAGGACAAATCACAGCAGCCCCTGGCTGCAGCTGACAGGAGGATGCTACACATCTGCCAGGCACCTCCCAGGCCACCACCCTGCCTGGAACAGAGATGAGTGAACACAAAAGAGAGCTCCAGGCAGACTGGCACCAGTGAAATGTTGCAAGAACAGAGGGCTGTGAGTACAAATTCATTTTACTTTGCCTGTCCATCCCATCTGTGGGTGGAATACACGCTGGCGCATCTTGCTCCTGGTGATTTGTGATATTTCACAATTTGACGCTGCTCCCTCTTCTTTCCCTCATTTTCCACATGTGTTTTCACCAAAAATTCAGTCTTCACCAGGAAATAAAAAACAAGGAAAGGAAAAGTGACCTTTTAGTCAAAGAAATATACAGCCTAAAGAAGAAATTAGAGCTCTGAGAAGAAATAACATCACTAGTCACAGACCCCTTGAAAACCAGGACTGTTCATTAATAAAATCCCATTGGGTTCTTTTCCTGGAAAAACAACTGTTTTCCTCTTGGTTTTGGGTCCCTGCTCTTTAATTTTTTGGATGTTTATGCCATATATTTCCACAAGAAATTGCAATGCTCTTAATACCTGTTGTCTGGCACGTTCCTGTGCCTACACAGTGGCATACATTAATACAAATGAGTTTACACTGTATTTCAGTTAATAGGATTTAAATGTGACCGTGCAAAAACCCGCACTGCAACTAATATGGAATTCTTTAATTATGCAGTTCTCCTACTTTCATAGTGTTTATAGCCCTGTATCTTGAATATCTTTCTGGATTGGTATAGGAAGGGGGTCTAATTAAACTTTAACAGCTATTTGTTTATTAATTTCACTAAACAGCCCAGCAGAAGAGTTGTCGTGTATTGCCTTCCTGCTTTACTGTTGCCTGCTGCAAAGAGAAAAGCTATAAAACACTTGGGGTCAGGCTTCTAGCTGGACCTCAGGGCAAATGAGGACATCCTCCTCTCCTCCTCCTTCTCTCCCAAGCCCCCAGCTTGTCTCTCTCACAAGCAAGCAGCAGAGACCTCCCACACCTTGCACCCAACCACATTCCACTATATGCAGTTTGAAGAAAATTCCTCCCTGACCACTCCTATGGTCACCTAAAAGAAGTTTTGCTATCCAAATGAAACAAGTGCTGGTTTTACTGTTATCACCCCAAACAGAGGGTTAGTTTATTCCTACTGGACTTCCACACCTGAGAGCGAGTTCAGATGGACGCAGAAAAGCAACTGGGCTATTAAACAGCAGGCCTCCACCCACAATAAAAATTGCTACAGTAATCACTGTCACTCCTGATGACAGTTAAAAAATCAGAGCAATAAGAAGTGGCAAGGCCAAGCACATCACCTACTGTATCCCTCTGCAGGCCCAGGATTGTTCTCTACATTCCTCCCATGCAGCTTGACAAGACTTGTTAAAAATGTCCAAAGCAATTAAGTTTCAGCATCTTCCTTTGGGAGATAATTCCAGGTTGAGCAGATTTCACTGTCTCAATGAGTTCCCTGATATCCAGTCTAAACTTTGCTTAATAATTTCCTCTCATTATTTCCTCCTTCAAACCATTCCCCTTCATCCAGCGCTACAGCCTCCAGGTATAAAAAAGCATTATCTACTATTCTTTCCTAATTTAACTGCCACATTTCCCACATCATTTTTTCTCCTCTTGGTGACAGAGGAGAACAAAGAATAAATTTGGCTTAATTTTAAATCCCCATGGCACCTTTTCTGGAGGCACATTAGCATGTTATACCAGGACAATTTGGATTATTGTTGTGTGCTTATTTTGTTAGTTTAAGAGCCTGAACTCAGCAATTTACCTAGACACTTATAAAGAAATTACTTCAAATGACAGAAATATTTACTGCCACATACTTTTATAAAACAGCATGAATCTGATCTTTGTGCAGCATATTGAAAATTTCATATTTTTGTAAAGAATATAGAAATTACACTGGAGAAGAAGGAAAAGATATAGAGTTGCAGAAAAATAACAATGTTGGAGGTAACTCTAACTTTCATACTCATCTGATTTGCCTTGCACACGTTATATATTTTCATTCAACATTTACATAATGTGTATAAATACAGAACACAAGAGATTATAATAATTTTCAGTATTGAATATAACAAGCATAGCTAGAAAGCCTTGCTGAAGTTTTTTGTATTTGGTGGAAGACCTCTATAATATACAAAATGTTCATTTATTTCCTGGTCCCCCCCAAAACAGACAGAAACAGCAGAGGAGGTCATTTGCATTCTGAAGCCAGCAGGCAGCTGAAGTTTAACTACATCCCTAGAAAATAAGCTCTTGGCTGAGTCCTTGATGACAGAAGAAAACCCATTAGTATATCTTGAAAGTGCCTGGTAGAAGATCTGATGGTTTCAGCTTAGTGAGCTATCATTCATTAGCCATTTGATAGCAGATGTGAGTTCAAGCTCCCCAAATCAGATAAAAATCATGACTGTGAGTTTAGAACATAATCAATATATGCAGATAACAGAGACACATGATCTCAAGGACCATGTTTGTGACCATAATGACACAAGGTCTTGCAAAAAGCAATAAGGAATGACTCTCAATTTCAGAAGCAGGGGGCCTTCCTTAGTGTCAGTGGAATAGCAGCCCTTTTACAGGGAAAGCAGAGATAAGAGCAAAGAACACTCCTGTGTCACAGGAAGTGTCACCACCAGTTTAAGAAATACTTCTACCCAATCAGGGCAGCTTTCACCTTAGTCACAGTCACAGGTAAGTGATCACCAAGTTTTTTGTTCAAGAGAAAGCAAATGCCATAATACATCTGGCTATTCTGGATTATTATTAGACCTCAGACAATCTCTGTATTCTTTCTTCCCACTCAGAGCACACAAGCTGTGAGCAGTGTCAATAATAGGAAAACAAACAATTTCAAGTTCAGAAAGCAGCCTAATTATGAATTTAAAGTCTCCATAATAAAGATCCCACTCTTTTTTTTACCCTTGTTCACCAGACCCACTAAAGTTGTCAGGAGGCATTTTGTGGCACCAAGAACATCACATATGACCTCTCAGATGTCTGCTGTGCTGAAGTAGTGCAGCTTGTGCCATCACATGTACATATCTGTAATATTCTGCTCTGGGAGAAGTGTATTCATGTTGTACTTTCTCCACAAGGAGTAATAAATGAGCCTTCACTGCACAAGAGCATATGGTCACCCATAAAACCACTGTCCCCTCCCTAATAGCAGAGAAAACACTTTTTTTTGCCATAAAAATAAAAAGACATAGTTTTTAATTAACTTGACAGTGCATGGTCTCTGCAGTTGTCTGGGATTGCCTTGGCCACAGCTGGCTTTAGCAGGCCTCAGCAGCTGTTGAGTGATAATTCCCTAGTCTGTTCTGTCTTAAATTCTGTAAATGTAATAATATGTGGTACAGGTCCAACCAAGTCGGCTAGTCCCTGCATAAAACCATAGCCCTTTATGTTAGTTCACATCAAGAGTGCAGCTTCCAAAACTGAGCAGGAAACCAAGGAAAAGGGAGCAAATTATGACAAGAAACTATTAAAAATAAATCCAGACTCAAGGCTGAAGAAGCAAAAAACATCAGACAGCTGCTGGTGAAGATCTCGAGGGGGCACTTCTTACAGCCCCTCTCCTGCTCTGCTGGGGGCAAGCTGAGGCTGCCAAGAGAGGATCCACAGGTGGGGGACACATAGACCATGGCACAAGAGAAAAGGCACAGAGGGAAATGAGTATATAAACTTGTATAACAGTTTTGATGGAGTTATTAATGAGGTTCTTTGTCATTCATTTGATAATCTGGAGACTGTTAGAACTCTTGTTGATGGTTCTGTGCAGGGCCAGGAATTGGACTCAATGGTCCTTGTGGGTCTCTTCCAACTCTATAGACTCTGTGATTCTGTGATTAATCATACTATGAATAAATTGTTCCATATATATGTGTTGTATTTATCATATAATCACAGAATATCCCAAATTGAAAGGGATCCATATGGATCACCTCAGGACCACCTAAAATTAAGCCATGTCACTAAAAGCATTGCCCAGAAGCTCCTTGAATTCTGACAGGTTGGTGTATAGACACATAACTGCCATTCAATTAGCAAGGAAAGAGCTGGAATTAAACATGCAGGTTTTTCCAATTGAACATCTTAGGGAAGATTAAACTTGACTACAGTGAGGTGTGTCTCCTGTTAGAGCTACAGTATCTCAGAAAAGCTTCTTGCCAAGCAAAGTCACTCCCCATGAATGCACTATGATCTTAATCACATCTAATGGGTAAATTAAAAGTGTCAAAATTTGAGCTGCAATAAGTGAACACACTGGAAAGAAGAGTAATAAGAAAGAGCAGCAGGAACTAAAAAATGTGTTTCCTAATTATATTCAAGATTTTCCTGCTCTCTCAGTTTTTGTCCTTTAATCCTCCTGAGTCAACCTGCATGAGGCTTGTTCAGCAGACAGAAGTCTGAAAGACGAAAATCAAGCTGGCTTTCAGCTGCCTAAGGGTGTACAGGCAAGAAAGGGCACTGAGAAGCTGGGAGTGCCTCCTAACCACACCATCTCTGAGCAATTTGCCTTTGTGAAATGTTATCAACTTAAAGAAAATCAGAGCCTTGCAGTTCAGACATAGAAAGAGGTCAGGATATGCTATTCTTTCCCTGTGGAAAAGAGGGAGGCCTGGATACACACCTTCTTAACTGCTTTTTTTTCCAGAAATGGAGAGTAAAGTATCATAAATAAGAGTGATGTCCCAGACCCTCAGGACTGTTTGCAAACTAATCCTAAATTCATCTGTGCATCAGGGCTAGGCTTGCCCTGGGCTAAGTTGCAGTGAAGATCTGCTGAATAGGGATGGTTGCTGCAGGGAACTGGAGTCACTCAGGCTGGCCAGGACCAGATCAGCCAGAGCAATCCCCTGTCCAAAACATTCACTTCCAATTAAAAGTAGATCACTGAGGATCTTCTCCAGCTGAATTTGGAAGTTCTCCAAGGATAGAGAACCCACAATCTCTCTGGGTAAACTCTTTCAGTATTTCTTGTTGATATCTAGTTACCTCCATCTGAAACAGGACTTTTCTTTGTTTCAACTTGTGATGCCTTAGTTTTTCTACTGCACCCCTGTGAGATGTCTGGCTGTCTTCCCTCAAATCTTTTTTAACATGTCCTCATTTTTAAAGCCTCCCCCAGCCATCTTCTGCTTTCCCTTACATGTTACTTTGGTTCATCAACAACTCTCTCACACTGAGGGCCCCATTACGTCAAAATCATTCTTGGCTCCAACAAGATTAAAACGTTAAAGCAAATAGCCATTTATAAAATGTAAACTAGACAAAGGTTTAAAGAGGTACAGGTATTTAAATCCTGGAGACTACTTGAAGGCAGCATGTAAATGGAGCCAGGTTTTTGTTATCTTGTAGGGATGTAGATACCCCATAATGTCAGATCAGATTGTAGGGATGTAGATACCCCATAATGTCAGATCAGAGGAGCCATCCTACGTTTGGGCAGGATTTTCATGGGAAAGTACCTGACATGATGAGAACATCTTCAGCTCTAGAGCCCATATCCAGCTGGGGGCATTATTCAGTTTCAGACATCTTCCCTCCTCCATCCCCCTGCTTTTCACCACATCTCCAAGCAGTGCCAACAATCCTGGCACATGCCAGCACTGCCTCCCACACCTTTGGGTGCTCTTACACAATCATTAAGCTGTCTTAATACAGATGAGGCTCACTGCTGTCTCGAGTACCCTGCTAAGCTATTTGCAAACTGCCAACCTATTCTGAGTGAAATACACTTCTCTAAAGCAGATTTATTTACATGCTTCAATCCCTCTCATCCAATGTAGCAGGAATTGCATGGTGAGGCAGGGAGGGAATTCATTTTCATGGATGGATGATAATGGAACACGGCAGCATAAGCTGGATAAGAATCTGTTCCAAACACACAAGACCTGACCTAATACACAGAAGCTATTGAAAGTAAAGAATCGAACCCTTAAATACAATCTAGTCTTCTTCAGCTCAGAGGAAAAGTGCTTGTCAAACAAGAGAACAAGATTCATAAACACCTTTGCCTAGTTTTTTTTAAAGAGGAGTGGGGAAGTTGAGTAATTTTAATACAGTCTCCTTAATATGTAGAGCTACTCAAGTAGTGGAAACAATTTCTACAGCAGTTATAAGTCCTCAATAAGTGTTTTAAGGTCGTTTTTCTGAAACTATTTCTATTGCAGAATTTGAAATATCTGCATGCTCAGATCCTTACAGTTTTGTTTCTCCAGCCTCAGAGGAATTGACCAGCCAGTCATGAGGCTCCAGTTTGGAGCCCAGCAGAGAGGAGGAAACAGCACTCAGGGACAAATAAGAGCAATGCTAGCTGAGCTGAAGCCAGACCTGAAAATCTTAAAATGACCATCCCATAAGGGAGATGCTTTGAACAATGGCAGACAAACAGCCCTGAGTGGATTATTCACATTTTGAAGGCACTCAGTGTCAGGGAAGGCCATGTGCCCTGTGTGGCTGAACTGCAAACAAGCATGAGGAATAATGCATTCAGCTCCCCTTATCCTATTTTCTACTTGTCATAGTGTGGCTGCCTCTAAGAGTGGAACACAAACAGCTGCACATCACTCCATGCACACAGACACTGTATTAAATGCCAAGACAATTGGAATTAACTGGTACTGGACTTTCCTTTAAGCTCCTTGTGTAACTCAGCTGTGAATCTTTTCACGAGAGAATTGGAAGATTACTGTTTGTTCTACCTTTCCTGTTATTAAAGAGCTGGTGTTGATGTTTTAAAGCAAAAAGAGGGAGAAGAGGGATAAGTAAAAGAAAACCCCCTGTCCTTTAAGAAAAAGAATTACATATATTTTCATGCAATCAGTAATTATACCACTGGATGCATAATGACTATTCCCACATGAAAGATAAGCAAAAGGCAGGAAAGCCTGAGAAGAAAGCAGCATTAAGGCAACAAAATTGCTTCCAAACCCCAGGTTGCGCATCCAAAATTAACCTGCATCCTTTTATATAATGATAATTTGAAAAATGAAATAATACAATAAAACCATAAATAATAACAGAATATTCTATGCAGGCAGCAGTAAAAATCTATACAAACTAAAGAATGGGTGTGTCTCAAGTTCCATCCCAATTTCTAATACCTAACACATCCCCAAGTGTTCATTTTGAAGATATTCCTTGGATCAGAAAGGCTTCATGATTTTCAGAAATTGAAAATCCTGGTTTCTGAAAAATAAGAAAAAGACATTAAAAGAGAAGAGCAGAAATTATGTCACAAAATAAACCTCCCACCTACACTGAACTAAGCACAATATGAGCAGTGTGATACATTTATAATGACAAATTGTAGTCAGAGAAATTATCTTCTTCTAATATCCCTTTCCAAATTCAAAACAGAAAATATTTCAACCTTTCTGGCAAACCTAAGGTCAATTTTAATGAACATGGGTGTTTTTGTTAGTGCTCAGACTCAAGATGAAAGTGAATGAAACATGGGTATTAAATTAAGATTTCCTTGATTTTTAAAAATAAAAACTCTTGTTCAAAATATTTACCAAATACAAAAAGTAACTGTGTATACCATGGAATTAAATATGCCATGGAATTCCTCCAACTGAATACCTCCCAATATTGAGAGAGAACTGCTTATTCCTAAATATTAATATCACTTTTTGAAATATCAGATCATTATTTTATAATAATGGCTACTAAGGTATCCCACAGAAAAGGGCAGTCATCCACTTACCTGGGCCCAGACTGGCTTCCAAAGAAGTCTGCAGAATAATTTAGAATTTGAGGGGGTTTTAGCCTTTTCTTAGGCTGGATTTTCAGCACTCAGCAGCTCTGTTCTGGGTAACTGACTGAAACAATTGGATTATCGGACTTTTGCAGTGCTACTCTTGGAGAATCAAGGGCAATTCTGGAGAACTTTTAAAAAACTAGGAAAAGAAAAGCATATCTAACAAAAATGTCTGTAACTCTGAATGATAAGCTGAGTGGAGGTTTATACCTCTCTGCTTTATACCAGAGAGCTCGTTTCAAGAAAATATTGGTAAAAATCTTTAGCCTTTTAGCACACTTTTTAAAAATCCCAAAAGATTTTGCTAGCCTGTATTTAACTAAACAGCCTCCCATTCCAAACTCCTCCTTTCAAAAATATATTACACAACTCCTAGTCATTGAATTTTCAACTTGATACTTACAGGGAAAAAAAAAAAAGCTATTTTCACATATGAACTAAAAGTGCATTATCTAATTGCATTTGTGCATCATGCATCAACTCTCAAGATAAGATAGGTGTGCAATGAATATTTAATCATCTGAGTCATTCACCCTCTGAGGTTCATCATTTGATATATTTCATCAACATACTTAGTTGGAATTTTTTGTTAGTATTTTTTTTCTAAGGATTGAATATTGAAAGGAAAACCCTGAGAAGTTCTTAAAAATACAGATTATCTGTACAAATGTAAGAAAAGTCATACGAATTTCTATGGATCATATTCTTTATTATTTAGTTTTCTGAAGGACAATTTTTTAAAAAATAAATAAAAAGTGAAAGATTGTCTTTCTACTAAACTATAATAATAAGCCTTTCTTCTTCAGAATATTAGAGCCAGTAAAAGTTCATTGTCTCCTGATGTATGCTCATCTCATGTAAATGACTTTAAAAAAAAATTAGAAAATCCATTAATAATTTCAGTGATGCAATATCTGTAAGAAACCCATTTAGTGACAAGTAAATCAAAGTACTACAAACATGATTTCTAGCAGCACAAGGAAATTCATAGACAATTAGAATATTTATTTTGGATAGCAGAGATATTATCTGGCTTTTAAGAATGATGTTTACACTGGCAGGAAACATGTCATGGAATCACAGAATGGTCTGGGTTGCGAGGTTGGACCTTAAAGCCCCTCTGGTTCCAGCCCATGGGCAGGGACACCTTTCACTAGACCAGATTGCTTCCCTGGGCCTTCAAGACTTCTGGGAATGGGACATCCACAGCTTCTCTCAGCAACCTGTGCCAGTCCTTGACCGCCCTCATAGTAAAGTTTTTCCTGATATCTAAACTAAACCTAATTTTTGTCAGTTTGGATCCATTCTCCCTGTCCTGTCATTCCAGGTCCTTGCACAAAGTCCCTCTCCAGCTTTCTTGAAGGTTCCTTGAAGGCACTGGAAGGCCACAATTAGGTTACCCCAAAGCCTTCTCTTTTCCAGGCTGAACAAGCCAAATTCTCTTCTCAACAAGCCTTTCTTCATGGGAGAAGTGCTCCATCCCTCTGATCAACTTGTTGTCCATCCTCTGGACTCACTCCAACAGCTCCATGTCCCTCCTGTGCTGGGACCCCAGAGCTGATGCAGCCCTGCAGGTGGGTCTGAGCACAGCAGAGCAGAGGGGCTCAGTCCCCTCCCTCTCCTGCTGCCCATGGTGCTTCTGATGCAGCTCAGAACAAGTTTGGATTTCTGGGCTGGCAGCACACATGGTCAGCTTGTGTCCAGCTTCTGATCCACCAGCACCAAGTCCTTCTCTCACACAGATGACAAAAGAATAGGTGTTTGTTTCTCAGCAGCCATGCGTAACACAGGACCTATCAAACTCTGAAGGGAATGTTTCTGGAGAATTACACTTTCACAAACCTGCTGCTGCTGAGGAGCCACATTGCAGGGAGTCTGTTAACACAGGACCACGTGATGTGTTTTCAGCAGGAGCTATTTTTGTGTGTCTCCAAAGGGATAAAAACCAGCACACAGAACAAACTGTTGATGGCAACCTTGGCCAGCCTCGTGGTACCACTTCAGATGGAGGAGCGCATGTCAGAGCACGTCATCGTTCCGCGGCTGCTACAATGTGCGTGGCATTTCATAGGAGAGGTCTGGCATTCCAAGGAGACCTTCAGCAATGCGTTTGCCAGGTGTCAAACTCAGAGGAGACACCCTTAAACAACAGCTCATGAGTCACATGCTGCTCACAAGCTTGAACGATGTTCTCCCAATCAAAAGATCAAGGTCATTTACTTACTAAACATATGGTCTACCAGAAAAGGCACTCTCTTCCCAACTCCAAGTGTGCAAACAGAAGGAATTGCTATCGTCAGAGTGCAGCATTGAAACCATTCAGGAATGCCTTCATAGCAACCCTTTCTTCAGCACAGACTACACACTGAAGCAGTACTTCACTGCTCCACTGTTAAGCAGGCAAAATGATTCCTCCCTTAGTTAAAGGCAAAAACAAATGGAGAAGAAAAAGACAGAGGAAGCCAACTGTGAACTTTTTGAAGTGCTGCTGAATATCAAGCTCTAGGTGAAAGATTAATTGGAGGAAGACTGGTTTTAGAAATATATTCATATATTTAAAGGACACAATATCCATGACAAATTATTCCTTTTTGCCAAGCTATCATTATGTTACAACCTGACTTCAGTATAGCTTTCAGACCAAAATTCCTCTCTTTGCTTCGACACACACGTTTTTACTACATTAACTATGAGAAATGTTAAAGAAAGAAATTCACTCACATTTTTTGAATCAACATTCAGATCTGGACAACCCTGTATGAAATCTACTTAGAGATTAATTCAGTTGGAAGTGCCAGTCCATGTGTTATGCTCTTTCTCTTGAACATCTCACTGAAGAAGTGCAAGACAGAAAGACTTTACCAGCTAAATCAGTTAGAGGGATCCTGCACAAGGTGTAAAAATTAATAACTATACAGCAAGAGGATTTACAGGTTCTAGCTTCAGCTCAAGCACACACTGTTCCATTGCCGATGTTTCCAATGTCCTTGACATGTTCCCAAGTTTTCTTTGTGCACATGGGGTGGTTTTTCAAGCTGACAACAGATCCTTCCAGACTGGAGGTGAGTCTCCACTCTGCTTCATAGAACTCCTGCAGGCAGAAATCTCTAAATGCACATACTGTTATTCCTTCACATTAAGACTAATTTTATCAAAGGCATCAGGAGATATTTATGACTTCTGATTTTCATTCATCACCTTGTTCATTAAGGAAATTTTAAAAAAGAAAGATAAATGACCAGAGGAAAAAGAGCTGGGGGATATGGAAGATTCAAAATAGAATTTGGCTAGAATGAAGCATATTGAGATCCAGTCAAAGAAAGGAAATTTTTAAAAAGATAAATAAGCACCACAAAGCTCTAAAATTGTTGCCTGTTCAGGTAGATATTTTTAATCTTCCTGCTTTTGACTGGTTTCAGAATTTGGATTCTACAATCTTAATCTCTGTATTTTAAAAGAGAAAAAAAAAACAGCTAAATAATTGTTACTAGGGTTAACTAATAGTAACTATGTTTTATGCAGTAAATTTGAATTACCTAGGCTATGATCCCACTCCCATTTTTTTGTCTTTCTTTTTTTAAGTAAATGCAGCTTCCTAAGCCATCTCTGCTGATTCCTTGCATGCTGTTGAAATGAAAGCAGTGACCTGCTGTGAATTCCACTGCTCTCAGACTTCCCAGCCCTCCTCTGCTGGTTGATGCTGTGTGTTCTCAGCAGAGCAGGTCTGAATGCCAGGCATGGGGACTCACTGGCATTCATTTACAAGGAGCTTTTCTCATCCAGAAAATGGTGCAGCTGCTCCTGACACTGGGAGAACTCCAAACACCAGCAGTGACAACCACAGGGTGGAACGTCAGCTCAGGATGAGAAGGACCAACACTGAAAAGAAATTCCCTGACTGAGACTCCCACATGACACAGCCCAGGCATGGCACAAACTGCACCTTGCCAAGTGGCAGGGAAAGAGTTGGAGAAGCAGGCAGGAGTGGGATCTGCTGAGCCTGCATCCACTGCAGCACCAGCAGGAGTCTTTCTCCTTCTGCAAAACACAGCCTCCACCATAACCATCAGGAGCTGTGGCCACAGGCACCTGTGTCTACTGGAGCAGGGAATGGAAAACAAAGCTGTGCTTCCCAAATAAATGCCTTGTCACCAGACTTTGTGACCTCTTTCTTTATTGGTCTCAGCTTTTGAATTTGAGAAAACATACCTTCCAAAATGTATGTATTTTTATACAGAAAAAGGGAAGTTGTTAAAAAAAATAAACCTAATATATGTATGTTCTACAGACCAGATCAGCATCTTGCAGACCTGGATGGAGCCTTACCCTTTCAATCCCTGTCAGCCTTTAGATTCCAATTCCGTCAAACTCAGCCTTCAGAAAAGATGAACAGGGAGGATTAAAGCTTGACTTGAGAGTTTTAAATCTCTGCAAACAGTCCCATTTCCTCTTGTAGACTTCATCCCTTTGCAGAGTAGCTTTCGAGCTCAGGTTGGACAATTTACCAAGTTTAATATACCTGCTATTTTCTTTAACTTTATTGTGTATCGAGCAAAGGCAGTGCAGCACCATGACCTTGAGGGCTTTCTAACCTTTCTAATTTACAGAAACTCCAGAGATCCTTAGAGTGGAGAATGCTAGAATGAGGAAGAACTTCTTCCAGGCATGCTCAACATCACCATGGATTATTGCACACGTCTGAGACATCAGGGTTATTGCCTTCATCTGTTCTTTTTCACCAAGTCAGTACCAAGTTGACAAGCACAACAACTCACTTCAAAATGAGGTACAGCCATGGAAGAAGAAACCAAGGTTGAAAATCAGAATCCAGTAAGTCTTTAGGAGCCACAGGAGCAAATATAATCCTGTCAAGATGCTGCTTAACACATTTCCTGCTTTACAGAGCAGGGTTTTATGTGTTGTCCTCAACTGTTTCCAAACACGTTTAGCAGTGCCACAGAGTTCAGCTTTGCCAAAGTGGTTTTACTGTGGTAAAACCTCAAAGTGGTGGAGAAAAGGGGGCAGAGTAATGTATCCTGCCTTGGTCAGTGTATCAGGTGCAGCTTCTGACAGAGCTAAGAGTGTAGCCAGTGCACTCCTCATGCCTGTCCAGCATCCTGGCTGCCAGATTTAAATTGATGTCAGTCACAGTGGTATTGAATAACCGAACAGCTGAGCCCTGTAACTCTTGCAGCAGTCCCCAGTCCATGTTCAGGGAGAGGCTTCCTGAACCTAAAAGCTGAGCCCTTCCAAGTTCACTGCCTTAGTGTCAATAACAGTCCCAACACCTCTGTGTCATGGTCAGGCAGCTGATGGGAGTCAACACTGAGAGCAGAACTATTACATTATTATGATCAAGTGAAAATTTAGCAATTGTACAAATATCTCCAGGGAAAATTGTAACACAAACTCTTTTTTTCCTTTGAGTCTGTAGAGTGCTCATGGGCTGTGTTATGACAACATAATAATTTAGAGTTATAATACAAAACTAGATTTATAATTATCTAAACAGACCTTCAGCTGTAGACAGAAAATATTTCTTTAAAGGTTAATATATCTATGGGTGCCCCACAAATCTAGACATCCTTGGATTTAAGCCACCACACACATCTGACTGCACTTCAGTCTTGTTGTTATAGCATTACCACCAGCTGCAAAACCCAATTCAGCACCGCAATAAATACGTGGAGGGTCAGCACACATGCCCTGGGCTCTGAAGGGCGGGCTGGAACCAGGAGACTTGATGAAAGTCCATTCAGCAATATCCACACCATGGTGCAATCACAAAGCAGGCACCCTGTTACAGCCCTATTTGTGCTGTAAACTGCAGGCATGTCTCCTGGAACATGAGGAACACCAGCCTAGCTTATGCAAAGATCCAGAGGATCCAAATACTTGCATGGTGAACAAATTTACACTAGGATTTCCACAGAATGCAAAGGCTATGATATATGTTACAATAAATAATCCCTTTTCCATGACGTGCTGCTGCAGTTAACTTTCTTCCTTAGTGCTGAAGGGCAATAAATAATCTCTGTTCTGACAGTGGCATGTGCTAACAAGGAAATAACAGAGGAATGGTGCCGAAAAGCTGGGTGATTTCAGAAGTGATTCAGTCAGACGAGGACTATACTGAAATAATTTTCACTCCCTGTGGCCTTTTGTGACTATTTGAGACTGAAATTTCAAAAGGTTACGGGTTTGGACTTGGCACTGTATCCTCACATCAGACCAGGTCCCCAGGCTGTGTGAGCTGTGTGCTCCCTGGAGAGATGAGAATGCAAAGGGAGGGCCTCCCTTGCAGACCAAACTGCAGAGGAGCTGCACAGCTGGTGCAGTGTGGCCACACTGTCCTGTCATGGTGTTCTTCACTGCAGGGCCATGGGTTGATCATCAGGGATCTCCCCAACTCACCAGAGCCTTTCCTATTCCATCATTACTCCATTAAGCATTTGAGTCAGAGCAGTGCATTGAACCACCTGTCTGACCCTGGAAGGTTTTGCAGATGATACAACAGGGTGGGATAGGTTCTGGCTGGTTCATTTTGGGGTCTTTTTTTCTCCCTCTAGGACCTCTGAAAACTAATGCACCTGAAAGTAAGTTTTGCATTCCTTTTCTAATGGCATTTTCTACAGAAGGTTTGTGAACTGGAAAATTATGTATTTGTGTTTGCTTATCATCAAATAAAGAGGAGGTTAATTTTGTTGTCCTCTCCAGAAGGTGATCTGATGAATACCTAACTAGCTCTAACTTGTCTTCACTCTTATATCTTTTGTATTAAAATTTTATGAATCGAAGAGCAGTAAGTTCCTATTTGCTTATCTCATTGATGCACATACTGAATCCTGAAGGCATTTTGCCCACTTACACTGAATTATCTAGGGTTTTTTGTGGATTCTTTTTGTGATCATGCAGCTCTGCTTTAGTTCTAGTTTATATTACAATTCTTATTAGTGTGCATTTACTTCCTGTCTGTTAGCATGCATTTTCTGTTTCAGAAACACACTAAGAAGCCTTCTGTTTGTGCACTGGCAGTTTAGAGAATCTGCCACTTCTTTTAAGGTAATTTCATGATTACAGTTTTCAAAGTACAGAAAATATATTAAAAATGTTATTTGTGTGTATCTCAAGTTCAAACCCCCCTACAAGAAAGGAAGTGAAGCCTTCTCAGGCAATCTATACACACACACCCCACCTCTGTGATGCAGATTCAGCCAGGCTGATATCGCCATTGAGGGAAATATTTAGTTAATGGTGTCCACACAGTTTTCAATGGGAATTCAACACATATAATCCCTCTGCTATATCCCAATTTTCATTTCAGACTTTTTCCCTACTTCTCCTTAAATTTTTAAGCTTAAAGCTGGGAACCAACCTGCTGGAGAGCAGCTCTGGAAGAGAGAAGGATTGGGGCTCCTGGGGGACAGCAAGCTGTCTGTGAGCCAGCAGTGCCCTGGGGGACATGAAGGCAAATGATTAGAGGATGATTAAAAGATGATGAGGGGACAGAAGCACCTCAGTTCTGAGGAGAGGCTGAGGGAGCTGGGCCTGTTCAGCCTGGAGAAGAGACACTGAGAGGGAACCTCATCAATGTCTGTCAGTGTCTGCAGGGAGGGCTCCCAGGATGGACCAGGCTCTGCTCGGCGGTGCCGGGCAAAGGGACAAAAGGCAACGGGCAGGAACTGAGGCTCAGGAAGTTCCCCCTGAACATAAAGAAGAAGTTCCTTTCTGTGCAGGTGACAGAGCACTGGAATAAATTGCCCAGAGAAGGTGTGAAGTCTCCCTCACTGGGTATGTTCAGGAACTGTCTGGACACACTCCTGTGCCATGTGCTCTGCAGTGACTCTGCTTGAGCAGGGAGGTGTGACCAGGTGACCCACTGTGGTCCATTCCAGCCTGACTTATTCTGGGATTTTGTCATTTTTCCTAAATATTATTTCTCTCCATTAATGGGAATATTTACTTGTGTTCTCTATTCATACACAGTGCTGTGGAAGCTTTTATCATCTCACCTTGCTCCCTGACAGGGAGAAGGGGATTTACCAATGAAAAGGTTATTATGTGACAGACTGATTTATAAAGCTCTTGTAAACAAACCTTTGACAAGTAACTACAAACCAAGTGCGATGTTTTACTGCACTGAGCAGCAGCTATTAAAGCTTGCTTTCAGATGGTGAAAATGTAACACAAACAAATTCTCAGAGTTCAATAGGCAGGAGGCACTTGAAAGGGAGTGGGAAAGTGCAATTAATCATCATCCATATGGTCTCCAAGCACATTTTGTCTCCGTGCTGGGACCCCGAGTGAGCACAACAGAAACACTTAGTCCTTCTTATGTAGTGGCACCCTCAAAGACCCTAACACCCCCACAGAGGTGTTTTAATTTTTCTTTGTTTCTCATCATCCAAACCTATTAAGAGGGTAGATTCAGACAAGATGTAAGTGAGAAATTTTGTTACAGAGAGGGTGCTGAACCACCAGAACAGTTTGGTTGGAGGGGTGCTGGATGCATAATCCCTGGGAGCATTCAAGGTCAGGTTCGTGGTGCTCTGAGCACCCTGGCCTGGTTGAAGATGTCCCTGCTCACTGAAGGGGGGTTGGACTAGGTGGGATTTAAAGATGCCTATCAACTCAAATTATTCTATAACTCCATGAAATGTAGTGTCCCCATGAAGAATCTCACTGATATGGGAATTTTGACATAGAGTACTTAAGTGCAAAGGACACACTACGAATTTTAAATGGGGGCTTGCTGTACCAAAATGACAATACAGCATAAACAGAGGCTGATGAAAAAACAGAAAAGATAATCCAGTACCTGACAGGGAACAAAATGCAGACTCCAAGCCCTTATTAATTTTTCAGCTGTGTGAAAAGTCATGACATCGAACAGACTATTCATTTTGCCTTTGGAAAAATGAGGCGATAATATTTTATTCTAAAACTTTAGAATCTCCCAGTCACCACAGAGCTAGGATACAATGTCACTTGTCTGCCTTGTTTCATTAAGGTTCTTGAAAAATACCAACAAAGCATGCAGGTGGCTCGTGCACAAGGGGAAAGAGTAGTCTTGCAAATTAGGTTAAGCTGCTAAGGTAAATTCTGCTTCACAGCTGGGGATGAGGGACTTTTCATGAGGGACTTTTCAAAGACCAAGGACAGCCCTTGCAATGAGTCAAGAAAAGGAGGTTGCAAAAGGTCTGCATGGATGCATGAGGAAGTCCCAATAAAATCATAAAAAAGAAGCACACAGTGTGTGGAAGCAGGGTCTGAGCTTCCCAGGACCAGAGAGAAATAGACATACTGGAGAGACACCAGCACAGGGCCACAAAGATGATTAAGGAACTAGAGGATCAACTCCGGCACAGGTTGCCCAGAGAGGCTGTGGAGCCTCCATGCTTGGAGATACTCAAAGCCCAGCTGAACAACATCCCAATCAAGCTGCTCTAGTCAGCTGCTTTGAGATGAGATGACCTCCAGAGGTTCCTTCCTGCCTCAAACACCCCCTTGGTTCTGTGATCCCACTACAAGACCACTGTATTCATTTGCTTGAGGCATAGGCAGTATTTAGACAGTTTTACTCGTTATGGGCTGTGTTATCACTTTCACAGAGGCAGGAACTATTGAAAACAAGGGGTGGCAGCTGAGCAGAGCCCAAGGGCACTGCACTACCCTTCACCATTATAAAATGGAGACCTCAAGCCTGCTCAGATTTCAGTTTAAATTGTTCCGAAAGAGCACTATTAAAACAAAAATAGACTCCTCGGTGGACAATTCTCTTCACTTGTCCAGTTCTCATGATCTTTTCAGAAATTAATAGCCTTCATTTTAACCTTGACTGCACAAGAGAATTGCTCTCTTTAAAGCTGAACCACTGGAAGTACAAACAGTCCGCAGCATCCAGTGTAGCCTTGCCAAATTGCTTGCAGCTTTGTTCCCTGTCTGCACCAGCTCCACTCCGAGCCACAGTGACCCATGTGGGCATGGAAGGCTGGGAATGCACCTGGGAGCAACACATTCTCTGAGGCTAGTAAAGATCAATAGTGCCCTGAAAGACAGCCAGCTGGGTAACAGCAATTTATCAGGAGCAATAGAACTTCAACTCAGACTGACTGCATTACACAACCTGTCCATCCTAACTATTGCATGCTCCTAAACTCTAAAGGTATAAAAGCGAGACAATCCTATAGGAAGCTTTAGGATGGATTAATACATCAAATAATGGCCAAACATTTAACCCATCAGCTGTCAGATTTCCAGACACGTATCCTAAAGCAACACCACAAAAAGGAAGCTTGTTGCTTCAGTAATTTACTTCTGTCAGGTGGAAAAGGGCAAACAGATGTAAATGCACAGCTCCTGATGCTATAGGAACAAATTGATATATAAGATTTACAGCCACTCTTTCAGGCAGAGCGATGAAGCCAGTGCACCTGGCTCCCAGAGCTAGGCATCCTTCTTAATTGATTCAAAATAATCAAATTTTGTACAAAAATGTGTAAAACATCTTCACACACACACACAAGCAATTACCAATCATCTCTTAAATCATCTGGAGTTCTCTAATCATGGCAGTTTCAGTCCTGCTTTTATTTCTGAAGGTCCATAATGAGACCTTCAGAAAGGTCAGAGCCAAAAGGCTCTGAGAGCTCCAAAATAACAATTCTTCTGTTCATTTAAGTGCCAGGGTTTTTTTTCCCTTTCAGCAGTACATCAGGCATGTGTTTCCACAGTACTGGTTCAGTGGGGAACAACATCCATTTTCACATTGTCTCATTAGTCTGACTACTTTCTTTTGGTTTGGAATGAGAATTCTGTAAGTCTAGTGCTGGAAATTATTATATACTTGGGACAAAGTGACAATAGTGCTAACTGTTAGTAGAGATTTTCTGTAGCGACTTTGTAACCATGCTGACTCTCCAGCACAGCTGATATAATTGTACATGACTAAATATTTCAGTGCTATTCTATTTATTAATATATTTGTTCACAGAAGTATGGGGGCATTAACAATAAATAAAATGCTGAGAAATATGAGGAAAAATTTTGTGTTTCATAAAATTTCACCAGTGCTATAAAACAGGGCTCTTTAAATTAATTATCTGACTCCATCTTATTCATATACTTGAACATACTTCAGCACTGCTAGGAAAAAGGTGCCTACCTTAGTGATGCTCACGAATTCCACGTGCTTGCTAGGCTGGCACCCTTTGGGAGTGCCACTGGAAGACATTTCACAGGATTCAGGTGCACCCCTCAGCCTGTGTATCTCTCCAGCCACTTTCAGAACCTCATCCAGAGCCCTGAATTCATGTTCTCACATTGCAAGCCATCAAAGCTTCCAAATGGATATTTGACTAAGACAAGAGGTTTACACAGACTCAATTACAAGTGTTTAATCAAATGAGTGCTTGCATATTTTGCTCTGTCCTTGTCCTTTCCTGCCTAGGACTTCAAAGAAAACAAAACCACAACTGTCCAAATGTCAAGGACCAAAGTAGATTTAGGAGGAGGAAAAGCTGAAATTCCATGCAGGACTACTCATCACCATGGTTCTTTCTGTGTTCATTTCACTCAGAAACACAGATTTTGACAGAACCAGGTCTCCAGGCTTCTCTTTCTCAGGTCAAGCTATGCCATGCAAAGAGTGCAACTAGGGAGTAGAAATTCATGCTATTGTGACAAGATGCTTAAATATTTATTTGACTTCAAAACACCTCAGTTCCTTAAAGAAACTGTATCTCACCCACCTGCAAATGCAAAATGGTGCAGAGAGCCCTCACCACCACATGTGTGAGCAGAGAGGCTTCCAGAGAAGGGAAAATGCTGTCTTGGGTCCCTCTGCAGATCAGGCATTTTTCTTGTTCAACAAGCATTCATGCTCCCTAGAGTGCATCTCCCATCACCATTTTAAATTAAAAATCACCCAGACCATTTCAGTAAAAACTACCTCCTCCTAAAAGCAATCCAATGCACCAATGCACCAAGACTGCATCACCAGCTGTGGTGGTTTGCTGCCTGTCATGTGATATGTAGGGAGATTTTTGAGTTATGAAGAATTCATCCACCACAGATGTACAAAAAAACTTTCCAAAAGACATAAGACAATGGAAAACAATGCTTCAAATGCAGGTCTTAGGGGGGAATGCCGATAACATTTAGTTTCCAATTGAGATTGTGTCTGGTACAAATTCAGACCAAAAGCCACAAGAGCACACGGTGGAGGTAGAGTTCTGCACTAACTTTTTCATTTCTTCTCAATTTTGACTTAAAAACTAAGTCCTTGCCTATTTTCCAGTATAACCCAAACAACTTCTGACCCTGCAGAAGTCAAATCCCACAGGCATATCTCTGGTCTCACACAGCTTCCATTCCTTCCTTTGCACATACTGCCTTTCAGCTGTAGACATCCTTATTTAAATTTGTGTTGTGAGTCAGTCCCTGAGCTCAGACTTCAATGGCATCCCTTTGCCAGAAATGAAATTTTACTAGCTAAATACCTGGAAATTACACCTGTGTCCTGCAAAACAGCCAAGGAGCCTGAACAGTCCTTTCTGCAACACTCCAGTTTGGAAGATCTTCCAGCTGATTCCTGAGCTTTTTGGGACCTCCAACTACTTGCTGCAAGACAGAGACATTTTGGAATGACTAAACCAGTAATTTTTATTTTTCTAGAGCACAAGTGTTGCTGATGTGAGACAGACATGTAGATAATACTTCCTTTCTCAGTTTCAAAGCATGGTTGTTACAGATTCCTAAGAAAGAGGATTTTTTCTTGGCTACAAAATAGTTATCTGTTAGTGAAAGCCTTGTCTGAGTGGATGATTCTCAAAGCTTGACAGCCTGCTGATTCAGTGCAACATGAAGTCTCAGTGGAGTCTACAGCATGGCACAGGACAGCTCTGCAATCAAAATTGCCTTTACAAAGCAAAATGGAAGCAGCAAATTGATACAGCTGCATATAGATTTGTCTCCTAATCTGTCACAGGTTTAAAAATAAAAGGGGATTCTATTCTCTTTTACTGTCAACACTCTAGGTACATAATAACACTGCTGTTAGAAATGTGCTGTATTTAATGGGCCTTATTCTCTCACCTGTGCTGCAGTGAACTCCCTTGCTATTTCCTATGCATGAAGACTCCCTGAGCACTGATCCAGCCCTCCAGGCGATGCTTCCAGACCAAAAAAAACAACAAGCAGTAATACCTCCATAAACCTCCTTCCTGAGAGAGCACCTTTTGAATCAGCTCTTGAATTAATATTTACATATTTTACACAGCAAAAGCCCCAATATTGAGGGGTGCCAAATCCTTGTGGATCCCACCAGAACTGTGGTGGCTTAGAAAATGCCAGGATAAAAAAGAAAATCAACTCCCAAAGCTCCTGTTGTCAAAGACTCCTGCACACCTCCAGCTGCAATGGGGGAATGCCTAAAGTGCATTTCGTTTCATCTGATGAACAGTTGCTCACACCAGAAAAGAAGCAGGTCTCCTAGGAATTCCTCATCCCACAAGGCAGTCATGCCAGAACAAGCCCAGAGAGGTGTCACACCCCAGTGCCAGCAGAGAAGCTCCTCTGCCATTCCCACAGGCTGGAGCAGAGGGAGGCTGAGCAGAGCGAGCAAGATCTGCTTAACTCAGCAGCTCCCTTCTCAGTGCTCAGGATATACCCAGAGGAAGCCCAGGGACCAGTGTGGTCCTCTGAACAAACCCTGATGCAGCAGCTTGGCTGACATTCCTTCAGAAGTTGCTAACAGTCTTGGAACACCTCTCACTTTTCCAGTGTGTAACAAACCAAACCTTTCCTTCCACTCATTGCTGTGATGCAGTTTCCCAAAGCTCTGCTGCACAGCCACAGCAGCTTAAGTATTTTATAACTATCCTGTAAGATATCTCCCAGCCTTTTCAAGACAAATAAAATTACTATTCCAGTGACACCTCAAAAATCTTGGTGCAAAGATATACCTTTGTATGTTGTTGTTATTTAAGAGCTCACAACCAGTAGTCTAATTTTTTCTATATTAAAGTCTTTCCTTTATAGAGAATCCTAAGCTGTCACAATAGCAGCTGGAAGCAATTCATCTCTTCTGGATTTCAGGCTGTTGGAGAAGATAATGCCATCCCCCAGTATCCCTATTATATGGCAGCCTGAACACACAGTCCAGAAAACTCCAGACTTCTTGTACTCTGCTGTGAATTCCCATTCCATATTTCCATCTTGCTGCTCTTGTGCACAGAAGAAGAAGCTGCAGGCCAAATCAGAAATACCAACTGTGTCTTAGACAATCCACTGGCATTGGGTACAATTTTCAAACAGGCCCAGGAAATCCAGTATATCAAACTGTATAAATTGCACACTGGCAGAAGAGAGAAACTCTAGACTGCCTGCTGAGTGAGTACATTTGCACCAGAGACACAATTTAAACCAGACTGCTCTCTGAGTGGACATGGGCTATACACACCAGTAGATGTGTGGAACAAGCTGAGAGTTGGCCTGGAATAAACTTGAGAAGCTACAGCACAAAATGAATCATAGATTGCTCAAGTTTAGGAAAAAGCTCTAGATAAGGGTAATAATAAAGACTGAAAAGAAGTGGAGGCAGATAAGAAGAGACACAGAAGCACCATCTATGATTCTACTTTTGAAGAAAATGTTTAGCAAAATTAGTTAGAGGAAGCAGAGAGGTGCACAGGCGAGTGCAGGGACAGAGCAGAGTATTTAAACAAATCAGATTAAATCAGTAGGGCCTGATCAAGCTCACCCCGGAGTGCTTAAGGAACTTCCTAGAACAGCCTCCAGTGATTGTCTTCAAGAACTTACTGAGAACAGTGAGATCCCAGAGGCCTGAGGAAAGACAAATAAAGAGTGAACAGCTTTAAAAAATGGAAAACAGGAATCTGGGGATTTGTAGACAAGGTAGCATTACACTGACACCTGGAATGATACTGGGCTAAATTATTAATAATAAGTTTTTAATCCTCTCAAGCATAATAAACTGAAGAGAAACAGACCACTTAGATTTGTCAAGAGCAGATCATATCAGACCAACCTCATTAACTTCTCGTATGGGATAACTGGCTTTGAGGAGCATGGAGAAGCTGTTGATACAATGGATTTTGACTTTTGTGAGGCTTCTGAGACAGTGTGGCATGGCAGTCTCCTCTGTGGAGGAGGAAAACAACATTATTAGTTTAGTCCATAAACAACAAGTGTCTTTCTGAGAGGTACTAACAGGCATCATGAGTACAAGAAGGTACTCATTTTTATTCCACTTTTCTCAGTACTGAAACAGCCTGACTGAAGCACTTTCTCCTCTTCTCCATCACCAGTTAGAAAAAGACACTAAAAAACCTGTAAAGATGCCATGGAAGGGCAAAAAAACAATATGAGATTTAAATCATGACTTATCAATGTAAATGAACTGATAGAGAAGACTAAAGAAGAACATTCATTTCCTTTGCTATAAAAAGCCATTAGAGCAAGTTACAGGTGAGGAAGTTGTGGGGTAACAGAAGAGTTTTAAATGTTTATGCAACAGAAGAGTTTTAAATGTGCTTTAAAGAAACAGCTGCCAGTGGGGATTCAGGTAAAGACAGATGTGCCACTAAGTCCCTACATTTCTGTGTGGTGGAACAACAAATCCTGATGAAGTTTGTCTTTGCACATGCTCCACACTCATCAGGCATACAGGACCCTCTCTTCTCCAAAATACAGGCATTTTGTTTTCTGGGACTCAGGATGTCCCCATCAAAACCAGCAGAGGAAAGTGTTGATATGAAAAATGAGGGATGGGACCACCATGCTATTTAAGATGATTTATTGCTCAAGTAAGGCACATATCAGTCTCGAAGGCGTGAGATTTAGAGAGGAGCAACAAGTCAGCCACATAAGTTTATAATTTTTCTACTTCATGTTTGTGTACCTTTATCATTACATTAACCCAAGCTCTTTCTAAGGCTGCAGATTGAACCTTTCAGCATCTGTGGAAGTTTCTATTTTTCCATTTCCCACAGGAAAGGAGAGTAACAGATTTTCTGGAACAAAAATCTTTTTCTGTTCTTAACCTTACACACACTCATTTTTCTGTGTTTTTTATGTGGAATTCAGTGCAACAGAAATTTCAGTCCTTTTTCCCAGGTTGTGTATTCATCATCTTGTGTCTAAATGATTCTCAGTTCTTGAGAAAGGAACCAAAACTTAAACAATTTTAAAGCAAAACAACCGAATGCCATGTTTGCATCACTTCAGATGATAATAGGATTTTTGCTCAAAAAACCTCTTGCTATCAGTTACTGACTTTGGTAGTGATCTCCTAGTCCCAGAAAACAAGATGTCTGAATTTTGGAGACAAAAGGGTGAGACTGTCATCTGTGGAGTCCTTGCCAAAGGGATGCTTGCAGGCCAAGAACTGGTTTTCATTTCCCACTTACTTAAATGGTTCAATAAATGACAAGACTTTTTCCTACAAATTTTGCCTTAGTCATGTCCTTTGACAATTTTACCACTAGTATCAAACCTGAATGGTTAAGACAGGCTAAATTACTGTGGCCTCCAGTTTCCCATGTCAAAAGGATGCCAGATGGAAGTTATGCCACACACTTAACTACACTGCTGTGCCTTGAGGGAAGGATCTGGCCCTGCAGCCCTTTGTTTTAGTAACATCCTTGTCATTAACAGCTTTCACTACTGACATTATCATCTTAGATGTGAAAATTTAATCTTGCCAAAGATCTTAGAAAATCAGTCTCATGATCTTCATTCACTATAATTTACTCTGTTTGGAAGATACAGACACACCCTTGCCTTTCATAGGATGAGATGAACTTAGAAAACATTTCTCCATTCATTTTCTTAGCCTACTCCAATCATTTTTTAATGATTTCTTTGCCAATCAAGTTTCTTATGGGCAAGACCAATGTAATATTTTCTTCACAGGCATTTGAACATCTTTCTCGTGCTGCTGTGTCCTCTAAAACTGCTGCAACACAGCATTAGTGGTAATTGTTACCATTATGTCTGGGCAATCAACTGCTTATGATTCTCTGGCTGGAAACCAATGCTGTTTTCATCAGGGCTACCAGTTAACAATGATATTTTATTAGAGGATAGGTGCACGGACTGGCAGCTCACTCTGTTGCTGTTATGCAAGAGCAACCTCCTCAATTAAAGCTGGAGCTAAATCTAGAAGATTTGCCTCACGTCTGCCATTTGTGGCTACCATTAAAATATCCTTTCTCTTGTTTTGTGTTGTTATTCACGCATAGATTATAAGTAAATTCTGCCTTGGAGACAAAACCACATTTGAGCAGCTAAAGACAGAATTTAGCCCCTTATTTTCAATCTGCCCCAAACCAGATTGTTTACTTGATTGACACTTTGTGAATTCTATTAATTACACAGTAGTTCCTCAGTGCTATTTTCTGAGCTGTGAACTGCATTTTTTATTATTTTCTTTACTTTTGTATTTTTCCCTGTTGCAGAGTATTATTGTTATCTATGTTTTCTGCTGCTGATCTGTTTCCTTTTCAACATCATTTTTGATATGTAGCCAGCAGCTATGAACAAGCACTTTGGTTAATTTTTGAGTAGAAGTCTGCAGCTGGTGTAAATTAGTGTTACTCCATTATTAATCAGAAAAGCTTCACTGCAGAAATATTTGACATTACCTGTCTGACTCCATATAAGTATTGAATTTTCAGTATCTGGAAAGCACACCACTTGTATTTAGCATGACACAATCCTTTGTTCAAACTGATGCCTTGAGAAGCCTGACCTAGAACAGAGGCTAGACAGAGTTAAGAATAAATTAGTTATTTATTGAAAGGCCTTAAAGGATACACCTTGGGCAGTACAAGAGCCTGGCCAGGGCTACACCCAAGATGAACCTAAAAATGGTCACAAAATGGACAACTGGTCATGAGGTTTTTAAGTTTTGGTCCATCTGTATCAGGGTTAATTGTGCAATCACTGCTTCAGGTTATGAAGTCCCATTCTTCTTGTTTTTTCTCTTCAGTCCACTGTTGTTTATGCTTTTGGGCTTGAAACATTAATGATTGCCCTTGGCATCAAACTGGAAAAGGAATTGTTTTGTCTACCTACTCTGTGAAAAGAGCTCCCTAGCACTTAATAGGAAGCTCAAAACTACACACCTAGGCAGCGCAGAATATGAAAAATATGAAAGTTAAAACTTAAGGCATCACTACCATGCTGTTCTTTATAATCAAAGCTGAATCCACAAGCAACAGATCTAACATTGAACCACATTTACCCTTAATTCAGATCAATACCACAGCTACTTTTTGTCATTTTATCTCATTTTCTGAGCAATGCAGAAAGAGCTGGGACAAGGATTGTGTTCCAGTCTATACTTCCATCCCAACCTCTCTTCCCCTGAGAGGAAACCAGCTGACCTCTGGGAAAATCACTTGAAATCCATGACATAAAGCAACAAAAAACGAAAAAAAACAACCCACAATACTTTTCACAGCAGACACGTGTTCTACTAGCATGGTACTCAAAATTCTGTCTTTGTAAGCTCCCAGGAAGAAACAAAAGAAAATCTGGGGGGGCAGGGGTTGTTTCCTGGTCTAAGAGGGTAGTTCAGCAGTGATGCTGTAACATGATTACAAGTGAGCATTTGGTTGAGCACTTGTTTATATAAATTTAATTGCAGCTGCAGGCAAATCCTGGGAATGTTGCTTTAACATGTCATTCTCCCACCTTTATCAGAAAAACCTGCATTTAGCATCTCAAAGAAAAATAAACTTTCACCACACTGAGACATGTGAATCCTGCAGAAAACAGAGAAAGATATAAAACTGAGGTTCTGAAACTCTTTTTCTCCCCTTTGGAGCAGTACTGAACCTTGAGAGAAGCAGATTTGACTCTGATCCTTCAGGAAGTCTTTTCACCCCTCACTGCCTCAACTTCACCTGTAAAATGGTGAAAACACGATGATGATGCTTTGCTTTAAAAAATCTATAAGTTACTATAATCATTTATCTTACATAAAAGTACTCCAGCTTGCCAGTCTGCATGATGAAAATTATTTTTCAGAGAAAAAAAGTCCTGTCACCTGGTGTAGAATACACCAGGCTGGGCAGTGTCAGGAGCATCCCCTCCCACAAAAACCTAGGAAGAGCCACTTCTTTAGGATTTTTTTGGAGCTGATAATTTAGCCTGCACAGCTTGCTTAGCAGAGCTCGAGGGAATCAGAGATAGCAGGAGGACTCTCAGTATGCATTTTATCAGCCAGCTCTGTGAATGGAGGTTAGAGCCAGGTCAGGAGAGGGCAGAGGGCTGCACTGGCACCTCTGCCACCACCTGGCTGCTGCTGCTGCAGACAGCCAAGCAGAGGTCTCTTCACCTGGCATGCACTCATCTGGGCACTCAGAGGATGGCAAGTATGCAAAACTAACCCCAAAGCCTTTCTTTATACAGAAGGCAAGCAACAGCTCTCTAGATCAAGCTGATCTTGTTTCAAAAATAAGTAGACACCACAGGAAATAAATCTGCACCAAAACTTAATTTCTGCATGGCTGATGTGGCCTTGCAGAAATCAAGAATGATGCCATCTCCAGAATGGTGCACCAAGGACAGAAGAGCAGACTAGCAGTTATACACTTGCCTCTTGTAAATTTTTAAGCAAACCCAGCTTCTGTTCACACAGAACTGTGCCCATAGCCCCCATCAGCTGTAGTTTTCAACATGCAAAGCCCTGGCAACGTTCCTAAATAGTATCCACCATCCAAGAACCAAGGTCAAGCCAACAAACATCAATACTCTTACTCCCACCATTGGTGAGGGTGAAACTGCACCTCCCAATGCACTCACAGATGCTGTTGCACACAGGCAGTGCTCTGTACACCCATTAGAGTGGCACAGATGTCAGCACCCACAGAAAAGTGGCAGAAATATCTGCACAGCTGAAAATAGCTTCAGTAGCACTCGCCCACTGTGGAAATGCTGCCTTTGAATTCATTGCCAAAGACAGGGAGAGTTTATGAGGATACAAATTCATGCCATAGGCCACTCTGCTTCTTGAAGGGCCTCACATCCCCAGATATAAATCTGCACTAGCTCCACAATCAGCAATAACACAGTCCTGCATTCCAGTTCAGAGATTCTTGATTATCCATGGATGGCCTATGCTAGCATAGGGATGTAATTGTCCCTGATTTATTTTGCAGAGCTTTTTTATTTCTTTCCTAAGTTAAACCAGGTAAGCACCCAAAAGCTCATTTTTAAAATGCAAGGAGGATTTTCAAAAACAACCCAACTTTTTCTGTAAACAGGCAGGTCAAACCATAGATAAAGAGGTTAGTAAAATGGAATATTAAGTTAAATGGAGCATTCAGGCCAGTTAGGCCTCCTTACAAGCCACCACCTTTCAACTTCTTTGGAATATACAGCATTATGCAGGTAAAGCAAAGCAGCTGATAAAGAGCACAAAACTATTTGATCATAATAAACAAGAGTCCTAAATAACATCAACACTTTGAGAATTCTGATAAACTTTTCATTTTGTCTTGCAGAGTTGAGAGGTTTCAATTATTCATTGTCAAGGGGAAAATATCTCCTAAAGGAACAGAAATTAAAAGGAATAGTCAAGTACAGATGCAGTAGAAAACCAGACTGAGATAGCTTTTACCACAGGAGATGTTGGCAAAGGCTTATCCTTTTTAAAAGACTTTTAAAGAATGGTTGTCAACAGAATTCCCATGGAATTGAAAAAACCTTGCAAATGTTTATTAAGAAGCTGCTCCTGTCCTTATTACTTTAATGGAAATGCTGAGTCAACTAAATAAGACATTCAGCATTGAAGCCACATAACTTAGTGAAAGAGATATAAATGGTTTCTCAATAAACATTTCACAGTTTCCTCCCAGTCTGTTGAGGTCAGGCAGCTGTTTACAAGAAAAGAATTCTCATGAAGGAAGCTTCTGGAAGCCCACAAGGTCAAACACCGTGGTCACGCCCAGAGGGAAGATGGAGCTGGTGGTGAGGGTGCCATAGCAGGTTATGGGCAGGGTGGGGAGATCACCTTACTTGGAGGAATGTGGGAAACCACACTCCCATTTCCACACTCTTGCAAAGCACAGACAGATCCTCACACAGACCTTTCTACCAAATGTCTTTCCCTGCTGAAACCAGATCAATACATGGCCTTTTACAAGTCCAATTTTCCACTTTACAAAACCAGTTGTTCTGGTCTTTAATTTGTCCTTTTCTGACCCAACAGAGCTGGCAGCTCTGACACTGTGCTTGGCATCACATGTAGACAGAGCAGCTGTACCAAGCACAACGTAAATAGCTCCTAACAAGAAAAACAAGGTTGATGACTCATCTCTGATTACATTTTAATAGAGAAACTCAAGAGTTTTATCTTCAGCTTCTGGTAAAGCCAACACCTGTCCACAACCAGCACAGCACAGCCATAACCCACAGAGCCTGTGCACACAGCTGTGGTGGCCTCTGCTTTTGGGAGTTTTTACATTCCTCAACCAAAAAAACATATTCTCAGCTTCTGAAAGTAAATGTAGTAAGCACAGATTTATTTTGCTGTTTTCAGCTATATCCAAAGCATTGTATGCTCCCATATCAAGGTAGCCACATGTAGGATCCCACAAGTATAGGATATCAGTGCACTAAGCTTCACAAGCTATTGGAGGGATTCATCTGCTCTCAAGGTGTCATTCTCTCCCACCAAGGTGGGAACTCAACATTTGTGGAGGCTAAAATGATGCTTGAAAATGCTGTCACTGAGGGGTCCAAAAATACAGCAATGGCCCTCTCCTTTCCACAGATGCCAAGCTGTGAACAGCAAGAGAAAAGATGCCATGAGTGTCAGCTGTCGTGGATTTCTGACTCAGGAAATGAATGGCAACTACCAACTTACTTATCTCATCAAAGTCCATTTTAAACAATAAAAAAATTAAATTAAATTAAATTTAAAAAAAAAAAAAGAGAAAGTAATTACTTGCATCTAATTCCCCTTGTCCTGATTGATCTCTTCTGCTCTCCATGGGTCTTGGATTGTGACATTCCATGACACTCACAGTAGATTTTATATCTCAAGGGAAAAATAAGCAGGCAATATTTATATTTCTTATATTTTTTCATTGATTTATATTCTTTTTGGCATTATATCCATTATTTTTTATTAGATTATATGGGTATAATATAAATGTGCCTAAAATATGATAAATTCCTTATCCCCATGTACAAGCTAGGCTTAAGTAGATATAATAATGTAAAATTTACTCTTTCTTTGAGTTAGATAATATAATCATCTCAGTAAAGCATTCTTCTGCAATGGCTGTATTCAGAAGTAATAATGTTTGCCATCAATAAAAGACATGATCAAGGCAAAAATTACTAGGGAGCCTTAATCACCTTGAAATGGTTTTTGGTTTGTTTTTTTCTGAAGTATTAGTTCTATTTTAGGAAAGGAATATTTTGGATATTGTTTTGATATATATATATAACCATTGCATGTTTAAATTAGGAAAAAGAATTGTTTTAAAAGTATGCTCCTTATTTATAATAAACAGCAGGGGGAAAAAAAATAGAGAAATAACTTAATTGATCCATTACTTAATTCAGCTCCATGGCATAATCATCCTTCCTTTGGAAGCAATTACAGTGTGTGTACCCAAGTTTATGGATTGTTCAGTGTTCCCCAAAATGGTGAGCCATGCACTGTATTCTTGTTTCAGAAACAGAATGGCTTTCTCTGTTCCCAGTAAGGCAACAAAACAAAATGAAATGTTGACATACAAATGTTTTCCCTTGAAATCTATTTTACATTAATTACCTTAGGCACATCCACATATACAATACCTAGCAAAGGATTTGTCACAAATAACCTGTAATCTCTCTTTGTATTATCAAGGGGATATCTTAATAAAAATAAACTTTTATATGTGCATATTTCCATGGCAGCACACTAAATGAGACACAAATATATTGCTATCAATGCACATTAAACTCCTAATACTAAGCTCCAGGTTTTGAGGACACATTTATTTTCTCACCAGTAGTTTAAAAAATAAAGATCACACTAAGTAATCCATTTCTAAACAATGAAGGAAAATAAAGGCTCAGTGTAAGCCCTTGCAGAATTTAAAAGTTGTTAGGACTTAATGCTGTTCTCAAAAACAATGCAATTCAAAAAGTAGAGAAATCTGAGTAATTCTTTGAATTGGATGAAAAGCCACCATTTGCATCCTGGTTACACTGGGCTACAGCAATACTGTATGCATTATGTAGCACTCCATAATTTAACTACATTATTGCCAAGATGTGCTATCCTGTTGTGTTCATCACCCTGAGTGTGGATAAAAGGGTTTTAGAGAAATCTGGTATTACATTATCTAATTCCTTTTTAAATTCCATTGGATAGTAACAACAGGTTTCCTTAGGTCCACCTTGCTGAGAACAAGAAACCTTATTTTCATGCTCAGCTTTTCATTAAGAATAAGTTGCCTGAGTAGAACCCACCTGATATTAAAGCTTCGAGCTGGTAATTGAAATCACGTTTCTATATCAAGCACACAGCACTAGAGTATCAAAGTTATAGCTTCTATAATCAGCTAATTTAATTATATATGTATATAATTATATACATATACATTACATACATCCTTTGTACACAATGGTGATGATGCAGTGTATTAACATGTGGCATTTAGACCGTGTCATCCAGCTTTGTGTGTGCACTTCAGCCATCTGGACACATGTCTAATCTCAGTTGTAAAATGTTTCATTAGAGCCTTGCTGCAGGTCCCAGGCAAAGGTGCAGTGGTGCAGATATGGCAGATTGGGGTAAGTTCTTCTATATCTACTGCACAGAGACCTAAGAGAGGAGAGCTGTAGCCTCTGAGCCCCTTTCAAGTATTTCCAGCAGCCTTCTGCCACCACCCATGATGTCAGGCTGAGGAAAAAACTCAATAGAAAAAAATCATGATCCTGGACAAATATATTCTGCTTCACAGTTCTGGGCATCACTCAAGGCCATGTTGTTCTTAGAAAGACAATTCTCTCTGTCAGGGAGAACAGCACATTCCTGTGTTCCACGTCCAACTCATCCAGGCTTAGGGCAGCCTGCAATACAGCACAAAAATACATGGAACTGTACCCCCAAGAACAGCGCTCAGCCTGCACCTAAGCAATACTTCTGGAAAAAAAAGCAACAGGAAAAGCAGGCAAATCTACATTTAAAAGCAGCCTTGTACCCCTGTTTGACTGACAAAGCAGACAAACCCCAAGGATATTCTCTGCACAAGCCAAATGAAACAGAAAGAAGGGACGGGAAAGGTCAGCGCAGTGGAACGTGTAATAGACGCGCGCCCTAAATGAGTGATCTATGCTCTAAAAGACTGCATTGCAGCTCCTTGCATGGAAAGCCATGGGTGGAATTCAGCCCATACTGAGCATTTTGGGAAAACACTCAGCACCTCTCCAAACTGCAAAACAGCTGCTTGCAGCAAGTACAGATGATGATCTATATATATTAGTGGTTATCTGCTGCTATAGGGCATAACAGGCTCACTAAATACAGAACCATAAATTGACTTTTCCAGTGGTCACAATAGTATTTAGGAATTAATAATTAATTATTAATTACTAATTTTATTAGCTATAATGTAATTGGGTTCACAAATATTTAATTCCCCACAAATGTTTCACCATCTCATTTTTTCCTTTTTTAATTTCAGCACTCCTACAGTGATTATGTGCCTTTTTGCTATGCTAAAAATGTTCTTCTCCTTTGAAACATTCATCTCTCAAATAGCCATAGACTCCTCCTGTTATTTTCCTATTGTGCCAAACAATGCGGAAACGAGTGCTCATTTTCACTTCAGTGGAAGCTTCTAACCCCTCTGTGTGTTTTACGAAGACATTACACGTCTCAACACCTAAAAAGTAGGGCATCCAAAATCAGTAGCCCCTTTGGAATGTGTAGCTCATTATTTCCTCTGAACCTTCTTGCTTTCCAATGCTCAGTTAAACTCCTCCTCCCAGGTCAGTACCTGCTGTCTGCACCACTGGCAGCACTACAGCTCTGAGCAAGGGCACAGCTGTGCACAAAAAGACTTTGTTTCCTTCTCATAAAACCAGGGCTACCAATGCTGCAGGAGACTTTTATGCAGTGGTTATTCAGCAGGAAGATCCCAAGAGGTGATAGAGGGCCTTCCATCCAAACATTCCCAATGGAACTCCTGGAGCTCTGCTACCAGCCACCAAAGTTGGCACTCCCCTTGCTGGCTCACTGTGCTGATTAGTCCTGCCCACCAGGCACCAAAGAACAAGCACAGCCTCAAGAAAATCAGACTCAGAAGAGGGATTTGCAATGACAAAATTGTCACCCACCTCCCTTTCCGTTTCTCTGCTACCCAGAACAGGTAGCTGGGATTAGAGACATATAAACTGCCTGGACACTTCTGGAGACCTCCTCCCAGCACTCCCACGTCACACAGCTCCACTGTCAGCTTTCTGCTTCTGTGCAGCAAATGCTTTTGCACCTTCTGCTTGTGCACTTTCTGCTTCAGGGCAGGGGTCTTCCATCCTATCTTCACAGGCCAGGCCCTGGGATTGGGCTGCTGTGCATCTTGTTATACTAATAGAAACAGCAATCAGCTGCAAGAGTCAAACCCTTTCTTTCATAACTTATGGAAACATTTTTGGCTTGCAGATCTATTTTTCATCCAGTCAGCTTTCTTAATTATACAGGACCAAGTTTAATATAGACTCACTAATACAGTAACTGTCTAAAATGATGGCACAGCTTGTTCCTAACTGGAATATATCATCCAGGCATACAGCTCTGGCCTGGTATCTTCTTGGGGAGCAGGCACTCTTACACAAAATAATAAAAGAAATACTTTGCTACACTAAAAACATGAAAATCCTGCCCAAGGATAATGAAAACCAAGCAGGGTTTTTAAAAAGGACTTTGCAGACAGTAAGAAAAAATACATATGCATACAACAGTGAATACTTCTGACTTGCATCAATCTTAAAACCATGCAATAGAAGCTTGGCTTCTAACTTGAGAGGGCAACACTGGCATTAACCATGTCTAATTCATTATCCCATAGATAAACTGGCACCAAAGAGGATGCTGAGACTAGTGACCTAACACAGCAGGAGACTGCCTGTGCCAGACTTTGCCCAAATTGGAGAAGAGAAGGGTGGCAGAGAGGAGGCTACAGGAATTTCTGATTAAATCCCCTGAGAGAGGTTCCTTCTTGTCTCTGGAATGTACACTGTAAAACAGCACATTAATGATGTGGTGGCAATCCTATTTCTATAGTTTTGCAAAGGTTTGTTCTGTAATGCACATGAAATAATGGATATAGTGACCATGAGAACTGCCAAGGAAATGCCAATTAAAACAAAAACCAGTTAACAATGTCTGTTTAAATAATCTCAGGGCATTACTAGGACTTGACTAAGACACTACCCATTTGATTAATACAAAATAATTTATTTCCTATGTTTTCCTGGACTTCACAGAATTTCTATGCTGGTAGTAAATATGTCCAAGAAGGAGGTTTTTGATTAGTCCATCAATGTAATCTGCCCTTTTCTCAGGTTGAATATGGCAACTTTGAAATGACAACATTCGTGACTAGCAGACTGTAGTGTATTAATAAGAGCACGAGGTCCATCATCACATCTGTTCAAATTAAAAGCAAGTCCAAAATAAAACTGAAGCATACAAGTTTAGAGTCCAGAAACTTCTCTCTTGCTATCAAGGTAGTTTGGTTTGCATTACAGATATCTGACATTGCTCATGATATGGATGTTAATGTTTAAAGTTATAAAAACTTCCATGACTCTAAATTCATTCTTTTAAATTTTTATTTATATGACACGTTTCTATATATCGTTTCTTGCTCTTAACATTTCCTATCCACTGTATCCTGTTCCCATTTTTGACTTTATTTACCTCCTACATTCTGTGTATTACTAGCAAAAGAATTTAAAATTCAGTATTTGTAATTCCCATAAAATGAAGAGGAAGGTAAAGAACATCATAACAGTAAAAATCATCCAACAGATCTTGAGTATTTTTCTGCATTCATTCTCTATCCTTCCTTAATAAGAAAACTGTTGCTAGAATCTCTTTCCATTCCCATACACTAACCACCACTAATCACACCAATTCAGCCTGTGAAAATGTTTTGCATGTTTACCTGTTGACCTTCAGTCTCTCGATTCTTTAGTGAAGAGCAAGGAAACACTTAGAGTTTCCTGATCTAAAAGTGCTTATATGCAAATAATAGAAAGACAGGAAAGGTGCAGAAGATGTTTTCTAACCCTGCCTTGTCTGAGCCAGCACTTTTGATTTTGCAGTAGGCACTTTCCCTTTCTTCTCTCCATCACTTCTAGCTGGGATTCATCTTCTCTGCTACTGTGTCGGGTTTATTGATGCCACCTCTTCATGAAAGTTCTCTCAAATGATTCTTAAGAATGACCTGTGAATTTGCAAAATAATGAAGGCAGGATTCCTGTGGTTGCAAACATCTACAAAGCTGTGAAAGCTGGGAGGGAGGTGAGAAATTCCCACTAATCTAAAACTCCCAAATGGCTGCCCAGGCCAGCCCTGCCATGCAGAGTGCTCTTGTTTCTAGGACTATTTAGGCACTGGGTTCTTCTTCAAACCCTTGAGGGCCAGGCTTGTAGGTCAGCCAGAAATATTGGTCTGCCACAGAGCCACAGACCCCCTGGACTCCAAACACAAAGTGTCCTCCTGGAAATACCAGATTGTGGAATGAAGGGCTACACATCTACTACTAAATAAGAGGCATCCAAAGAAGCTTCCTGGTGGAAGAACACAACTACCACAACCATGACATTGTCAAAAAGGTCCCTGGCATGGCTTTTGTCCCATTCTAACTATCATTATTTTCAAATTTTATCAGGCATGACTGGAGGCTTAGTGTGGGCCTGAGACTAGTCCCAGTATTGGTTTGAACAATGGTTACACCACTCCATAGGACAAGAGAGTATGTTTGGAGAACTGCTGGCTTTTAAACTGATTTTTATAGAGGTAGATTGGTTCCATTTTTGATGCAGATGATGGTGTCCAGAAGCAAGGATGTTGGAGTAAAATACAGGATCAAATAGAAATGGAGTTTTGGAGAATGCAAGCAGATTGTTTGCTATATTAATAAATATATTTGAATGCTTGTATATCATCTCTCATCATTTTGTTTCCTTTTTAGTTTAAGGAGGCATTATTTACATTACTGGCACATATAGATATATAAACCAAATGTTAATATTATCTCTCTGGTTTGCAGCTAGATCTAAGTACAGAGATTCACACCCAGGCATCCTTACGTGTATAAAACTCACCTTCCACATGCAACAAGTGAAATTCCTTACTTTCAACCATTGATGAAATAAATAGATTTGGGATGAGGGAAAATTATAAAACCAGCCTCACATGATTTATAAGGCATCTATTTTCCCTGTTATGACTAAAAGCAGCAGAATCCTTATAGCAAATCATCTGGAACTTGTGTCAAAGTAATAATGTCCATGCCAACACAGATGACGCGATTACAGTAAAGAGCAAGTGAAATGTCATGTCATATATCCATTATGTTTAAAACAAGGGAACGGTGCAAAACTTGATATGTCAGACTTCAGATTTCAAGGGGATCACCACTGCTCTAGGAGAAATTCAAGAATTTCCTGCATGTCTCCCTTTTCTCAGTGTATCTTGCATGACTTCAGCAGTGCTACTCACACTGAGATACACATTGGCACAACACTTCTTAGATTATTTTGTACTGCTTGCGATGCAACCAAGCCACACATACAGCCAAAATAATCCATGGCTTTCCTTTGGACCCCAGTCTTCAGACTTCATCAGTGCCCAGCCATAGATGACCCTTCTCTGGGTTTATGTCAGTGACCTTAGCATATGGCTCATGACTGAAATAGCCCCATCTTCACCTCCATCTAAAGGTCAAGGGTGTTATTTCTGAGTGTTTTAAAAAGTCAGCATTATACAATGGTGAGTGTGGGGAAGATAAAATTGTACCTGGTAAATTTAAACAAAACAGGTTACTGGCAAAGTTCCCAGGAACAACAATTGCAAAAATTGGGGGTAAATTCACACTGCATTTGGTGGTGGTTGCTCACTCCACATTCTTATTGGAAGGAAACATGAGTGTGTGCCCTGCTGGTGCAAAGGTTGCATGCACAGAGCACTGTTGCCCTGAAAACTCAGCTTCTGAGCTTGCTGACATAGTTTTCCAAAGACTTTCCCAGGACAGTAACTGTAAACATAGGTATGTGTGCATTCTTTCTGATACACGTCCTTTGATGGACATCTCTCATGGCCAGTGAGGTTGGGAAAGTGTTATCCTGACCATCCAATTCCTGGCTGTGGTCAGAAACCTATAAATCCTGAGAGAAGAAATAAACTCTCTCTTCCTTTCACCACACCTCGAGCTATGTTCGTGTGATCTATTCGTCTCCAGCAGCAACAGGCAACCTACTGCATAACTGCCAAAAAAAAAAAAATCTACTGAAATTTTTATGACACTATTTCAAAATACATTATTTCTATATATTATCTAATTTATTAATAATAAATCAGTATTTTTTATTCACCTTGTGCAGGTAAGTTTGTTCAGAGCGCTTGAGCTCCTTTCCTTCTAGAAAATATTTATTGACTGTGGAGAGTGTCTGAAGAGCTTTCCCAAAAGGAACTGCTTTTTTAGATATTTTCACTGCTAGTATGTCCAAAGAAAAAGCTTCTACTCAGTCTGCTCTTTTACTTAATCCATTTTAAACTGTGAATGTACAAAAAAGTCTATATTACTGTGAAAGTAATGAGTTTGAATGAGATTTTTCAGAACTCCTTGAGGGAAAAGGTTTCAGGAGCCAGTGGACAATTAAATCCTTTTCATTTAGGAGCTCAGTGTTTCTGTTAACCCTTTCAATATAAACATGTTAGGATATTTTTGATAAATATTACTATTAATCAAATAAAATATTTTCAACAAAATGTATTTTACCAGCTCTTTCTGCCACCTACTAAGATAAATAAAGCTCTGTTTACAGGGTGTTCTTCATTGTAAAGAGCAGCACATCTCAGCTAAGGCTTGAAGCACTTGTAATTTTGACTTAAGCCCGGGAAGAACAGCATGAATTCCTACACCTACAGCCTTTGTACCACTCACATGAGCCCCTGGACCCTACTACAAAAGATGCACTTTAAAAATAGTGTAAAAAAGGGATTTGTGTGGATTTTCTCCTCAACTGCTTCCCAACATCCTAGTCTCACTGGCCCTGGCTCACAGTCAGATACAGATTCTGCCAACTTCAACCCATGCTCCTGTTTCAACTGGCTAAGCCATTTTGCCAGAGCACAGACAGGAGTTCTTAAATAAAGTCTGATTTTCGTGGGATGCTGGACAATGAAATCAAAAGACCTATTTGGATAATCACATGTCCAGGGGTACCTGACAAACACATGACACTGTGCAAGCCCAGCTGCTGCAAAATCAACTCCCTCAAGAACTCGCCTAAACCAGGTCCAAGCCAGAGCATGAGCTGTGCTTCCACGAGCCATAAACTAATGAAGTCTCCCTTCATTAGAGGAATAGCCCAAATCTGCAGGATACTCAGTTCCTGTCCTGCTGCAGCTGTTCCTCAGGCTCTTGGGAGAGACATTCTTGTGAAGCCAAGTCCTACATGTGTCCTCAAGCTTGAACAACCATGGTATAAACCCTTCCCCACTCCTCTTATGTTTCAGTATCTTTGAAGGCATGAAGGTGGCAACACCTGCCAAGATGCATCAGACAAACTGGAAGTCAGGTGAGCAGTGGTTCTCCCCTAGATTTATTTCCAGAGTTTGATGTGAATGCCATATGAGCAGATAACCATGATAAATCTATCTGCAGATAACTATGATAAATCGATCTACTCATAAAGATTAATCGGTTCTATTTGCTCCTTCTGCTATTGTTATTTAAAGAATCAACAACCTAATTTTCAGTAATATTTTGCAGAAAATAATATGATTTAGATGACTACGGGTGTTCACCCATGTCCCTCAAGAAAAATGCCAAAGGTAAAATTACAAATGCATAGGTAATTTATTCGAGCAGCTATGTGTATCAAAACAAAATATGTTTCTCTGCATATTCTGACCAACTAGATGCACATATATTTTAAGACTAATTTTAATTTCAACATTAAATATGTTTTCATAACTGCATTTGTCAGGATCATAGCTCAATGTATTTTCTTTGCACAAAAGGGGCAAATTTGAGTGAAATGGTAAAGCTAAAGGGTACATTTGCCTGGGGAATTAATGAACAGCCTACATGGAATACGCACATTTCATTCCTTTTTGCTAAAATAACAGTGAATATGGAAATTTTCCATGTTTTAAAAATTAACAGTCCTTTAAGGAACAGCTGCAGACACACAGTTTGAATTAAGATAGTTGAAATAATCAACATGTTCATAAAGCAAGAGACCCTCTAGGCCCATGACAGCGTGGCACAAGGGCAACAAAGCACCCACCCAGGATTTACCTGGAGAGAGGGAGATGTTCTTTACACCTGACAGACAGCGTGAATACAACATCCATAACATCAGCCCTCGCTGAGTGGTTCCAGGTAGGAAATGAGAAAGTCACTGAAGTATCCACTGCATTTGTTGTTTCATTAATCACCATTCACGGGAGTACATGTGCACCCAGCCAGTTTGAATTGGGACAGATAATATCTCAGAAAGATGAGTTAGGAAAATGTATTCCTGTGCTTCTTAGCAAAACCTGAAAGCCCAGGGTGGATTTACATTATATTTGGAATATCTGCATCCATTTTTGCTTTTTTTTTTTTTAAATAAGTGAACAAACAAACCAACCGATCAAACAAACAAATAAACAAACAAAAAAAAAAAAAAAAAGGGAAAAAAAAATCTCCAAAACTAACCAAACCCACAAAATTATGTGTAAAAGTTCCCTTTTCTAGGTGTGGGTAGAGAGGATCATAGCACTTCAGTTATGAAAGATTGCAAGGTGAGATTTGTGGTCCCACTAAAACAGGAAAACTAACCAGAATGAACTAAACTAAGTGCAATGCCTGCGGGTTAACTTTTCTCACACTGATTGGAAATTACATTCCTTTTGGCTTCCCATGGAATTGATGATCTCACTGGCTCTCCCAGGTACAGTGAGTTGTCCTTCCAGCAGACAACTTTCCTCTGAGGTAGAATTAGAGCCAGGCATGCCACTCCATCTAATCAGAAAACGTGAGGCAAGAAAGAAGTAATCTAGACTAAAACTTTTGCCAGTTCATTTTGTGTGACAGATAATGCATTTCTAAAGACTCCCATGAGAACTCATGTGGAGGAGGTTTAGCGGGCTATCAGCACACTTCACAGCTCATACTATATCACATTAATCATCAGCTTACATTAAAAAGGCCACCTGTCCTTGCCTGTTTGTTCCCTGTGATGAAAAACCTTCCTCTATAATGCAGTTGTTCAATTAATCCATACATTTATTACAAGATTTTGCACATTAACATCCACTTATTCTGCTCCCAGTAAATCTATAGCTTTTCTTGTCAGGGTTTATGCCTCTGTTTTCAGCTGGGAGGGAAATGAAGTTAATAAAAAGCTCACTGCTTGCTGCTCAACCTCTCATCACTTAAAGACCAAAATAAAAAATAAATTCTTTAATGTCTGAAAAGTTCAGATAAGGGTCTTCCAGTTCTACATCCCAGACGGTGAGATGCCGTGAATTTCACAGAGAAACTTGTGCTGATGGAATTCCTAGCTCAGCTTTGTACACTGAGGCAACCCAGATAAGCTTCTGAGTTTTCAGGTATTTTCCCCAGGACAAATCCAATCTCAGCTACACACCACAGGCCAACCAGGAACACAGTTTCAAACACTGATGTGAACTTTTTCAAACATTAAAAGGAGAAGAACCTTTGATCTCCGATCTGTGCCCTTCTGCCCTATCTCCAGCCTGACCAACAAAACGCTACAGAGCTGAGCATCCCTGGGAAGGCACCCTTACAGTGAGAGCAAGCTAAAATGATGAAAAATATAAGCCCAACAGGAAGATACAGGCATGCTGCTCCACATCACTCTCCAGCCACCACATCAGCAAGGGCAGCTCATCCTGATAGCCCCAAACAGTCCCCTGTTACTTAAGACTTGGTTATTTACTGCAACCATTTCTGGATTACCTGATTTACATTACAGGATAGAGAGATAAAGCAAGCAGTGGAACCACAATGCAGATTAAAGCTTAAAACAACAAGAGATGGATTAAGAACACATGCTAGGAAAGGGATCAAATAATGCTTTGTCTGTGTGATCATCTGGAACAGACCCTGCAGCTTGCATCAGCCAATTATGGGTTTTATTTTGGTTTGATTTAATAGCTATTTGAGAAGCTTGCATGAGCAGATTTAGATATTGTGGATTTCAATAATTCTAGCAGAGGACTAGAGATGGAGGCTAATTATTTTGTTTGTGTAAGAGCTGGCTTTGCTATTGTTTTCAGTTTTGGTTCTAAATGTGTATTATCTAAGAACAATTTTACAAGATGTGAAATGGTAGTGGTAAATATTATTGCTCATGTAAATATTTGTTACACGTACAAAGGAGAGTTATTTCCTTTACTGTGGCAGCACTAATTGTTCACCAGTTAGAAGGGAGGTCTGAAGTTTTTTGCCTTTATTTTGTGTTAATAAATGGGTATTCACTATAACTTGCACTTAGTTTTGTTATTCACTATAACAAAACTTAACTCAAAACTAAACAAGATGTCTCCTCCCCTTTTTCATGGTTACAATACTAGGCACTGCAAAGACAGAGAATGAGTATTAAACACATAATATAGGAAAAATATCAAAAGACTCTTACAGAAATATGATCCTGTCTGTGGAAGAGACTTTTTTTGCTTATTTTTCAGAACTTTTCTTTCATTCTTCACATGACTATAAAGATAAGCTCTTCAACTAGTGATTAAGCTAAAAATTAATTATAATCTTTACAATAAAATTCTAGATTCAGTTCTAAAAGACTTAGGATGGTTTATCTTCCCCAGCAGAAACATAACATACATAAGATTCATATTAAATCAAGGATATTGATTTATATTAAATCAATTATTGATTCATATTAAATCAAGGGCTGGGGATGTTTTGTTGTGGTGAATTTATAGTGGTTTAGTTTGATTTTAGAGTGGCTTATTTAAGAGTAAGGAACCAAATTAAAATGCATCTTATATTTTCCTCAGATTTGGATTTTCTAGAAATCAGCAGCCGTACTTTCCCTTCTCCCATGGTAATGACTACATCAGGATCAGGTTCTACATGTAGAATCATTTTAAATTTAAACTTAATTGATCAAACCCCCAATAATACTAATTTTTAAAAATCATCAACCCTAAAAATTTTAGCCCGTGTTTGACTTTCTCTTTTCAGATAAAAAATCCACATAAACCTTGAGCTTTTAATCTTTTAAATCACTGATAAGATGATACAACAAAAGCATCTGTATTCAATTCATCCTTTTCCCATATAAATGGAACTACTTTAGATCCTGTTTCAGAGGTAGGACTTTACCCCTAGATATAACTACCTCAAATAGCAAATCACATTATGAGACATCTCATTTTTGTCTCTAGATTCCCTTGGGTGGAAGCAACTATTTGGTCCTCATCCTGCTCTTCATTTTACTCATATCCCCAGATCCTGTTGGTTTGTAGGATGAAGGACAATATTTAGCAGAAGTGCTCTCTTTACATGAAAAAGAGAAAATTAAACAGTGGGACTGACAAAACAGGGTGAAAAACAAATTAGAGAACCCCTACTAATTTTGTGGTGGGCAAAGGACACTTCAGGTGCCCTGACAAGGGTAGCACCTGGCCAGAGAGACCCTGACACCACTCTAGGAGCCCTTCAAAAGCATTTCTGCCCACAGAAAAGGCATTTTCCCAGGGTAACAGCTGGGTAATAAGCATAAATCTGGATGTGTGTCAACACAAGAGTATAAAAAGAGCATAAAAAAAGGTGCAAAGGAAGTAACAGATGGAAATGTACTGTCCACCACCAATAAAAACTGGAGGTGAGGGCATGTTCATAATTTCAGCAGACAGCTGTCAAGGCCAGAGGTGTTGCAGATGTTTATAGCAACCCAGGGCCTATTTCACATTACTGAAAATGAAGAGGGGTCTGCTTTTATTCAGATCAAAATACTCATGCTGCAATAAATACGACAGGGCAAATACTTACCTAGTGTAAATAAACACAGCTTCTAAAAAGCACTGTACAGCTGCTAAGGATATGGTCTTGTGAGCAAATGCTTTCTTCTCATGGCTCTCTCCAGATTTATTGCTTGACAGTGACAAAGGATCAATCTTTAATCAAAAAATCTAAGTCCTAAAAGGAGCTTAAATTAATAGCATACTGTCATTTCTCATATATTGCTCCTGTGACAATCAAAAATATAGAGGGTCTGGAACACAAGCAGCAGTGTTCAGCAATATTCATTTGCACTCACATTTCTATTCAATTAAGCAGCTTTACCATTATTTCTGCAAAAGAACTGACAGGATTTGAGGGAACCATACATAAAATGAATATTCCCAGTGGTCAGTGTTAAACCAAATCCCCCAATAAGGCCCTGCCCCACTGCAATGCCAGTGGAACTGGGCTCTGCAAAACCTCGCTGGAGGATCAGGTGAGTCCTTCACAAAAACACTAAACCCGTGTATTCCCAGTCCTCTGTCAGAGGGTATGCCCTACACACCCCTTTAGAGGACAAAACAGATTCTCCCAATGAACCAGGGGTGAGTGAAGGAGGGGGTGTACTCTGCTTTTCCTGCTTTTTCCAGAAAAAGCTACATGGATGGGGGAAGGAGGAAATGGGAAAGTGATGTCTGTGCCATTAGAAAGGAGCTGTACACATTATCAGCAGCATTTTTTCACACATCTTAAGGCTTACTAGCCACTCCAAAATCCAACAACTACAGCAGAAAATCATTCTTTCTTTTTTTATGGGTTCCTCAACTTTATTTTTGAGAAGACTGATTTTTAAATAGTCAATTTTACTTTAGCATAGATACTGGCATGGTGAGGACCAATATCAGGACTCATTTACAGCCAGTTTAGGATACAGCTTTGCACAGTCCTAGGAGGGGCTGACAGGGTTCACTTCTGACCCTAAGAGGGAACCAGGGGCTCACTCAGGGTCTGATTCAGTAAAGACCACATTTTCATCAGGTAAAACCTTGGTCTGCCACAGGCAGCAAGAGGAGCAGAACAAATCACCTTTTCTTGGATAGCCACGTCTCAAAGCCTGTGCTGAAAACATTTGATTTGCTATTAATTCTTTTCCAAGTCTGAATCATTGCCCGAACAATAGTAATAGTAATTAATAATAAACAGTTTTAGCTATAAAAATATTATTTTTTTTCCTTCATTTAAGCCACAATTCTTAAGCCCAGATGGATAAACTGTGAAACGAGCTCTCAAAATATTTTCCAAAATGATAAACACCAGCCTACGACTATCAACAAATATTTGAAAAGCTCTGACAATCTCACATCAAGGCAGTTTACCAGGGAAAGTCACCACAGGAGCAAAACAAAACAGAGAATCCATTCACTGTTTCCCAAGGTGTGCTGGTTTTGCTAAACCCACCACACAAGGGCAGAGCAAGTGTTCAGGCATCCCCAGGACAGCAGGGCTCCATCACATGTAACTGGGATTTGGAAATCGGATGGCATCCCTCAGAACATTCCCCTCTTCTTCCTTCCTCCCCCAGCTCAATGCACTGAGTGTGATGCCACAGGGTATGGAATGTCCTTTTGCACATGTAGCTGTCCCAGCTGTGTCCCCTCCTTGTGCACCCCACTGCTCACTGGTGGGGTGGGATGAGAAGAAGAAAAGGCCTCAACTCAGTGTTAGCCCTGCTCAGAAATAACTAAAACACCCCTAAATTACCAACATTGTTTCCAGCACAAATCCAAAACACAGCCCCACACCGGCTACTATAAAGAAAATTAACTTTATCCCAGCCATAACCAGCACACAAGTGAATTTTACACATTAGGGCTCAGCTCTAAGCCCAGAAAGTCATATAAATTCGTTTCTCTCTAGGGCAGGAGAGCCGTGTATTGAAGTAAATGGAAAAGATGTAATACATAAAGTCAGTCACATATATCTGAGTGCCAGTGTTAGAGATCCTGCCTGGAGGACAGAAAATACAAAAAATAATTTAATTCTGATCCAAAGTAATAAATTTGCTTTATTGCAATAAAATTTTAAAATCATTTTGCCTTTTTTTCTTTAATTCACTGAGGAATATATATATCACTCTAAAGAGTCAGAAGGAAGGAACCTTTCTTTGTTAAGAACATTTTCTATTTTATTTTCTGATTTTTTTGATTTATAAAAGAAAGATTTTGCATGTGATTCTTCCAGCATCTTTATTTCTTTCAGTATTTCTTTATTGCTTTCAGTATGCACCCATGTCAACAAATCTGGGCTGTGAAGCAGGGAAGCTGAGACAGCAATTTATATTTTGCTCTGTCATTCCTTCTGCAGGAACATTAATGTCCAAATGAAGGACTGGGATAATGAGTAGGTGCCTTAATGGGCCAAATCATAAAAACTAAATCAATTAGTTCACCTTTCAGCATGCTCATCATGTGGATGCACAGGCCCACACATACAGAGGTAGGGTATAGGGAAAACAAGTCTTCCATCATTAGAACGAGATGAAAATAAAGGAGAAGAAAATATTATCTTCTTTTCAACTCTTTTACAACTCCAAGTTAATCTCTCCCTGTGAGTATTCGTATCCTGATTTCCACAAACTTCATCTCCAGCAGTTCCTAAGCAGTGCTGCTCCTTTTGGCTAAAGGAATCTTCACTTAGAGAATCGCTTTAGAAATTATAGCATTCACACTCCAGCCCATTATTCAATACAGCTGTAATCATGTTGCCCTAAATGTATTTGTCCCACATTGAATAATCTTTTATCTTTTCCACTTGAACAGCCCCTGCACGCTGTTGCACAATCAAGGGTAATACATTCTTCCTAAACACGATTGCCTTCATTTTCATTTTCCCCTACTATTAAAATAACAGAAATAATAATTTTGCAAATTATAATTTTCTTTTCTTTACTAGTATCCCCTTACGACCCACTCCAACAAATGACTTTATTAAAATACAACAAGCTTCTCTATTTGTTTTCTTCCTTTGAAGCAGACTGAAATGTCTAGGGATAACACACTACTATGCTAATGTTTAGATTTGTATTTTGGAATACCAATAAACCAGTGTAGACCAAAAGTGACTTTTTGGTTTTTTGTGATCTTTTAAAAGCCTCAAAATGATTTTTGGAAGAAAAAAACTGCAACTCCCACAAGGCCCTTTTCTGTACAGAAAACATAAATATTTTGCTCAACTAAAGTGTATGATACAGTAACGACAAAAATAAAATATACACTGAAATTTTAAGAGTACACTAAGATGAAAATTTTGAGGAGTGGAGGATTAATTTGTTCCCCACATGCACACACCTACACAAGTATTCATAGCCATCAGTTCTTGGCCAGATGTTTACCCCAGAGTCAGCTTCATCTGAACTTAGGGTCACCTCTGTCCTTCACTTTGATCCTTCCCAATAATCACCACTCTGTCAAGGCTAGTGTGAAATATTGATGACAAAAATGGAAAATGTTCTGAGTGTTTTCCACTAAGACACCAACACACAAACACCAATCACTTATGAGAAAGCCAGGGACACATTATTTTACACTGAGAAATTTCAGGATAATATTTGTGCTCTTGGGCAAGACACAGATTGCTAAATGCTGTATTGTATTTTTCCCACTCCACCAAGGCCATCATATTTCTTCTTCTGCATCCATACAGCTGGCACAAAATGTTCAGCCAAATAACAGATAAGGCAAAAGAAGGAGAAGAAAGAGAGGCAGCTCAAGCAATATGACTCCCAGTCAATGGAGGCACAGTGTTATGTTCTGAAAACAATGTTGAAGAAAAGACTATTTTAAATCAAAGAATCATAGAATCATAGAATGGCCTGGTTTGGAAGGGATCTTAGAGGTGACCTAGTGCTAACTTTCCTGACATGACAGGAACACCTTTCACTAGACCAGGTTGCTCAGAGCTCCATTCCACATGACCTTGAACACTTCTAGAGATGAGGCATCCACAGCTTCTCTGGACAGCCTGTTCCAGCATGTCAGAACTCTGACAAGAAAGAATTTCTTCCTAACATCTAATCTAAACATAATGTCTTTCAGTTTGAAGCCATTTCCCCTTTTTCTGTCACTAAAAGTCCTTTTAAATAGTCCTTCTCCATCCTTACTGTAGGCTCCCTTCAGGCACTGGAAGGCCAAAATTAAGTTACCCCAAAGCCTTCTCTTCTCCAGGCTGGACAAGCCCAACTCTCTCAGCCTTTCCTCATTAGAGAGGTGCTCCATCCCTCTGATCACCTTGGTGTCCTTCCTCTGGACTCACTCCAACAGCTCCACATCCTTCCTGTGCCAGGTGCCCAGAGCTGATTCAGCCCTGCAGGTGGGGTCTCAGCAGAGCAGAGCAGAGCAGAGCAGAAGGGCAAAATCCTCTCCCTCACCCTGCTGCCCACACTCCTTCTGATGCAGCCCAGGATGCATCTAAATTTGCTAGAAATTTCAAGCATGCATATCAGGATATAATTAATATTACCTTGTACTGAACCCAAATATAAGCATACTAAAATAGCACAACCAACAGCTATCATTAGAATTTTGCAAGTGTTGGCCCAGAAAAACTTGTACAGAACGTGCAGCCTGACCATCAAAGGGGCAAAGACAAGCAGTTTCATGCAGAACTACGTAGTGATGGTATAAATTCAGTAGACAGGGGTTTTAAATTGAAAATTTGTCAGTCTTCTAAATAATCTCTAATTCTCAAAAAATATATAGAGATACATAAACATGTATATTCACCTACAACATCTATTAATGTCCGAAATACACCTTTTTTTCTGACTCCTGCCATCCTGCTTATTTTTAATGTCGTGCTGTGTGTTTCACATGACAGACTTTGAAATTCAGTAAGGTTTTCTAAAATCAGATTACCAGAACTGTAGGGGAAGAGCAGCCACTAAGAAGAGCTGATGGTACAAACTGCTGCCTGAAGCCGTTCTCCTGAGAACAGTGCTAATCTCAAACGTGCAAATAAAAAGCAGTAGGAAACAACAGAGCAACCTTCTCCTCATCAACTGGAAATAAATGGTGCAAGCCTTTATTCTTCACACTCCAGTTAATTGAGAGATGGCTATAAAAAAGTCAGTTATGAAATACTGTGGACATATTAAACCCTTACGCTATCTTTACACATGGATGTATGTTGTCCACTGATGGATCAAGCACTCTCTGTAACCTAAGGCATGATGAGGCAAAACAGCAGCATTCAAAACCCTTTTTCAATGCCTTAAAGAACAAAAATAAAATGGGTTGAAATATATGAAAAGACCCAACAGAAAACTGAATATGCCACATCTGAGGCAGCAGACTTGATGCTTCTCCTGGGCATGGCTGCCCAGGATGCTCTCACTCCTCCTGCTTGTTCCCCTTCCCTCTGTTGCAGGGGAAGAGGAGTGGGAGTTGCCAGCCCCTCCAGAGTGACTGAGCTGCCCAGAAGATCCCACTGTGACCCACTTCTGTCACAAATGAGTACTCTGTCAGGAGTAGCTGTGACTGCTTGAATTGCTTATTTTGACTGTAATGAGACTGGAAGTTCTCCCACACCCAACCAAACGTGTACATCTAGAGCTCAGCAAACCCCAGCACAGCAAACAACCTATTCCCATCATTTCTACGTCCAGAGAAAATACTGGCACTGGCTGTACAGACAACAGGCTTGAATTCCATTTGAACTAGTTCCATTGAAGTGTTCACAGGATAATCTAAAATGAAATGCTGACCCCGAGTCTAGTTCTGGGGAGACACAAAATGCTGACTTCTCGTGAACCATTTTGCCTCAGCAGAGAAATGAGGATGGGGATGGCTCTGGTGCTCCCAGAAGTGATCAGTGGAGAAAAGAGCTGCAGGACAGAGCATTTGGTACTGCCACTGCCTTTGCTCTCCTTTTGTAGATAAGCCTAAGACTCCCAGCTGCAAACTCGAAAAACCAGGACTAAAATATTTGTTAACAAGCAAACAGGTCAGCAGCAGAATGGCTCTGCTGGTACCTCTGAGAGCTCTGATACCTCACACAACCCCCACAGCATCAGCAACAGAGCTTTGTCTGAGCTGAACAAAAATAACCATCTAAATCCAGCAATGTGAAAACACGCATGCACATCATGGTTTGCCAGCTAAATCATTTTTTTTCTGAAAATTTTCTTTTGAAAATCCTGCCAGGAAAATTAACCAAACTCACATGTTGAAACATCACTTCCCTCTTGAAGGTCTAACACTCTTCTCTGTTTATGGTGGGGAATTCTTGAGCACAAATCTGAGTTTTCTGTACTGGATGGGTCACCAGCTGTGTTCCACGGGATCTCTTTAAGTCTCTCATCATTTAATTTGCAGGTAATCAATATTTCATGATCTTTGTGTACAGACATGCACTACATGTCACTGGAGATGATCAAAAAAGGAACTCTCCCTAAGACAGATGTTTGTTTCTATATTCTAAATTAGAGGATTCCTTCATTTCAGAAAATAAAGATTTCAATGCATCACAGAGGCTACTATTAGATTGAGTACTCATACTTCCTGCCAACACAAGTCAAATATTAAGCATTCCTTTCCAATGCAATTTCTTCAAGAAAAGTTTCTTTAATATCACACTGGTTTCCCCAGCTAGCCTGTGAATTCCTCAGGTGATTGGTCAAGCATTTAGCATCCAGCTTATTATCCCCACCTGCTGTCTACAAGGGCAGCTTTGCTGTACTGCAGGAGAGCAGGACTGGCATAAAACTCATGGTCTACTGCTTTATTCCAAATGTAAAACTTCTGAGGGCAACATAGAAAGAAGAACCTGAAGAGAGCTAAACAAATCAGTGGTTTTTAATGAAGGCTTGACTTGCACACATAATTGTCTTTAGAGAAAGCAGCAGCACACCCCCAGAGATCACAGGTTTCACAGATGAGCTAAGAAAAATTGTCTAAATCACTTTTTTCCTCTCCTGCCTTCACAGGCTACATGAGAAATGCACAAAGCAAGGAAATACCCAGCACCATTGCCACAAGGAGCTCTTGGAAAGCTGCCCAAGTATCCATGCACTGGCATAGCTCTGTGCCAGGGTGTGTGGTGGCAACTGGAGCTCTCCTGTGCCTGTGCTGGGTCAGAGGATGCATTCAGTACAGGTCACACCCTTCATGGACCAAACCTTCCTTGTCAGGTGTTTATCACCCCTGCCCTGGCCCCAGAAACCCAGAGCAGAAAGAGTGAGATTAATCTCTTCCCTACACACTGCTCTTTCTAACACCAATTTAAGGGAAATATTTACCCTGATACACACACAGTGGGGAATTGTGTGAATTGAATTTTACCCAGACCTTAGCTGCAAATTCCTTGCTGCTGTGTTACAAGAAGGTAACAGCACAAGAGTCCTCTTTCATATTAGATTAAATGTCTTTATCTCTCTGCTATACGAAGAATGTAGAACTACCTGCCAGTTAAAAGAGAAAGAAGCCTGGACCAAAGTACCAGGGATCAGCCCCCACTCATTTCCAGAGGACTTGCAATGTTTTACTCAAACCAATCCATATAGTTTTCCTTCCCTTTTGCACTTAGGGAGGCTACAGTCTAGATCAAGTTGAAGCACATCTGACAGAGCCAATTTATATTCCAAGATTTCTGTTTGCTATGTTTTGGTGGTATTGACCTTTAATTGTCATTTGCACAAAGGCCCAGACCTTCATGCTTGCCAAGATCGAATTTATCTCTAAAATTTAATATGCAGAATTGAGCTGACTGGAACTCAGCTGAATAAGTACATAAGTCTGGCACACAGTCATCTAAGCTATTTTAACATTATCTTGACGTGGTTAAGTGTGCAAATCTGTGATCACAATAATTATGGGTTTGGGTAAATCCGATTCAAATTAAAGAAGGCTGGAAAACAGTCTCAGCCTCTCAACTTCTAAAAACAGATATTTTACTTTATTGGCAAACCAGCACATTTTAAAAAATCTAATCATCACACAAGAGCTGACAAAAATAAGCAAGGTACACATTTCAACTGACATATTAAATGCATTTTCTTGCCCTCCAATTCTTCCAGGGTTTGTTATTTTTTTCCTTCAAGCTGAAGGAGCAGATAGTGTTAATTAGACACAAGTCAAGGACCTGCTAAACACTGAGAAGTAGTTTCATGAACAATAAAAGTAATGAAGACCAAATTCTTACTAATTTGTGTCTCCTGTGGCTTTCCCTTGTGGAGATTTTCTGATGTTGAATGAGGACTGAATTCTCAGAGGAACCTTCTTTCAGTGAAGGCAGTAGTAGGCTCTCCTCTTTCCAGCTGTTTATTCTTACAAAACTTCTAGAAATGCAGTGCATCTGAGATTTCCACACGAGAGTCTCTGTTTTCTCCTTCTCTCCATCTTTCGGCTGAATGACAAAGGTCATCAGAAAGAGACACTCTCATGCTTCATGAGCTCCACCCTTATCAATAGATTGATTTGAGTTGTAAAAAAACCAAAAGAGTTCCTGAATTTTAAACTTCACAGCTTGGAAACTTAATTTTAACAAGTCTGATGACATTACTGATAGACCTTCGTTTCTGAGCACCATTTCCTAATTTTTGAGCATCTTCCTGATAGAATAAAAATAAACAGAATAGTATTTGCCAGCATTACCACCATCTTTCCATTCCAAGAGATTCAAAGCCTAACTGCAAAAAAACCCTAGTATAAAACACAAAAGTGAATGCATTTCAATCCAGTGTTAGGATTGAGGTAGAGGAAAGGAAACTAATGAATGAGAAAGAAGCATAAGGGGAGAAATAAGAGGGTTGCTGCAGTTTTTATTGTTTTCTTTTGCCCAAATACACAAACACTAAACAAGATAAATGAAGATTTAAATCAGAGAAAAGTTTTTCCCTAGGCACATATCTACAGCAGCACACTTACTGACATGCTTGGTTCAAAGGATTATGTATTTTACAGATAAACTCTATCTCTTATGGGCAAAAAGAATTTTAAGACTGAAGTCATGAACACAATGCAGTCACTGGTGGTTATCTGCACATTAAAATCGACTCCACACAAGGAAAGGTTTAAAATATATTTTCTTCCCTGAAACTCTGTGTTCTGAGCTCCACTACCCCCAGACCAGGCTCAGTGAAGCTGTTGGCCTCTAGGCAGAAAATGACAGCATTCTCTTTTCTTTTTTTCATACCTCTCTGCCTTGCTCAAAGTAATTTATAATGCCATTAGCTATTGCACAAAGAGATGTGAACCCCCAGTTTTAGAAGGGAAATGAAGGTGGTGCAGGTTTTCAACTGCTTAAGCAGAATTTGACCTAGAGGAAAATGCTGCAATAATAAGAAAATTGCTTCCAAAAGTGAGTTACATATTGGAGGCATGTTAGTGGCATCACAGTCCAAAAGGAGGTGTTCTCCAAACTAAGTTGCTCTGGAAGATACTTTTGGCTATATTTACCTCTAATAGGCAAATACAAATGCAAGCATGTGTGGATGTGTCATGGCTCAACCATACAGGGTTGAACTGCACAGGTTGAAAAATACCATACAGACACTCTCTCCTAGGACAATATGCAAAATCACACAATTTTGCTACTCTTGTAATAGATTTGACATGACTTACAGAATATACATTTTTATATGATGTACAGAATACATTTTTTTATTAAAACATCTCTCTCTGGATCTATTTATTCAGGAAGAAAGGAATTGACTACAATCAAAATAATATAAAAATAAAAAATTCTCAAGGAGAATGAAATGATTGTAGAATTCAATCAAGAACAAGAAATATAAGTAACTGATTTCTAACATTATACTACTGCTAAATTATGCTACCACTAAATTGGTTCTGTTTTTGCAGTTTCCTCCTAAATCAGTAGTGGTTCATTAGTGTTGCACCTTAGTTTGTACCTTAAAATAAAAAGCAGTACTGCCTACATTATTAAAACATATTTGGAACTGAAGTGATTCTTTCCTTCTTTGCTGCATCCTTACCTAACTGCTCAATAGTTGGTACAGTACTGAATAGACAAAGCTAACACTGCTCCATTTGCCAAATAATTTTCTCAAAACTCCAACAAGACACTCATTTCACCCAGGACATTAATCTTTCCATAGAGTTTTAATTGTTTAAGCACTTGTGTCCTGCACAACATGAAAGATCCAAAGTAATATTGAAACATTTCAGATGCCAAACTGACAGGAAGTTGTGTATATAAATCTCAAATTTCCTTCACATACACAAAGTTACAGGAGAGGTGTAGGTTTTAACACTGCTTTGCAAACCCTTACACATTCAAAGATCTGCCCTTGAACACACCCAGAGACATCCTGATCTTTCCATAACAGACCTTCTCTCCAGGTGCTGATTTTAGCCCAATGCAGGCCAGAATTTGCAAAGCAGGTAACCTGAGTCAAGCCACACCCCAAATCCATCAGGCAGAAAACATACTTGGAGTACACTGAATCACTGAATTCAACCAAACCCACAGAAATCACAGCCTCTGTCACTCACAGATGTGACCAGAGAAAGCTGCTTTGCATTGCTCATCCAGTGACGATCACACAAACACCCTCAGAAGCAGACTCCAAGCCCAGGTCTCTCCTACCCAACCTGCATGTCTTAATCCTAGACATGACCCTGATTCCTTTATCCCCTGGAATTTCCTTGTTGGGTACTTGTCAATCTGATGTCCAGCTTCAATAGGAATATTGATGGGTGATCTCCAGGGAAATGTAAAGGTGTGGTGAAGACAATTTTCTAACAGCAGGTAATATTATATAGGTGATTTTAACCCCCTCCTCCCTGTTCTGTCCCCTGATGCTCTCATCTCACTGTCTCACAGCCATCACCCACTTTGCATTCAACTAAAAGAACAAACCTGTTATCCCTCTCAGATGCTTGTGGTGGCTGCAACATCCCAGTTTTACACTTCACATATCTGAAGGCAGCAAACACATCTCTTAGTCCCAGAAAAATAACAGACCTCTCAGAAATGAGACTCCCTCTGGTATTTCCATCAGTTAATTTCAAAACTTCTGTCTCACCATGCCAGAGGTCATGTATTTCACCCTCTGAGCTAACATCTCTTAGCCTGTAAGATATGGCTCAAATTCCCACCACATAATTTCAAAGTAGGAATCTCTGCATATTTTTTTATTGACTACAAATCAGGTGTGTTAGTGAAGACCTGCTTACACATGTTGCTGAATTAATTTCTCTCCTGTAGCTTACCTCTGTTATCCAAAATGCACATATCTAGTCAGCTGGAGACACTATTCATCCTTGCCAAAAAGTCTGGTTGCCTTTGGGCATTCTTCTATTGGTTTTCCCTGGATAAAATATTTGTCTATGTAAACCTAGAGCCCTCTACACCATCAGAAATGTGCTACTGTGCTACACCTCAGGTGCTGAACATGAGCCAAACAGCAGCAGGAGGAAACAGTTTCTCCAAAGGAGGTGCTGAACACACACACACACACACACAAAAAGCTGCCAGAACCCTACTGCTACACTCATTCCAAAACATACATATATATCTATACATATATATATTTGAGATTTTCTATAGCTATATCTGATATCACTCACAGTTCCAAAAATGTCTTCTTTTGTAGGTGGTAGAATGCATTTTTTTTAGTCCTCTTTTTTTCCAAAGACCAAAAGAAATTAATATACCCATCTTGTTGCTTCCTATATTTGCTCAGCAGTTTCCAAAGCAATAGGGCATGTGCAATGCCTTTCCTTTTCCTTTTTGGACAGGAAGAACTATACTAGGGCATTAACTATGGTAAAGCTGAACTTTTTCAGCTCAGTTCAGGATTCTGCTGAGGGTACTGGATGATATCTCTGCACTTCCTCGGCCCTCTGTCAAAGAACTTGTGCTCTTGTTAAACATCTGATGTAATTTTAACCCAATGATGGATAATATTGTCTTTTTTTCCTGGTCCTAGAACAAGTCAAGTAATTTTGTTTTCCCCACATATTCAACATGTATGTTCAGTACATAGAAATTCAGCTCTATAAATTGACTTTAGTATTTTAATCCTCCAGTGCCTCTGACTTTTCTTTTAGTGCTGGAACACAATTTGTGGCAATATATTAGACCATGCATGAACATCTAACTTAAAATAAACAGCCACCCTGTTTGCTTTTAGATCAATAGCCTATTCATCTTCTGTTCTGTTGCTACCCATAACTGCTGAGGGGAAAAAAAAATATTCACACAATGAATGTCACCTTTTTGTTCTTTTTGTGTACATCATAAAGGTGATGACAAACTCCATGCCCAGCTGTGTTTCTTGCACATTTTCCCATATGCTCAGGTCACTGGGAAATCCCTTCAGCTGCTGTCAGGTGCTTTGTTGGAACCTGACTTCTCATTCAGCTCTGCTGCTGCCACGGGATTCTTCTCCCTCATGCATGTCTGTAATTTCTAATCGGTTTTGTTTTTAGCATTCACATCTTCTAGGGTTTCCTCTGAAAATTCAAGGACTAGAACTCCCAACATGACAGGTGGGAGAGTCAGGTAACTGCCCAGCTCAGGGGATGGATAACATACAAAATATTATGAAAGCCCTTAGGAGATTATAAGCACTGAGGACACTGAACCCTATGTGCAAATTGGAGATTGTACAATACAGTACCCTGCCATTCTTCACTAGATAAATACAGAAAGTGGAGATACTGCTTTTGCTGATCCACAAGGAAGATAACCTGGAGCAATCCAACTATGGCTCATCTTTTCATCCATCATGAAGAGGATGTATTTCTCCTTTTAATTCCCTATACCTTCTATCAGAAGGAAGACACCGCTTCCAAATACCTCCGTTTTCTTTTTAGTCAGCTCAACAATCATAAGCACTTAATCAACAATCATAAGCATTTAATATTCCCTGCAGCTGGAATATATTGTCCTTTTCTTTCAGGAAGCACTACAGAGTGGCAGGAGAAGCCTGTTCAGGCTGTCTTACTCATTGTGTTCTACCAGATACCTACATCTGTATTATCTTTTTGAACCATATGAAACAAGATAAAGGAATATTTTTCTCTTAGCGTTTTCACACCTTTGCACTTTATTTCATATATCTATGTATTTGCTGGAAAAGCAAAGGCCAGCTGATAAATATTTCTCAATTGTTCTGTTATCAGTAAAAATAGGTGTTTTGTTATCTGTCGCTTCCATCTTTAGGAGTTGACTGTTTGCAGCAGGGATTCTGGTCTGAGCATTGTCTTAACTACTTGTGGTAACAAATCCATCTACTACTAGGTCTTTGTTTCCATAGCAACTGTCCAATAATTTCCCAGATAACATTTATGTGATAAACAAGCCTAGAAATCATTGTTGACTCACATTAGAAGAAATCCTATACATTTTGTGCTGCAGCAGTTGCACTGTGTGGCTCTGAGGTTTCGTATTTCACATTAGGAGGTACTCAATCTTCTCCAAGAAGTAATAGGATTAAGCAATTTCCCCAAGCATCACAGAATATTCAACACAACTCATTTTAATGTGATCAGGATAAAGGCAACATCCTCTGCATCTGTCACCACACTATGCATTCACAATTAATTAAGAAATGCATCTGCAAGCAGTACCTCATTTAAAAGGGCTCCTTGAAGGAATGAAAACTAAAGAAAAAGCAACCAAGCACACACAAAATTCCTAAAACTTAAAAAATTTGCTTAGAAAATAAATAAAATCCTGAGCCACACCACAGTTTTTTACTCACCCTTTGGGTTACTGTTTGCTATTGCTTTTTGAACCAAGTCCACACAATCATATTGGGTGTCTGAAACATTGTCCATTTGCCCCAGTGGAAAAGTGGCACTGGCAACACAGCACAGTGGCAGGGAGAGCTAAACAGAAATGCGAATTCCCCTCACTCACTGTCCTCAAAAAATAGCACTTCAGAGGAGCTAGACAGTACCAGGTAAGAGCTGTGCAGGACTGCAGAACAGAGCTGCCTGACAGACTGGGAAAGATGTACCCCAACAAATGAATAAAATTAATGTCCAGAGCATTATGAAGAAAATGAATCTGACTTTATCATCTGGCAAAGCAGCATGGAAATATCAAAGTCCTCAGATATCTATCACAGTCAAGCTCATCACATCATCACTGGAAAACACAAAATAACAGCATCCCCTCACAACCACTGCTGACTGCTGCGAGTCAGGAAGGGGAAAAGCTGATTTTCCATTTTGTTTTTTTTTAACACACTTTGCCAAAACCTGCTGGCTATATTTTCTTGTTTCACCTTCCAACATGGAATCCAACACACTTGGGGCACAATATTGTTAGCCTCTGCAAAAAATGAATAGTTACTGAGGTCACTCAGAAGAGTTCCCCTTCAGTTCCTTTCAGCTTCTAGACAGTAAAACCCAAACCATAAAATACTTGGACAAAATAAGTCAAGTCTCTGAATTTGAATTAACAACCTCTGTATTCTAAAACTTCTAACAGACAAGAGTCCAGACTAAATTATCATTGTGTACCCTTGAACTTTCAAATTTGTGCATCTTTTCAAGAAAACTATGCATTTCAACATGAAAATCTAGATTATAATCCTCATTGCCTGCAATTAGAGTTGCATTAATTATTTTTTATGAATCATAACAGCAAACAGATTTCTCAAGAGTTTAGCTGAGGTTTGCTCAGACCAATTTATTGCTTGTAGCAAAATCCAAACATAAGCAACATAATTGTCCTTTCAATTGCTGAGTTAGAATCTCAATGCATAACTTAAAGTTGTGTGAGCTCACAGAACTTTACATGGACCAAAGCCAGTAAACAAAAAATAGTAGGTTTTGCACAGTTTTGATCAGAGTGCTCTCGGAACAGTATCTTAATAAAAATAAAATAATTTTAAAAATCACAACTTGGAAGTACTCATAATGCATAATCTGATTTTTCTCTGAATTAAACAAAAACACAGTAATATACCCTATTTTTCCAATTGCCTAGCTGCATATCTTAGCACTAATAAAATTCAAAATGAAAAATGCTTAAAGAAACCAAACATTTCTGTTTTGGAACACACTTTTTATATTATATAAATAATATCCTTGATTATTCAAATTATTGATTCATGTAAATGACTTAGAAGAATATTGGCTTTATCTTATCTTAAAGTCTGTGTTAAAATCAGCAGAAAGTTTGATTTCCAACAACTGAATGTCATTTGTTAGATGGATTAAATATCTTTAGCACTTTCTATTTTGTAGTAAAAACGATATATGATTGCAACAGTGAACAGAAAAATGTTGGTATAGAAGTACTGTGTATTAAAGGCTCCAATACCATTAATTCACACAACAATAGATACGTGAGTAAATGGTTGAATTATTTCACTTCTTTAAGCTATCATTTCTCTCAGACTGATAAGTCTGTTTTCTTCTCATATCCCTCTGAAAGCAATCCAGTAGATTCAAGCTTTTTCCTTTTGATCAGAAGAAATGTTAAGCAAATTCTGTTGGTGGAGCCTCTGGTGCTGACTAACCAGGGGGCCTTTGTTAACCGTAGATCCCAAAGTAGATCCTGTCCCCCCAGTGCCCCCCATTGCTTTCAGTGTGGTTTTTAACACTCCATTGCACCATTCAGCTTTCCCAGAGGCTGGTGCATGACAGGGAATAGGATGCACTCACTCAATATCACACCGATCTCTGCTGAAGCAGCTTGAACCCCTTCACAAGCTTCCAGTGTCTCTCTTTTTCAGCTGGGGGTGTAACAGCCTCGGATCCTTTGCATCCCCAGCTCTGGAACCCCAGGGGCTGCCCTTGAGTCTCTCCAGGTTCCTTTTGCCAGAGACTCCAGGAAGGACCATTCTCCCCAGCAGCAGAGCACTTTTTTACATCCTGTCCTGTCCTGACTGGCCCAAGGGCTACTGCATGAGCAATCTTTGATCTGTTCAAAAGGCAGATGTTGTTCTGGGCCCCACCTGGAATCATTCTTCTTCCATGTCAGAAGACAGAGAGGGCTTACAGTCTGACTGTACTCTGGGATATGTGCCCTCCAAAATCCCACAGCACCTAGGAAAGCTGTTTCCCTCTTGCTGGCTGCCGTTCTGTTGGCCAAGTCCATCGGAATCTGACTATGTCCATCTTGCCATTTTACTCAGAGACAGAGAACCCCTTCCCCACTGCCTCTGGCAATGATATTAGATGGAATAACCTCTAAAACACATCCACTGCCATGGTCCCTTGGCCACTGCAAAAATTAACTCTCCCCTGTCTGGAACTGGGACAACAGACAAATCCTACTGCAGTACAAGAAAGGAAAGCACTCCATAAGCAAGGGTTTTGCCATGGATTGTCAAGCAGCATCAGGTAACAGCTGTGTTTTGAAAGAAATCCCTCTGAGGCATTCCTTGTAGCCAATCTCCAGCCTGCCATAGGTTCCACGTAGGAGGGTGAAGTTTCACCTACTGTCATCCATCCTCTGCTCCTGTCACTAGTCAACGAGCCATCATCTCACTCCACTTCTGTTCACTTGTTTCTAACTGGGAGATATGTTCTTTGTGTTGTCATGAACGTAATGTGATGCTACAATCCTGAAATATTTCAACCTTTAAGCTCCTGTCTTAAGCATTATTTGTGCATTTGAGTTCACAGGCTTAAAGCAACCAGACCATTTTACTTGCACAGTACAACAGTACAAAATGGGGGAGACAGAAAGATGTATTCCTAAGTTAATTTGCAGTAAGTGTAACAGAAGCTCAAAAATGGGAAAAGCCCCTCAATATTTAATCATTTTCACTTATTTTGGTTTATTTCAGAGATCTGGTAATCAAAGACACTGAAATCTCTCACCAGTACACAGCTGGTTTGAATGGAATACTGGTTTTTCTGATCAGTACTGATCACAGGATGCAGGAGGAGAGAAAAATAATACAGCTCTTGACAAGGAATTTTGTCATTATATCCACATGCAATGCAAACTGGATTGCTCAGACTTTAAACATGCACTTCTATCGTAGATTAGAAAGCTCTAGGAATGGTGAGGTCCAACTGGGAGAGACTGGAAGCGAAGGGGGGGAAAGTGAAAGAGCCAAGATCCAGTTACCTTACACAGTGAGCATCCACAGTGACATTTTCAGATGTGCTTACATGCCTTGGTAGCTTGTCATTTCCAAACCTATTGAATTACACAGGATTTTACCCAACTGTTTGAGTCATCTTGGCCCATCTGTGGGGAAAGATGTTTGCCTTTGGTCAGAGTCTAAAACAACACAATCTTAAGACTACAAAGTACCAACCACTGCTACTCATCTCCTCAGCAAGCTGACTCGTCTGAGCACATCAGAAACATCCTCTGCTCCATACCCTGGTTTTCTAAACACTGAGTCAAGTTTAGGGTACAGAACCTTATTTATCAAGTGTAATCTTTAAAAAAATAACTAGTTTTATTTCACCTGAGCTACCATATCACATCTTTTTCAGATGCACACATTTTTCAGGAGCATGAGAGAGACTGGCTGTCAGCCTTCTCCAACACTCATGCTTAAATGACTAAGCAGAAAGCATCTTTTATACAAAATAATCCTGAAAATATCAAGCTGGCTTTTTAGAGTTTTTGAGTTTTCTCAATACTCTCAGGTTCTCTCAACAGACATTTGCAGTTGCAGCATTAAATAATTCCAACATGCATGAAAAGAATATACAGAGGAGGAAGAGAAAACTTCCCAAACCCACATAATTACCAAATTAAATGGAATATAATCAAAGCACCTGCAATTATTTAGCCATACACAATAATGGGAGCTTAAAAGATGGCTGTGTACTCTGTTTAAATAAAATATAAGTACTGGAAGGTGTGTGCCCTCAGCTATGCTGATGCAGCTCCTTAAGGGGATTTTTTTTAGAGGTAATGACTGGCATTTTGTCTTATTAGAAAACTGAAAATCTGGATCTGAAATAAATAAATAAGAGTAAGAGCTTTTTTTACGCTTCTATAAAGAACACAAATCAGAGCTGCACATCACAGTCTCACGAAGTTTCACCAGGAGCTGAAGACCCGTGTGCCCTTTGAGCATTTAAAAATGTCACCCGGTAGCACAGAGAGATATGTAGAAATTCTTCACTATTCCTGATTAAAATGCATCCTCACAGCCTGTCTGCTCACTGAATCTGATTAGTTATTATGTGTGATGCCTTGATTGTGATGAAAGGCAACCAACTGGGAAGCAGCAAAGAAAGGTTAACACAACAGTGCCTTTAGGATCCCTGGTAGTAGCACTCCATCATTAAAAAAGGTATGACAAAAAATGTATCCAATAAATATATTTATTTCATTTTGTATTGGTTTCTTCAGTGCACCTCACACTGAGGACTCAGTCTGTTGGCTGTGCTGCAGGGAGGTAAAGGAAGGTTCTGTGATACCACTGATGTTCTCTGTCCCCTTGTAAAAGTCACTTGTGGTCACTGCAGATATCCTGTATTTACCTTCTGCAATCCAGGTACAAGAGGAGAAAAGGCCACTCTGTGGTGAGCCATGGCCTGATGACAACAGGATTGAAAAGCTCAGGTGAAAAGTGATGAATGTCAGAAAAGGGGCACAATCCCTCCAGACAAGATGGATGATGAATTCAAGCGGGCTGCAAATACCAGGCAAGTTTTCACTAAGCTGACTTAAAGTCCTTTGAGTTGCATTTCCATCCCAGGGTACTCCATTTTAGCAGAACTTTTTAACAGGGTCTCTATTCATATCAGACAAAAGGTAATTAGTAATGATTAATTACTAGAAAGTCTTTATTCAATTTTTTTTTTTTTTTCCCTAGACCACAAAAGTTCTGAGATACCATAACTGAAAGTTACATTATTTTGCATTTTCCAAGTGTACACCAATGTTTTGGAGGCTTCTGCACTGCATGAGTGTTCCATTCCAAAAATTCCAGATTTTACTGTGGCTTCAGTACTGGGGAAGTCAATCTTCCCAGCACACAGGAATGATAAACCATTCCAATAACCTTTTAAATTGTTATCAAAAGGCACAAAGAATAGGATGATAAGGATAAAGGAGCAATTTCCATTCCTGGAGGGAAAAATAAAGCCAGCTGAATAATGCAAAAAAATATTCACAAAGCAAGTTAAAGTTCAAGAGTTAGATAAGATTTTCCTCTTATTAATGTGATAATTATAGTCACTGGTCACTGTTCATAAACACGGTGGTGATTATTCAAAACTTTAGCTTTTTTTCATGTTATTTACTCTCAGCTATTTATCTTTTTCTTTTTTCGAACATTTTTATCATTGATCAGCAGAGTTGAGGCCATTTAATAGCCCATCTCAATACAGAAGTGCCCTAGAGAGGCTTGGGGTGAGATTTTTTGGGTGACTCATTCCTGTGATGCTCCTGACACCAATGTCAGAGGCCATTCCTTCATTTGTCTCAAAAAACAGTGTGTTGGGAATACAGAAACAAAATCTCATCTTTAAGAAATCACTTAGTAAATGGTACCAAAACTAGAGACACCAGACCAGAGAAAGTCTGCAATAAATATTTCATTCCAGCTGTTTATGGTTTTGCCCTGTTAAACTTCTGTGTAGCACACATAATTCTGTTTTCACATTCAACTTAATTTATTAAATTCCTCAACAATTTTAAAAGCAACAGAAATGACTGTCAGTCAGTGTAACATTATCTGGATTCCACTTCTGATTGGAATCTCCAGTTTCCTATGGTAACATACCCTGAGAGCTTACTTTGAGTCTTTGGATAAGTGAGACATCATTAAAAATTTCCAGAACCTAACTACCTGAAATTCACAGCCTTTTCATATATATATATTATTATTATTATTATATTATATATTTATAATATATATATATTATAAAAATTAAGTCTGTATGGACTCAGGGGAAAGTAACTAAAAAAATATCACCTCTTAAGAGTCCAGAAATAAATTGTAATTAGAAGTGTTTCAGCCAAGTGACCTCCCTGTGTGATACCCAGGGTCTGACAGATAAATATTTAGTGGTGGCAGCTGTATCAAGTGACAAGCAGAAAGAACCCCAAGTCCAGAGGAATTACAAGTTTTCTGAGACAGTAAATGCACAGCACTGCACAATATCTAACTCACAACCTGACATTTACTGGTATTTGTGGGGCAGTACCAAATCTGCCTTTTCTGTAGATTTCAGAGGAATTTTGGATTTTCTTCCCTTTTTATTTCTCCCTGGCTCTTCTCACTGACAGCCAGCTTTGAAATTTAGTGCCCACTTACTTATTATCTCAAAAAGAGACACAGCTCCAAATCACTGGGATCTGCCTTCCACTGGCATTGCTGAAAAATATAGAGAAAGAAAACAAAAGTCTAAAAATAGCTTGTAGCAGTACAGAGGTTTATTAATGGAACAAATAAAATTTAAAAAAAAATAAAAATAAAATACAGAAAAACCCACACACCAGAGATTTTACTTTATATGCCTTCTGCGCTGTTCTTTCAGACTAGCCCACAGTATAAATTCTCCCTTTTTGAAGGAAAGCCAAGTAAACAACCATTATTTCTATGCCTAAAGAGCCACTGTTTAGCCAAACAATGGATTTCCATGGAACACACATAAACCTGTGGGAACAGCTGGGTCTTTTGCTAGTGAACCTTCTCTATTAAGCAGCCTGCTTGCAGTGCTGCTTGATGCCTTTGCCTGGTAGCTCATTTTCTAAGGAACTCATGAGATCTTGCAGAGATCTGTCATGACTGCTCAGGTTTAGCTCAAATATGCACTGCTTGCATGACTGTTTCACTCTCTTCTTGCACACAGGCTCTCTGGAAATTGCCTTTTGTATTGCAGGGTTTGCCCAGTATCAAATCCTGGGGCATACCCCTGTTTAAATGATGCCACACTTTATTAGCTTTCATTTAACATCTGCTTGTCCTGCAGACAGATTTTTAAAAAGCCCACATTATGTAATTAGCTCTGATTTTATCGATTGCCTGTGTTAGTGTGTTACTAACAGCAAATCTGAGAAGCCTGGTGCAGAAAAACCTGCAAACATTGCACAGGAAATTTAGAAAGTGACTGCCACCCATAGACTAAAACCAACATAACACATAACACTGTCTGTAAGCAGCTACAGCACCAAGAATAAGAACCCACACCAGAATGGTAAGAAGAGCTTCTTCTCCACACTTTGATTCTTGAAGCCACGTGGAAACTGAATGCAAACAGGAAACTGAAAATCCATCTCATGCAGCTCCCCTCCCTCTCCTTAGCTGGCACTAATGTCTCACCACAGCCTTTAGCTCCCTTGCTGTCAGAGCATGCAAACAGGGTTAATCAGCTGTGGGGAACAAAAAGGTTATTTAATCCAAAATTCCCAGACACTTCTGCTGTGAGCTTGAGAAATTTATGTTGTAAAGATAAAAGCTGGAAGAAGAGATTAGAAGGTGTTCCCTACCTTTAATTAAGAGTAAACACTGATAGGTTCTCTAACCTTTAAAATTTCACATAACAGTGTTACTGGGCCAATGATACAAGTTATTTGGGAGACATATCCCACTTCAGTCTTTATTTCAGAATCATTATGAATATTGCATCACAGTAGGGAAAATTAAGGAAGGGTGGTCTCAGTAGAAACGGGCTGTCTAAAAGCAAGTGGAAAATCTCTATAAAGCAAAGAAACACCATCTTCTCTTTGCTTTAAGCCAAAACATTTCACAGCAATACAGAATTCTAATAAGATGATTCGGACATGGGGGTGGTAGGGAGCAAATAATTGCAGTGGTCAAAAAGCACTTTTTGCACAGTTTCACTTTTATGAATCAGTAAAAATCACACCAAGCATCACATGGCATCTGAAGTAGATTTTAATACCCTGGTATCACTAGGGTAGTTCTGTTCTTTCTATCCCTTATTTAGGGACTAGATGATTTGTATCAGGATTTAGATCAGAAAGGGCATCTTACATGATACACAGAAGTTAGGATTCAAACATGCCACAGGCTCTACCCTTCCTGGAGGTGTGTGGTAGTATACCTGGAGGTATATAGTGCAGTAGTAGTAGTAATAATAAGACAAAGATATGTAAACTGATCTGAACTTTGTGCTTTTGTTGGAAATCCAGTGAAAGGTGACAGCTGGTAAGAGAGAGCTCCTATCACCCTGGACAGCAAGAACCTCATCCCTCACACACAGCTAATAACTTGTCCAGGATGAGCTGATGATCCCTGCACGTTGTCCAGTGACAGATGACTCACTGCACAAAATCATCAGTATCTGGTACAAACACTACAATAAGTTTGGTCACGTCGCAGAAAATGTCACACTAACAGCTTTTTGTCCTGCCTCTGACCACATTTAGTACTACATCTCCTCTGCAAGTGCAATCACCATGGGAATTTGATTCTCACACAGTAGGCTCCTCTGAATTGTGATCCACCTGAATAAGCACCTGTCCTATAAAAAGCCATTAGGAGCAAAACCATAGCAAAACAAAAACACATTTAAGGCACATTTCAAAGATACATGTTGAAAACTGAAATAATATACTGAATTTAAACACCATGGAATGTTCCTCTGTGAAATTCATGGGTAGTTAAGCTTTTCATTTTCTCCTAATCCTTACTGGCCAAGTTCCTATTAAGAGACAAGGCCCAGAAGCTCCCACCTGTAAACAGCAAGTCAAAGAGAACCAAGAAAATGTAAGTTGATATTTTCATGAAAGAACAAGCATTTTCTTTCAAAGTCTCAACAGCCACTTCCTTTGTGGATGCTGTTCCCTGACAAGCCAGCCTGGTGAAGACACAGACTCAGGAATAACTCCTCCCACTAGAGAGCAACACTACTGCAGGGTGTACCATCCTCTGTGTGTTCATATGGACAACTCCATCCTCTTGTGTCCAGTGCTTTCTCACTCCAGGGGATCACCAAATCCATGCTTGGCAAGAATGGCTGTGGTACAAATACTGCATGGAACCCCTATTATATATGTTTATAACACACTCTAACCTTACCCAAATCCAGCAAGGACATGGCTCCCTTTCCACTACTCACTTGCTTCCTGGCTGGCCAAACTGAATTATAACAGCTTTAATTGCACACCAGCGAGGGGGCACACATGAAATTCAGGAGCTTTACCTTGTATTTCTAGGAGGAAAGCTTGCCCAAAACGACTGTAGAGAGTTGTAGGATTGTGCAAATGAGGCACCACTTCATCAATTCCTGCGATGTATTTCTCCTGTCACATCAGAAAGCCAACAGTGACATAAGTCCAAACAAATTAAGTACTGTCAATTGTGTTAGCCTTTTGCCATTACAGTGCTGTCTCCTGAATGTAGATCAGGCTACATAATCCTTGAGGTACCAGTAACTACACTGTATTTTTGGAAATAACTCTCTTTTTATCCTCTGCAGTTTCAGTGTCCTTAATCTAACTTGCAGGCAACAAGTAAAATTCATCTATGCTAGCCAGAAAGCAAGCATTTTATATTCTGTATGGAAATGGGATACATCTAAAAAGTGGAAAGTGGGATTATACACATATGTTACAGACACAACAGTTCACATTCTCAAGCTACTGTGTGAGAAAGTCTATCTTCTGCCGCAGAAAATTTGTTGAACTTGTAAGTGAACCAAAAGAGAGGTACAAGCCATTAAGATTTTTCTCAGAAACTAGATATCACTCACATTTGGGTTATTCTAAGAACTCTGCCATTGCAAGATCATGTGTCTTCAAAACATGTTGAACCATAGCTGGCATGGACCACTTATTCTGTATGCACCGTGTGCTAAGTGGTTCATTTCTGCCTGCATAAAATCTTCACGTAATAAAGGCAGAAACAGGACACAGAGAGGATTTGGGGTAGGAGAAGCAGCTCTGGCAAAGGGGTAAGTCTGGGCTGTAGTCCTGGCCCCTGAGCTGCTGCTGGCTGTGCTGATGAGGAGTGAGCAGCAGAGACTCACACCAGCCTAGACACAGAGGATACCTTCAGTACACCACGCTCCTGAGGAGCTGGCAGCATTCTTGTGTCATACTCCCCAGCACAGCACCAACTCCTCTTCCAGGAAGTACCATATGGAAATTTTGAGGTCTTCTTATTTAAAAAGAAGTTACATCTGGAAACAGAGATTTTTAAGGAAACCTACCCAGGGCTGAGGCAATCCTGTCTAGGCAAGTCCCCAGTGTGGCTGCTCCTCATTTTAATCACCCAGCACAGTGTGTGCAGGCCTGAAGAGTACCACAGGAGAAATAAACTCAGTCCTTAGGCAGACACTGTCTCATGGCCTCAGCAAGCAAAGCACCAACACATCAGCTAAACAGAAAAAAACAAGCTTCTGAAGTTTTTCTCACCTGAAAAGTTGACAGAGCTGAAGAGCATTTAAACTAGGGGGCTGGAGACAGGATAAAAAATGAATGAATGACAGGAGTGGGCTACAAAACAGTTCCCTCTGAGAGCCAGCCCACAAACCTCCCATGACAGCATTTGTGATACACCAGGTCTAAGACAGGCTATATATCAACCCCAGCCTACCTTTACAGGAAACGTTTTGTTTGCATGCTACATTTAGCTAATACTGAATTATAATTGAGCTCATGTGATACTACCTATTATGCAAATACATTCATTATGATTCATGGTATTACAATAGGTAGTAAATGAATTGATAATTACATGACACTTAAAATAAATAGGATAACGCTTTGTAAAATCACAGCTAAGCGTTACTTTTAACAATGCATTATGTTGTTTCCTCTTCTTGCAAGAGACTGCAAGAGGCCTGGCACAGGGAGCAATGCAGGATCTGCATCAAACTGACTGCAGCATGTTCTCTTTTTATTAGCAAGGGAGCACTGCCATGTGTTTTAGATTCAATGAAGCTATTTAATTAGAAAGCTGTTTAATGTACTTTTGATGTCTTGTCATCCAGCTGTTGACCACAGGGAACCACGTAAGATACTTAAGTTGACATGAACTAAATGACTTTTAGCCCATATGAGATGGGAACTATGTTCATGTAAGCGTCACATATCACAGGCACTGTTAAAAACACTATCAGAAAGCAGAATAAAATTAAGCTGTTCCTGGATTTCACACTAGGCTACAGAGGTTAATTACTAGCCTACCTATCTAAATGGTACAAATTTGGAGACCTAAAATGGAATTGGTGGTGTAGAAGGCTTGCTTTTAATCAAGGGATGATGTACAACTCCACCAATCCACCAACAATTCATAAAACATGGCTTGGGAGAGAAAGACATGGCTTCTTTTCACAAGTAGTAGAGTCTGGGCCAGTAAAAAATTCTATTAAATTTCTTTGGGGGAACAAAATACGGAATGCCAAAATAAATGTAGCAAACAAAACCACAGCTGCAGCAGGAGGGCTCAGAGACACTAAAGATTTCAAGAGCACTGAGACATAGAGGCAGGAGCCTCTGCTGCAGTGATGGGGCAGATAAATAAAGAACTTCACTTTCTAGCCCACTGAAGCTGCTGTTTTTGCAAGTGGAGCCTATACATTTAACTTGAGAACACACCACAGCGAGCCAGCCAAAAGCCCAAACACCATCATCTCCTCAGTGAGTGAATTTGTCTTGTTTCCCACACCTGCTGCAAAGGACTTTGGTACCCTTTGACAAATCATGGCTCCCACCGTTAGAAAAGTAAATGTTAGGCAGAAATATCTAATTCCTAATGTAACAGGCAGCATCATAAATACCAGATCAGATCCTGACTTATCCTGTCACTCAGTGGGAGTAAATTCCAATAACTTTTTTATAACTGAACTTTCCAAGGCCTTTCTCACTAATTCATCTGTCATTTCACAATAACTTGCAACTGCCCAGATTTTTGCATGAGAAGAAAATAAACTGTAGGAAGTTTGTGGCCCTCTCCATTTCTGAGGTTAATTGACACACAGGACCTGCAACAAGTGTGAATATTCTGTCAAGCTTTCAGTTCACTTTGCAGCCCTCAGCAATTTTAAACAAGTAGAGTGTTCTGGCAGTTTCATAAATTTCCTAATTGGGTTCAGGACCCTCCCCTGAAAATAAGTGTAAGTGAAGCACCTCGCTTCTGGTACTTTATTAAGGATCATCACTGTTGATTTCCCATATGGCCATCGGAAATGGCGGAAGACAGACAACTAAACTGGCAATCAAAAAGCAATCAGCAGAGGTTACTACAACATCTGTCTTCCCATCATTTCCTAGGCAAAGTGTGGGGTCCAAAGAGACACCACCAAGTGAAACTTAGCCCCAGTTAAACGTTAAATAGCAAGGTAAAAGAGCAATGTTGGAGCCAATACAACATGCTTACAGTTTTAAGAAGTAATTTCAAGGGAAAGCACATTTTAAATTAAGTAAAAGACTTTCCTGGGTTTGCTACTCCAGCACCTTGCTGGTATGTCTAAAGTGACATTGAACCTTGCCCAGAACCTGTCTGAAAATGGAAACAAAATGGTCTGGTTGCTAAAAGTAGATGGATGTCAAGCACAAGCCAGATTACAAGTAAAAAGGGTAATTCATATTTCAAAATGTCTCCTGTAAGTAATTTAAGAAGAGAGAATATAAGTCAGGATATTCTAATATACATTTCAAACCTCACATAAAACTTCAAGATATGTTTTATTACTGAAATCTTTTCACTTTTCCCAGGAAGTCTGGCCTTCAGACCACAGCAAAATTAAATGTCCACTTGCATGAGCCAGAGAGAGAGCACCAGTGGAGAGCTCTTTCTCCCTCTGTATCACCAATCAAGCAAGACTGATTTGCAAAAAAAAAAAAATCTACAAAAAAATCTACAAAAAAACCAAAACTGCAGAAGACCAAAAAACAGCTTCATGGTCTCTATAAGCTTCTTATACAATCTTCTAATAAACAGAATTTTACAGAGGCATTCAACAAAAATAATACCGAAATCTCTCACAAAAGGTCAAGTGTACTTGCTTTTTATAAATGCAGATTCAGTGACAGCTGGGAAGTTCATATTGCTCATTTCTGAATTCCTATGAATATTCTGGCTTTAAAAGCTTCAGTCAACAGGTTAATACTAATGGCTTTCTGCTCTTACTACAAGAGGCAGGAGGAAGGAAGCAGCAGGCAAATGGACAAAAGTAAGGCAAATACAGACAATAATGTGGATGGGAAGGCATGGGGGGAAAAAAGAGAAAACCACATAAAAGCATAAAAAGAATGGCACAGAGAAGAAAAAAATCTAGTTGTAAGCAATGATCTATATAGTATCTGCTGAAGCCAGCTTCACTTATGATCAATATTCCTCTGTGTTTAATTCTATATATAATGTACACTTTCCAAATAGAAATCTATCCGAAAAGTAGAGCCACATCATCTTTGAAAGGAAAAACACTTAAATTAACATACACTAATACATTAAAGATTCATGTTGAAAGTCTAAAATGAATGTGAGAGCTTCCCACACCCAGTTGGCTTAGGGGGAGGTGAGAAAAACACCTTGCAAGCTATGAAAGCACGTTATAATCTCCCTAAAGCCCAGGACTTCTCAGGAGCTGGGAAAGCGAGCAAAGGGGTGGAGCTCGGTGCAATTGCTTTTAACAAAAGCTAGCTTAAGAATTCAAAAAGTGTTTCTGCTCTGGTTCACTCCCAAAGCTGGCTGTGTGGTTTATTTAGAGAGTTGTCTGTAAATAAAAACCCTCATGGTCCCAACAGCATTCAGGTTATACCGCATATGTTAAGCAGATCAGAGATTCCTGCTCTTCATGTAATTTGAGAAAACACCAAGGTAATGTGAAATAATACATGCTCTAGTAGAAACTAGTTGGAGAACTTAGAGTAAACATTTGCTCTTCCTTCCAGAAAGTTGTCTAAAAATGAATTTTTACAAGCACAAGGCCTTCTTCCCATTCCTGAACATTTTTACAGCAGCAGCAAAGGTTTGGCCCACTGTATTCCCAGACAGGGCCATGAAAATAGAGAGGAGCAATGTTTTGTGGCATCCATAGCCTTATGTGTGCTGCTTACAGCTTCCATCTGAGATTTATACACCAAGCCAAAGAGGTAATTAAGGAACAATTAAATTAAGCTTTATAGGAGGCAATGAAAATGGCAGTAAAGAAGCAAACTACAGCACTGCAAACAACATAACAGCATTTGGAGCACGCTGCAATGAACCTGCTGCCTTCTCTCATGATGCTGCCACAAAGAGGGAATTAGGAAAGACCTGTGCTGGCAGCTGTCTCAGGAAGCCTCATGGCCAGATTTGGCCCCCAGACAGGAGTTTTTGTCACTGTGTTCAGGAAAGAGAAGCCTAAGTTATTTCCCCAGCTAGGAGCAATTACCAGGGTCGATGGCTCATGAGCAGAAATGCCCCACCAAAGTCAGGGAGCTGGGAAGGCCAGATAGGCAATGCTCTTCCTAAGCCAAGCTGTGTGAAAAGCCCCAGAGCCAGGCAGGATCTGGCTGTGCTGCTGAGACCAACATTTAAGACAAAAAAAAAAAAACAAACAGCTGACTGAATTCAAAGTACAATAGACAGTGTGAAGAATAGAAAGGGCAGGGAGATTTACTTCCATACAAACACAAATCAGGTTAGAGGAATTTGCAGAAAAAAATTAATTACCCTCCCAAGATGTCTGGATAAGGTAGGAGATCCTCTCATTTCAGACTGAGATAATGAGTGGCAGATAGAGTCACCCTGGTGTGTTTATGAGGCTAATGCAGGAGATCAGTGCAGTGCACAGAGGGTGACAGCTGCATCATGCCATTCCTGTGGTCTTTGTTCACTTTTCTTTAAAGTTCTTATTCACTTCCCCAAAATCACAAGACAGTTTTACTGCAATAAAGTAACTACAAAGAGGTGAAAGAGTGTAAAATTAATGCATTCTATAATATTAGTCATTTATCATTTATATGAAGTGTGTAATTGCCAAAAACTGCTAACAGATTGCAGGTCAGTAGGTTCAAAATGCTTCCCACACCATTGAGGAGAACAACTCAGAGTGTTTATCCACGATATCCTAATTTAAAAACTCAGGTCAGGATGCAGCTGATGATGCAAAGAGGCATCTCCTTAATGTCTTCAGAGGGGTGATGCTGATTTACATCAGCTGCTGCTTCTGTGTTTCACAGAATAAAACGCTCCTAACTGAGATCCTGAGCATCTGTCACTGGAGAGAACATGCCCTGAGACATTTCTTTCACATCTCTGCAAATGTAGCAAAGGTATCCAGGCTCTGGTTTAAAGCTCCCAGAATGGCATCATGGACTACAGAGCTGTATGGAGTTTTCTTCTCTCTCCTAGCTGCAGGGCGTGTATGAACATAAATCTCCACTGTAAAAACAAACCAAAGGAAATAGATTTTTAAAGGAAAAAAAAAAATGAAATTTAAAAGGGAGGATCCCTTTCTCCTTCTGTAAGTAACTCTTAAGGCTGTTTCCACTTTAAAGTGTTCTCAAATATCAATCAAGAAAGTGTACAATTCCATAAATAAATAAATAAGCAACAGATATTATTGGCATTTAGAAAAAACCTGCAGGAAAAAGGCACATCTTACACACATGTTGTATCTTCTATGAAAGATACAGGCAACACGTTAAAGATAACAGCCCTTAAGTACTGAAAGCAGCTATGCACATTTGTGCAGACACAAACCAGAGACGTTTTTCTCTGCAGGACATTCAGCTGCCACTGGGTAGAAACAGATTTAAAAAAAGGAGTGCAAGCAAGCAACACTAACAGACCAAGTAGAACAATGACACCAGCCTAAAATTCAGAGATACAATAAGTCCTTGCAGATTTTTGTTGGCTTTCTGTCACTCTCCCCTGAAAACTTTATTGTGCAGGCCAACATTTATTTTTTTCTATTACACTGTTATCTTTGTTCATCTCACAAGATATTAATATTGATACTAACATTACTCCCACAAAAACTACATTATAAAAGGCAAATATTGCAAGGACCTAAACAATGCACTGAGCAGGGATTTTTTTAACTAATCCCTCCTGATTTAATCTCTGTGATCACTCCCTCTGCCCCCTTCATAGCAATTATCTGCTTCACATTAGTGGCTTTTTTACTTTATTTAAAAATTGGAACAAATAAGAAAGCCCAAGAATTACACCTGCAATTAATGTCTGGGTTAATTTAGAGTGTGAATAACTTCACATGACCAGCACAACTCAGTCTTCCCACAGTCAAAGCAGGCAACAAAGCAAGAGAGCACCAGAAAAGTCCCAAAATGTTTCTTCAAGACTCCCCAGTGCCATGACATGAAGAAGGAAGAGGTCCTTTCTCAGAGGAACATCTGGATACTTTGGAGACCCAATCTCCAGCCACCTGTGACTACACTGAAAACTATTCCAGCTGCAAGGAAGTGCCACTTCCATGCTTTTGTTTCCTGCTTCTCTGATAGTTCAACCATTGTTGTCTCCTTGACCAAAACACCAGAGCATGATCTTCCAGGGTCTGTCTTCATATCTGTCACTCAACAGAGCCTAACATAGCAGGGCTTTATCCCCAGCACCAGGGATAATAATAATACTGATCATTCCTCTACTGCCTAGCTGTGGTGGTAGTGGTGGTGTTAGACATACGTGGGTACAGTAGGCAGAGACAGACAGACTGACCTTGAGTCTTCACAAGGTCTCCACAAACACCTGTAGACTGGGATACAAGGCTCCTGCACAATACTGATTTCACCAGATGGGAATGGAACTTGTACAAAATCAATGCATGCTGGATAGACTTGTTGAAGTTTCACCGTCTCTACTGATTTATGCTGAGACATTTCACCTTTACAGTGATACTGTTCTATTTACTCCTGAATTTCATTTTGTCTTATTTAATGACCATCTCAAGCAGTTCCTTTTTGTATTTCTCACCTAATTCATACTTGACCTTTTCCAGATTTCCTTCCTTACAGCAATAAGCACACTTCAAAAGGTTTAGCAATCAAAGCAAATAAGATCCCAGGAGATTTTCTGTGTTTCTAAACTTGGTTTCATTTACCCAAACCTATTAAAAGAAGAATCCAATAACCCAGACAGAGCTTCCCATCCTTCCCAATAGCCTCCTCTATCATAAAATTCAGGTCTGTTGGTCAAAACCCACCAAGTTACTACCTGCATTTGCTATGTAGATTTTCCCCCACAGGTGCCCTCTCTCTCCCACTCCAGTTTCACATGTCTGAGAGGACAGTCAAAGCATAGTTTAGTATTGACAGGGGATTTCTGTGCTGAACAGTGAGACTTCTTTCCCAAGTACATTTAATAAGTAAATGTCATGCACATACTGGACAAGCTGTGACACAATAATCATTGAAGCAAAGAAAATTCAGATATCATAAAATGGTTTGGACTGGAAAAGAATTTAAACATCACCTAGTTCCAAGCCAGGGATCATCAAATATAGTCCTTTATTTTGAAACATAGCTAAGTCTTGAGACATCCAAAGTACTGGAATTCAGCAGTATGGTGGGAAAACATAGCAAGATCCTGCAATTACTTAATTAGACCATATTTTCTTGGCCAAAATTATCATACCAGTGTGACCTACAACATGAAACATACAGCAAGAGGCAGGGATATACTGTGGGTTCAGAATAGTACTGACTCATTTGCAGTAAGTCTCTCACAATTAAGAAAAAGATGCAAATAGCTACTGAAAGAGCAGTCAAAATTAAACAGCATTTTCTTATCAAAAATCAGGCTCAGTGCATTAATTTTACAGAGTCCTTGAAGACAGGCTGTCAAACCTACTGACAGGCTGAACAAGAAAAAGCTTTGGCCAAAAAGTGAAGAGCAAAGACCGAAAACTAGGAAAGGAACAAGGTGACTTGTGCATCAATGAGACAATCAGGAAGGGCTTCTGAAGAGTTAACAAGTCTAAAGTAGATAAAAGTAATCAAACTAAGTCCAGATGAGTGCTGCACACCTCAGTGGAGCCCAACAGCTGGTGCTCCTGCCCACAGTCAGGTATTGTATAAAATTGTCCTCACGTGAATAAGTGTGTGCAAAGGCTGTCTCTCACACAGAGAAAACACTGTCTGGGGACTGGGCAATTAACTGTGGTGGGAAACCAAAAAATCTGAAAATACCACACTTAGAAAATACAAACACAGAGGCTCACAGGCTTTGAATACTGAATTCCACTCGCCTTGCTGTTTGTGGATGTCTTTTGGGGTTACTGTGGTCATCAGCTCCTGTATAATTGTCCCTCTGAATGACACCAGACACTGCATTGCTGCTCTGGGATGATGCCACATTACACTGCAGTCTCAGGAGAGGAAAATGAGTGACCTGGGTTTGGGGTCTGATTCTGGCTGCACAATTTGGAGCTCCTGGCCACAGAGTCAATGGTTATCAGATAGTTTTGAGCAAGGGTCAGGGCTGTGACTGGATAATTCAGTCATTAATTCTTCAGGGAGTTCATAAAGTGTTCCTCCAAACATACAGTCAGCATGTTAAGCACAATCCATCTTCTAAAAAACAGAATTAGGGTATGAGCTTCCCTAACTGGAATCATAACCCAGTACTAAGACACTTACCACATAAATAACTAAGGTACTTAAAGATTCTCTAATCAAATGCATGTTCCAAAAATTACAAAAGTGTTTCCATTTCTGGACCTTCGCACCCCAACACTTTTCCTTCCTTTTTCTTGGCACTACTCTTTGCTTATGGTTTTTATTGTTGTCATTGCTGCTATTTATAACAAAACACAGTAAACAAAAATCCTTTCACACTTGGACAAGTTGCTACAGTATGTTTTGGGATTTAAAGCTGCAGGATTGTCTCTCGATCTTAATTCTTCAGGCTGTAAAGCCACTTCCACCTGCTGCAGTGAACAGGGGCTCCCACAGGTGTTATAGCAAGATGGCATAAGGGGACACAGAGGAAATTTTTATTTTTTAATTTTTGTTTAATACTTTCCTCCAAGAAACAGGATATATGGATATCAAATGTTCAGAATAGAGCTTACAAAATATGACTGTTCTGTGTTTCTCAACCCTGATCATCCAAGACTGTTTATCTTCCACCTTAAATACATTTGTCTACATTATTAGAGTAAGGTAAACTTCAAAGTTTTTGAAGCCAGCAAAAATAAAGCCCCAGTATACCACATTCCACACTAATATGTCTAAAGCAAGTTACTTGCTTCTATAGGCTCCTACACATCTCAGTAATCTTCTCCTTTTCCCTCACCCAGTACTTCACCCAATCAAAGGTAAAGATGAAAAAGAAAGAAAACATCCTGGCATTTCATGAGTGGGTGGTGAAAGATAACGGCACCAAAGCTCTCTAGAGGGGTACACAGCTCCCACAGCCAAAAGCATATTTAGCAGTATTGCACAAATCCTAGGAAAGGAAGAGGGCATCAAAGCATGCAGTCTTTCACTCCAAACAAACTTTCTTCCAAAGAAATCCACAAAAGCAGTAAACATTTCCACACCAACAGTACAATGTCAGTGTACTGTTACAAACACTAATAGCAGCATCTGCATGCTTAGAAGTGCTTGGTTGATCTCAGCCAAACTAGATCCACGATTTACAGAAACTCCTGTACTTTTGGTAAAAATCTTATCAACTCTGATAGGAGTTTGCAAAAAAAACTTCTGAAGCAGGTGACATGAATTTACCACCTTCAAACTGAAATCAGCCTGAATTTATGCCACATACAGGTAACCAGACATTGCACCAGGAAAACATTGCTGAAGTACAGTACTTCAAAGGTGTAAGGTTTTGCACTCTCTTTCTAAAGAAAGAAATTAAAATATTACCACTTATGAATGACCATCAGGAAAAGAGGAATGATATGAAAGAACACACCATGACCTTTTCAGAAACCCTTTCTCTAGCTGGAGCCCAGTGATGTCTGGCATGCTTGTACATGTGAGAAGAAGGCTCTGTGTCACTCATCTCTGCAGCTGCATGAGGAGTTATTTGATACCACTTTGGCCTTGGCACAGATCATCTTAAAAGGCACCACAGGAGAAAAAGCATGAGGAGGAAAGAATGGGGAGAAGAGCTGTTAGGGGCTTACTGAAACATCCCTCTGCACAGCTCTGAGGCAGGGAAGGTAGAGACACATGAAAAGGAGAACTGAAGCTGAGCCTAGGAAGAAGAGCAGGTGTGTCAGGGTGTTTTCCCTTTATTTTTCGTCATCCTACTCTATTTTTAATTGGCAACAAATTAAGTTAATCTTGCCCAAGTCAAGGTTTTTCCTGTGGCAGTAATGGGTAAGGGATCTCATAGTCCTTAGCTTGACCCACAAGCTTTTGCCTCCTGCATCCTCTCCTTTTGAGGAGACACAGGGAGAGAGCAGCTGGGTGTGTCTGGCAGCCAACCAAACACATCCCACCATGAAAACAAAAAGATTGCCCATGATGCCTCAAAAGTCTTACTAACTAAAAAGCAGATTTATTCCTAAAATTAAAATTGACTTGCTTCTTCCTCCACAGTATAATTTCTCATACTTGTACACAACTTCAGAGTAGAAATATGATCATAGTTATCCTTTTTTTGCATTGTGGACTGGTCCAACCAAAAGAATTAAATATGAAGAGGTTGCAGAGATCATTTTTTCAGGCACTAGATACTTTCAGATCATGACTTTGGCTGTGAGACAGATTTTCAAATGCCTAACTACTTTCTTCTCAGGTGAATATAAACTCTCAAACTGAAGTGCAGGAGTGAAAACTGAACTGCAGCTTTTGCACATTTTATTCATGTTGGTTATGGTAAGTAATTTATCTTGAAAAAATCATAAAAAAGAAATAGTACATAAAGTGAACGCTATGGCTGCAGATATATACTTGTGCATGAACCCTCTGAACATGCAGTTTCAGATCATATCTAAGGAGTGCAAAAACTCAGCAGCCCTGGATACAAAGGAGCTGTTTCCCAAGAGATTTGGAGTCTGGCTCACACAGAACCTGACCTTTGGGACAAAACTCCCCATAGTTTGAAGCATACCTATATCAGAGGCAAGAATACAAAGCACTTGGATTCAAAACACACTTAATAACAACAGCTCCTCAAACAAAAATTCCACAAAGCTAATACTCTCTCAGAAGTATGATTCAGCAACAAAACCCAGACAAGTGGTGGTTGGGTGACAGATTCTAACAGTGCCACCAACAGAGCTGCAAAAACATCTTCAAAAGGGATTATGGGAGCAAATAGAAACTGGAAGGCTTTAGAGAACCAGGTTTCATCCAGACCTGACCAGAAGGCAGCAGCCTCAAGGACAACAGAGCTCTCAATCAAGTGCTTATTTTCAAGGAAAACACAGCTTCCCCTCTGGGGGCTCCAAATGAAAATGGTCACATTTCAGACAGCTGATGAAATTATGTAAGATTCTGCCATGATTAAATAAGAAACCAAGAAAAGAAAATAATCTCAAGGTATATTTTTTCCTTCTTGACATGGGGGATCAGGGCAGAATTCCAAGTGCAACTTGCCCAGAGTTATTGCAAATGAGTAGAATTAGCTTCCACTATCATTCTTTTAAAATACATACTATGCATACACAGGTTTTCACATACTTTCATATTTTACCTGTAGAAAATATCTGCAAGATACTTACTATGCTTTTTATTTTCTCTAAAACCTTTCATTTCTAGAGAAGAGGAGGATATATTCATCTAGGAGAAAAAATAGCATTTTCATTACATGCAGAACTGGTGGCAGATTAGGGCTTCACACATCTACTTAGTGAGTAAAGAGCCTTTGAGGAGGTGCCTTCTTGGGCAGCTAAACAAACAACTCTATGAACTACTGGCCCTGTAAATACAGCCCTGCTGACAGTTGTCAAATGTGTAGCACTGTAGTGAATTCAAGATCACCTCAAGCACTGCTTAAAAAGTGGAATTTTTAAAAAACATGCCTAGAACAAGAAAATAAGATATTTTTTCTAAAAAGAAAATGCTCTACTTACTTTATATCTGCTTTCTCAGCATACTGATAGCTGCCATCTGGCTGAATTTCCTGCATGAAATTTATTCCAACTTTGGTGCACTGGTAATACATCAGAGAAAGAAAGAGATGGGATAAGTTTTCATTTCATAACCAGGCAAAGGAGGAAAAGGTACATTAGAAAGATGATTAAAATTATCACAGACAGCTTGTGAATCTATATTAATATTTTTTAAAATCTGTTTTAATTTTCCTTATTAGAATCAAAGCAATTTCTTACAGTTTAATTTCATTTCAAATCCAAATACCTGTGAAAACTTTTTATAGTATCTTTTCAAATGGATCATGTAACCTACATTTTCTTTTCTTCTGTATTCATTCACTCCTCCTTTTCACCATTTTTTATTATGTGTTTCTCATAGTCATTCTTAGTAAGTAGGCTACTACAGTCTAAATCTTATATTTAATAATTTAACATGCACTATTTTAATCATAATAGGACCTTTTCTTTCATTGTCCAGGACATTCTCCTCTCTAATTCTGCCTTTTATATTGCCTTTTCAGTACAGCCTCAATCCACAGAACATGCTGAGTTGGAGGAGACCAAAAAGATCATTGACTCCAACTCTTGGCCCTGTCCAGGGCTATCCCCAAGAATTCTAACAGGCTCCAAATTGTCTTCCTGGGCATACACCTTCCTTTGCTGCCTTTTTTCTGTTCAGCCAAGATGGCTTTTTGCCTCACCTGCTTGGTTTCTGACATTTGGGAATTGCTGTTCCTGCACCCCTAGGAGGTGATGTTTAACAAGTGACTAGCACTGATGGACCCTAGCATCTGCAACAATTTTTTTCCCAATCTTACTCACTAATTCTCTGAGCAGCCTGAAGTCTGCTCTTCTCATGTCCAAAGATGAGGTTTCCTACTGTCAACAGAGATTTTAAACTTGATCACTTTGTTGTCACTGTGGCCAAGACAGCCCCAATCTCCACTTGGCTCATAAGATCCACTCCACTGAGAAGCAGCAAATCAAGGATGGCATCTTTCAGTGTCAGCTTCCTAAAGACCTATTCCATAAAATTGCTATCCAGCTGTTTTAGAAAGCTTCTGGTCCAGATTGTACCAGATGTGTGGTGCTCCCAGTTGATTGCTGGCAAGCTGAAGTACCCCATAGGACAAGGGCAGTTGCCTTGGAAGGGTCCTTAGCTCCTCAAAGGAGAATTTGTCAGTATCATCGCCCTAGCTGGGAGGCCAATAGTAGATTCCCACAATGACATCTGCAATATTTGTTTGTCCCTTGATTTTTATCCAGAGGCTCTCAGCTGTGCCTCTGGGAGATCCTGCAAGCTGAGTCCAGTCTGTGCATCAGACCCTCCATTCCCTTAGCAGGGAGTCTCCTGCTACAGCTATCCTTCTTCTCCTGTTAAGAGAAGGTCTTGATATGGAGTACAGGTTGTGGTGTTGCAGGAGGCCCCACTACCCCAGAAGGACCTTTGCCCACCTCATCAGCCTTCTATGTCCAGAGCCTCGGGCCCATCCTAGATAATGCCAGTGCTACTTGTCAGATTCTGAGAATGAGGAAGAACCTTCTTCTTGGTTCGTGCAGAGTCCTGTGTCCAGCCTTTACCTTTAGCAGACCCTTGGCTAACAGCCCTTTGACTAATAACCCTGCAGGGCTCTGAGTCCATCTGCTTCTCCTCTACAATGCAGGTTCCAGACTCCCAACAGTCTTGAGACTGTAGCACCTCTGAAAATAATCAATTTCTCTCTCTCTTGTTTGTGGCAATACTGCTCATCACGCTCCTTGCAGCCATTTAAATTTCCCATGGCTGCTGACAGCACCACCCTCTCCTCACCTGGTTGGCTGTTGAGAGCTTCAGGATCATGATGGAGCTGTTGGACCAGGTTCCTGAACTCAGGAACCCCCCTGAACAGCTGGATCTTACCCTGGTGTTTCCTTCAGCCAGGGCCACTTGAGCTCTGTACGTCCATCAGGATGAATGCACATATTTACTTACAGATACACCACCCCACCACAAGGAGACAGGAGCAGGTGACCGAGTTGGTTCCTGGCCTTTCAATCACTTTCCCCACTGCTCATCTTCTCTTTCTTTGTTCCTTCCACATTTTATGAAACCTCTGTCCTCTGCAGAAATCTTTTTTCTTTTTTTTTTTTTATTTCTCATTCACATTCCCCAGCAATGAACTGCTCCAACAACCACCATCAGTCTAAACAGACGAGAAGCTCCTCGAGGAGATGGTTGTTAGGGCTGCTTTCGTCTGCACAACTGTTCAGAGCTTGGCATTGGGTCTATAGGGTATGAGACCAGCTGTCTCAACACACAGCACAAGGATCAGGGCTAGGAGGGACAGCTGTTACATTATGCAAGGAACCACTACTTTTTAGGAATGTTAATCAAGGTCTAAGTGAGCTTAGGAAAAAGTGTGTGAAATCACTTCAAACTACCTCCCATCTTAACTGAATGAGATCTGTCATAAGAGAAGAAGCCAAGCACACTGTCAGGTTCACACTCCTCGAGCATAGGGAGTCAAGTACTGAAGGTTGGGGTGGCTCCTTGCAGAGGCTCCCATCTTTCCATAAACTGTGTTCTCCTAAGGTCTCCCAACAAAATAAACAAGTCAAACAATACTTTGGAAGCAGAGAAAAATAGTATTTTTAATTTCAAACAAAGCAGCTGGCTGTCTGAAATAGAGATGATAAAAACGTATGATGTTATGGGGAGATGAGAAGAATTATCTTCTTGGACCTCATATTTTGAAGTAACAATTTTTCTTGGTTTCTTCTTTGCCTAAACTCTTAATCAGAATCAAAACAGCTGCACAGTTTAGATGGCAATTGCTCTAATAATGAAAAAAAAGTGAACAAACCACTACTACTCTCTTTAAACATCATTCCAGCTGAAATTAAATGAAGTTTAGAAATAATGTTCAAAGCCAGAAGCCTGTGAAATGCATAGAAAAAGGAATTAGTATTTACCTAGCATTAACAAACTTTCTACAACTTGCCAGAAACAGTGATGATCTTTATTACAAAGCTCTTTTTATAGCAAGGAAAAATATACTATATATGGTAGAGATCTGTACAATTGTAATTAATTGATTTCTGTCTTAAGAGCTTTTTCTTTAGGAAAAAGACTGGTTTCAACAGTTTGTGCTATCACACAGTATTACTATGCACAGTGTGATCAGAAACCTTAAGGTTTCCTGCATTCCCACTTGCATTAATTTTTGTGTTCCTTAGACAGCCTTCTTGCTTTTTTTATACACGATGGAAAAGTGAAAGCAGAGATGGGCAGCAGGCCTGAAATCCAGATGTTCAAGAGATTGCTGTAGTAAATCTTCATTACACAATGCAAGAAAGTCTTGCTCAGCCTGATGGGCAAAGGACCAGGGAGCTTCAAGAGGAAAAGGAATAACAAAACACAGAAACAAAAATCACAGGAGCTCTGCACTTCTCAAGGCAGTAACCATTGACTGTGACAAAGGACAGTGGTCATTAACTCAGGGCCATATTCAAATTCCTACTGGCAGGCAACAAGTGGCTGAAAGAGACAGGAGCTACACACTGTGACTGAGGGATAATGAAATGTCTAACCACTTATATGTCCATTAACTATGGACATATTGATATTAAATATTTCTCACTTTTTCTTCCATTTAACTTCTTTATTCCCTTTCTCCTATCTTACAAATCATGAACACACACAGAAGGACAGAAACATTGTCAGTACAGAAGTCATGTCAAACCTGGAGTCTAAAATGTACATTTGAAGCTCTTCTATAATACTATAGCATTTTAGCTGAACATCTGGAAAACTTTTCATTGTTCTTTCAGAGAAATCTTTTAAGTGCCGCTGGATTAATCTGGGAATGAAAGCCCAACTCTGTAACAGCCCATTTTTATCACATACTTTATTTAACAGTTCATTGTTCCAAAAGCTTGCAGGTAATTTGCTTGATATATTAGCAATTACCTTCTTGGGTATAGCTGGGTATTTCCTCCTATGTAATTAAAACTGTTGAGTTGAGAAAACTAATCTAAGCCACTATAACATAATGTAAGATCAGAACCTCTTCAACTTTGTTTTAACCTGGTTTTGTAGAGTCTGAGATTTTCAATCAGATCTTAATTTCTGACTTTAGTTGAACATTATCCTTAATCTAAAGTGTCAGTAGCTAAAGCAGTTAGCAAGTTTTAGCTAAATACATTTCACTTTCAAAAGATTTATGAACAAAGCCTTTTTCATTGCTTGGTGCTTTTATAAGGACACAAGATGAAGCTGCTCTGGAATGCAACTGTAGAAACATAAAAGAGTTTTCAAAACACGACAGGTGGACTTCCAGGCAGAAAGATGTACAGTTGAAGATACACACACACACAAACACACACATATATATATACATACATATATGTATATACAGAACCAGTTCCTTTACCAATTTTCTACCAAGCCTACCATGAAAATGAGACCTTCATTATGAAACACTGTCTTTTCCAGAAACAATCAAGAGACTGAGAAAGAGGCTTTTAAACCTATGCCTGTATAAATAAGTCAGGACTTGCAAACCTGTGGGCTCTGCCTCCACTTGTGTCACTAAGTGCATCCCTGGAATCACAAGCAATGCCGAAATGTTGCAGCAATCAGGCAATTGCACATGAGTCATACAACATAATTAGAATTTATTGCATCCACTGTAACCACTGACTCCAGCAGGAGATGCTTTGAAGTTGTGTTTGAAATGGACAAACACAAGGGAATCCAAAGTGCAACCTGAAAGCTCATCCTGAAAGTCATTCTCTAGTCTGTGGAAGCAGAGCTGGCTCTTGTGCCTCTTCTCCTGCATCCTGCTTTATTCCCCAGCAGCCCAACTTCAAATCACCCACTCATCCACCCACAGGACACAATTGGAGTTGTTGTGGCACAGTTCTTGTGTTGGTGATCTACTGAACAATCTTCAATGTGATCAATAAATGCACAATGCATAAATGCAAGGCAACAAAAAGTTCTCAGAAATTTAATATAACAAGTAAATGTATTAATCTGTTGCAAGGATTCAATCATTTAGTCTAGCTGCATTAGATAGCTTTTATTTTGATGAGCAGTTAACAAAGGAGCTTTCTATACCTTACTGACATATAGAAGCTGGTCTTTAACGCTTAAAAACAATAGCAACTATATTGTCCTACTTTTTGAAGCCAAATTTACATTCACCTGTAACAAGACAAGAAAAATAATACTGAAGCCTCAATTATGACACAGTGTTCACAGAGCTGAGACCAGGTTCAGCCCCAGCAGTGTCAGTAGATCCCTTCTAGTTTATATCAGCAAAGATGTATCCAACTTGTGCTCACACTAAAACAATCTTGGGAGCCAAACATGGCCCCATTTACTATTTCCTATGTTTGCTGCTCTGCAATTTCACTTTCCATTTGCTTAAAGAATTAGGTCATTCCAAACATCCAAAGAAATGCATATCTATTGACATTTACTGCTGTTGATTAAGATAAAGGAAAAACATCACTGCTGTTGATTAAGATAAAGGAAAAATCAGCATGGAAGGAACAACACCTTCCAACAACAAGCAGAAATCTAGCTGGCAAAACTAACATTTGTGGATTATGCATGGTGTTCCCATCCTGGGATTCACACTACAATGTAAAGAATGGGATTACAGTGCTACAGTAATTTTTACATACTTTTTGCACTATAAATGTGTTACCATGGATAAGGAACAGACAAAGCTCTTCTAAATCTAAACAGTTTGAAATGTCCTAAACTAGACCTTGTCTGACCAAAGTTTCTCAATAATCATGTTTATCCTAAAGTAACTTCTCACAGCTACTCAGGGGCACATTGAGGAAACACTCCCACTTTAGTAAAAACTACCTAAACCCAAAATCCTCTATAGAAATGCAACAACCAGTCTGGAAAACCTTTGCTTGGATATGCCCATGAATTTGCAAGTGAATGTTTTTTTCTTCCTTCTTCCTTATATATTCCAGGTATTTTGGACATTCCCAGCATTTTGTAAGCCAATCCATCCATCCACTAACCAGAATTATTCTTTGTAGTTGATCACGTTAACAAATTCCTTAATATATTTGGAAAATTCCTTAATATAATGGAATAAGAGCTATACGTGGTAATATTGACATTATTTTTAGTGTCTAAAGAGCATCTTCTGAAATTTTGTCTCCCATGAAAACAGAATTTGCTAAAGAAGAGCAAATTCTAAGTAAGGCACATAGCAGTGACACCACAACATCCTGTGGCTGGAGCTCCCCCTCACCAGTACCTTCTACATGAAGGAGAATCTTTTGTAGCTTTAAATCTCTGACCACTTAATGTCTTCTAATCCTTAGACTGGACGAGGCACAAGCAACAATGTTCCATCTTGCCCTTCACAACCCTGATTTTTATGAACTTCAGGGACTTCTGCCTCAGTTCTCTCTTGCCCAAGCAACATTCCCATCCTACTGGATCAATCCTTGCTCAAAAACAGTTCCCTAACTGATCATCCCAACTGCCCCTTAACAGAAACTCATTAAAATCAGCTCACCAATATATTGGATGTGGAACTGCCTTTAAATATCCTCTGCCAGCTAATTCCTCTCTTCCTTCCAAGCCTGTTCCCCTGCAATGCTCAAAAGGGGACCGAAGGAAGACAAATACATTGCTCACTATTCTATAAGAGTTTGACAGAGCAATTTTCATCTCTCTACAGCTCCTAGATAATGCTACACACTATCAGTTTTCTGAAAACCTAATCAGTTTTCAATTACTACAAAAAAAAAGAAAGAAAAAAAAAAGAGAGAGAGAGAGAGAGAGAGAGAGAGAGAGAGAGAGAGAGAGAGAAAGAGGGAGAACAATTAAGGTTGAAGCCAACCAGTCTAAATTGCTCAATCTCACAAACTCTTAAGGGAAAAAAAAACAGGTTTGTGCACATTTTGACAACACAGCTCTCTGATTTGTTACATTAGCATTCCTGGAGTCAGCCAATTCAGAGCAGTGCTCAATTTTCACTAAGTGTTTTAAGAAAGGATCCACATTCTTTTAACTCTCAAAGCTGCTTTGGGACACGCAGCCTTCCTTTAACCAACCACTTTCACTTCTCCCTGGGTATTCAAAACAGGTTCCTGCTGTGCTTGCTTCATACAAAGGCAGAAGGGAAAGACAGCTTGAAGAAACCTAACTTTTCTAAAATGCTTATTTTCAGATTCACATTATGGTCAATCATGCATTACTTCAGCCTTCCTCTTATACTAACCTAAAGTCCCATGAACAATGTTGCAGATTCTTCAGGATTGGTGAAGGATTGTATTAGCTAAAGCTGACAACAACATCCAGCACAGACATCTTCATTGATCTGTACACTGCCCACTTCCTTTGCATTTTATTACACCAGCTTACTTACCAGACCAAAAGGTTTTTAGTGTCTTATTTTGTCTGATGTTATTTGGAGTTTGTTTATTTGTTGGGGGGGGAGGTTAAAAACACAATAAAGGCTTCAAATATCAACTTTTTGGCTATGTATAGTCCATTTCAGATTTTTGCCAATTAGGTTTTTCTCTGCTTCCCATGTTGAAATGTAAGTCTATTAATGTTCTTTCAGACCTACCTATCTATTTTTGAAACTAGCTTTATTTTCTTGTTTACTTCCAACACATTACTGAATTCCAGTGAAAATCCCTAGGGCATTTCACTTTTACTCAAAGTCAGCTCTCTTGAAGGCAAAATGCACTCTTGTGCTGCTCCTCAAAAATGTGCTTGCATGACACTGCTGAATATAAGGACATCTGAAGCTGAAAACTCCAGACAGCCACAGCTTCAGCTCTGTCTGTCACAGTGGGCTCATTTGCTGAGGGTAGGGCAAAAATAGATCATGTCACTCCAACATATTGCATATAAAAGACACCTCCACGCTTAAAAAAAGCAGCCCTTCCAAAATTTTACACCATCCTCACTTAATTAAAATCTCCAAGCAGCTCAAAGCTTTTCTTGCAAGCCTTATCCATAAAACAATTTCCTGATTTCTTTCTGTACCCACTCCAGAGCATCATGGAAAACACCACTGAGTACCTGCAGTTATTGTCTCCACCTCGACTTTGCTGCATCAGTCAAAGTATTTTAAATGCTTCTTGTTCACCTAATATCTCTTTTCTCTAAATATATTCCTCTCCTCCCAGAGGACACAGAATAGTCATTTAATAAATTCCATACCTTGCTGCTTTCAGATCTGTCTGGTTGCAGTTTGTTTCCTGTGGATTTTTTTCTTCCCCCCAAAGGCCTTGGAATTAATTCAAAATTGGATATCTTGGAGAAGTACTTTATCATAATTTCTATGTTATCTTATATGCAAGTGCATAAAACATTGATTTTTTAATCTCTTTCTTCTGCACTGCTTGTTAGACTTCCTCCCCTGAAGAACAAAACCGGTAGTGCTCAAAATCCTCAATCATGGACTGGTTTTAAATGAAAAGAATCATGAAAAGTCAGAACATAATTACATGCCAGAAGAGAAGCAGCACACACCTGCTCAATGAAACCCACACATTTAGCTTTGATCAAACTTCTCACCTTTAATTCTGCTAAAATAAGCTGCTGCTGGTGCTTTTATCCAGATCACCAGATGCACAGACACCAACCTGGGCTTCAATTTCACACCCAAACTTCCAAAGAGTTACAATTTTTTTCCTCCAAATATTTACTTCTAGACTGCTCTAGTTTCTATTCATGACCATACACGGTTGTCAAACACTAATTATCCCCATTAGGCTAATCCCAGACACCTCATTTCCAGCTGTATGGCTGCTCTCTTCATGTTTTGTTGGAACTGCAGGGTTTCAAGGTTGCTTGGGACATATTGCACATATTCAAGTCAGAAAGCTTGACAGGCAGCAATAAGATGTTCCCACAATTTTTTCCATCCTGTGGTATTTTTCCCTGCCATTCTGGTTAAAGCTACCTCCATTTAACAAAGCACTCAAAATACTTACTACATGTTCATACTGGAACTAGCCCCCAAGTAATTGTCTTCCTCTCACTTGTCTTTCTTTGCATTTCTTCAGTAAATTACAACATCATTCACTATTTTCACTCTCACCTCTCTTCAGATACTTACAAGCACTAAATCCATTTGTTCTGATTTTTTTCAAATAACATTTCTTTGAACAACAGAATCATAGAATCATCCACATCACTGCCATTGAGCATTTCCATTATGTAAATGTTTACCTAGAAATAATTCTGTGAACAGAACAGTGCTCTGGAAGCAAAAGAGATCATATGTGATGTGGGGAAGAAAACCCACTGGGTGTTTTTCTCTTCAAACTAGATCTACTAAAAATGCCAGTACAATTCAAACTGAAATCTGTAGAGGTATGCACATACTCACCACCTGAGGCTTCAGTTTCAGCACATAAACTGGTAAGGATGCAGATGCAAGACAGATTATGTAATGCTAATATCTCTAATAGCCATGTCCTTTTACTTTTGTTCTAAAAAAATAGGGTCTAATATAATGGTCTGGACTAAAGAAATCAGAAGGTTGATGTCAATATCAACCCTTCTAGTCTTTACTCCAAACAACTTCAAACAAGTGAACTGTATCCAAGCAAATGACAAGTCTCAGCACAGGGAACTCTGGATGGCATCGTTTACTGCTCCTTATCCCAAGGTGCAGAAACTTGCTTAATGGCCACTGCTTGAGGGGTTTTAGTGCTTTTTTTCACTTTTAACTGTTTGTGAATTACCCAATAAAATGTTTCTGAAAGTTCTTTCCATCTCCAAGCCGTTTGGAGGTGTTTCTTTGCATTCATCAAAAGAAAGAGAACAAATCAATGCCCATGTGCTGCTTGACATGCACTGCTCATGGATCTGTCTTCCATGCCTGGCTAGACTATGGATCAATGTTTGCTGTGGGAAGGCTTCTCATCCCCACTCTTCCCATCAGCCCTGGAACTGGGCTTGGCAGCTATGCTGTTCCTCCCCAGTTTGCTCACTTCCAGTACCACCACTACATCTTTTTTCTACTGATCTAAAAGGCAGCCTCCCTAAGCCCCAGCAGGGTAATTAGGGTCACTCTGGGCCACACACAGGAGAAACAACCAAATTCTCAGGAGGCTGAATAACAAACTTTTACTTACAAGCTGTAGAACATTAAGGTAGAATGGGGTACTTGGCAAATTTTAAAACACCCAGGTAAAGTAAAACACTTCCTAAAGCACTGTGTTAGCAAACTTTAACCTATCCAGATGAAGCCAGGTGCTTCACAAACTTTGCTAAGACTAACTTAAACTCAGCCAATTTGTATTTAGACAGACATAAGGCCTTGATGAGGGCATTGACTGGAATTATTAAGTCTGGCTCACTATATATTTTGAGAAGTCAGAAGGAAGAGAGAGGGACACAAGGAGAGAAAAAGGACTGTCACTGCTTTTGGGTCAAGCATGGTCCCAGCTGCTTTTAAAGTCCAAGGCCATCTTGAATCCCTTTAACCATAAACTCTGTTGAAAAAGCACTTGAACTAAAGAGTACCACAGAAACAGGCCTTACACTGTGCCTGCAGAGGCAAGAGAGAAAATTAATATGTAGCAGAACTGGTACCTCTTCAGTGTCACTGCTTATGCAATTTTAATCCAGTGAAATGCTTAGAATTTGCTTTGCCTTGTAGCTACTATAAAGCAATCTCCTTCTCAAAGCCAGGTATTCCAGCTAAGTCTCAGGCCATTGGACCATGAATATTGGGAGTGTTCTTTACAAAGTGCATAGCTAGCCCAGATTTCATCTCTAGATAAAGCCTCCTTCTTTTGCAGCTCTCCCTTACTTGTAGATCATTTCTAGCAACATTTCAAAGGGATGGAGTTTGCCACAACAAAACCCTCCAATGTTTCAAATAATGAAACATTATACCTCAAGAAAGAGGCCAGTAAAGCCATTACAGCTTTTCAGAGAGTCAAACCAAACTCTTCAGATATTTGGTGCCACCACAGCCGTGGATAGAGAAGTCAGTCCACAGCAAGTCAATCCACCTCTGAAATGCAGCAAAAAATTTAAAAAGCCATCCAGAGCTAAAAAATGCTTCCCTGACCTATCCACACGAGATTGCCTCCCCTCTAGTTATTAACAATGGCCCATTACACAAGCTTCAATTCAGCCAAAGATGAAAAAGACACCTCTTCTGGAAGCTGAAACTCTGCTGAAATGAAACCACCTACAAAATGAAGCTTAGAACTTTCCCTCTTAACACAGAGATGGTGCCTCATTCACTGACCATTACAGTGGAGCCAATTCAAACTTTTTTCCACATTGCAGGCTGGATTTTAAGCTCAAAGTCTTTCTTAAGTCTTTTAAAACACATTTCAGAGCCCTCCCAACAGCCTGCATGGGAAAAAAAACATAATAAAAAATAGCACTTTCAGACAGGCTGGGACTTTTTAACATGTTTGACTGCAGGGACTTCACCCTTGGAAACAAAATTACCTTGGTAATTAAAAAAAATAGTTGAAAGGAAATATATAGATTATAAGTGGAAAAGAATTGAATTTTACTGTAGTGTATTCTACAGACCATATACAGAAGGAGTTACTGAGGTGAAAGTCAAGATTTCTTAAGAAGGAATCTTTTAGGTGATCAAAACTAAAAAACACTATTTGCTCATTTTTATTTAATAGTTTATCTGCAATCAGTCCAGAGGGAGCATCCAGCAGAATAAATATTCTGTAGTACTATGTAGGACAGTGGGTAGCCCAGGGAAGTGGGTGAGATCACTCAATGATTTCCAAGGTCTTTTCCAACCTCAGTGGTTCTATGAAAAGCACATGATCTATATATGTGGTAGTCAGTATCACATCTGATGTCTGGTTATTTATTGGCTCATTAAACCCATGCTTTGCTTTGAGACACTAAGTCTGATTTCACATTCAGCCTTATGAGGACATCCAGAAAATATAGCACATTTTCTGCTGCTCAAAGCAGTCTCTCAGGAAGCCTTAATGGCAGTGTCCATGTAGTCTTTGGCAAAGACTGCATCAGGAAAACTTAAATAGCATAGAATTACTGTTTTGCTTGCTGCTACAGCAGCTGTAAATGAGGAAAAGAAATTTAATAGGATTGAATTACCTGTTTTAGGCCCCAAAAGTTGGTGAATTATTTGCTGCAGACTGTTTCCTGACAAAATTATTTTGCAAAATGCCCTAGTTATGACAACTTGCAGCCCAGGCTTGCCACACAATTATAGCCAGGTGTACAGAAAATCTTTTGTCACAGTCCTGCACAGAATTTCTGCTTTCTCCTTGTGTTTTCTGACTGATCTCATTGGGAGGCTGGGGTTTGAAACGCTGGCTTGGCTCACAGCACAGCCAATGTGTGAGTTCTGAGGATTGAGGCCTGAAGCAATGTGGTCCCTCAGCCACAGAGAAAGAAATTTTCCATATTCAGCCCTTAGAGATGAAAAAGTAAGGGTGACAGTGAATGGGACTTCAATCTGCCTCTCCCAATTTCTCAGCATTCCCATGCTGGGGGTCACATTCTGGATCATGGTTACAAACCTACACCCAAGAAACTGATTTCACATATTTGGAGAAGATTTACCCAAGATCCAGAAAGCTTTCAGGTGGAGATCCTTGATGATATCAGTCACAAGCACAAACACCAAGAAGCACAAAACTGCTCATTTAAACCATTTAGACACTGCTCAACACCTGCAATGAGACCAGCTTGAAGCTTCCGACCTGACAGTGTGGATCCTGTCTACCTGGCTGTTGCCTTCTTCCAAGCACACCTCCTTATTTTCAACATAGAAAACCTCTAATTCTGAAGACACACACACAAAAAAAAATATCTTACAATTTATAGATCAATACCTACTGTCTCCCTGGGGAATTCATGTCATTATAAAATATAGTTGGTGCCTATTGTCAAGAATGACAGAAACCCAGATGTTATTCTACATGGTGTAAGCAAATGTAGATTTTCCAGACTGTTGCCTAAAGAAATTTTGGAACAACCTCTATATCCATCATAAACATCAACATATCCAGTCACTGCCACTGGAGATGATAATTAAGAGCTAACTATATGTGGAAGCATCCAGCTCTTTATTTACTCCATCATTTAAAGCGTTACAGCTAAGATCATCATTATCTAATTTCCAAACAAGAAGACTTGCTCAAGCTGACTGATTCTGTTCAGAAAATTAGCCTGAGGTTTATCTTTGTCACCACAGCCCTCACAAGGCAGCTACAGTAGTTAGGGCCTGCCAGCTGATATCACATGAAAATGTGGGGCAACAGCTCTTGTAAGCAGACATTTGTGCATTTTAACAGTGTAAGAAAGGTTCTCACCAGAACAGCTGCCCTAGAGATTAAATAAAATGGGAGAGAAGTGGCTCCGTTTGGGACAAAAGGATATTATGTTTGAAGTGTTGATATTTCACCAAATAGTCACAGCATTGCAGGGCAGAGGGAAAGCCAGCAGATGTGTGTTCACTGTTTGAAAACTGGCAGCACAAGATACACACAGAAAAGAGGTACATGTAATTCATAAAACCAGCTCTTTGTGTTGGTAAAAAAGTGATTGTGAAAACATGAATGAAGGTCAGTATCAAATAATTTGATATTTCAGTGTCTGCAAAGGGACAAAGCACAGAAAAAATGACCTGCACAAAGTGATCATCTCCCTGGTTCAGAGGGGCAGGAGCTCTCCACTGGTTCTCCACAGCAGGATGCTACACTATTCCCGCTTCTCTGCTACCTGCATCCAGAAATAACCACAGAAAGATCCAGCCAGCAAGGTCTTTCCAGTCTCGCTCTGCGAAAGAAAACCAGAGAACCTGTTTTCATCTCTGGGTCAATTACAGATGCCTTAAAGGCTTTTGTTCTAGTTCTACCCCCGTGTCAGAGTCCTGTGTGCTCCTGTGCCACAGCACAGCTTGAATACACAGAGAGATCTGCTTCAAGGCTTGCACTTACTCCCTTCAAAAGCTCCTCCCTAAGACACTGTCCTACCTAAACTGCTCTTCTAGTCTGCCCCATAGGGCCAAAAGAGCCACAGGAAATTTGACATATGGGACATCAGCTCCTCAAAACACTTTTCTCAGTAATCCAGCAGTGATCCTAAATGTTTACCTCATCCAGCCATCAACTGCTGCCATTGTTATTTCATGAATTGAAAAAAAGAAAATGAATCCATGGATATAATCCCTATAGATCAGGTTTTTCTCCACATAATATGAAGAAATGGAGAAAGGTGAACAGGTCCAGCTACTACTGCTGTGTTTGATAGAAGACATTAATCATTTCAGTATATATTAAGAAATGCTGCACTGCCATATTATCAAAGAAATATGTCATCTCTCTGTGCAACCTACTTCAACCCTAAGGGCTTGCTCAGCTGGTCTGAAAAAGCTAAAAATGTGTATCCAAGGCAGTAGGACTTGAAAACCTGAAGTGGAAGAGAAATATCATTGACAGCTTGAAGCCTATAAAGAAAAAACTCTAGTTTGTTTATTTAGAACTGGGTTTTTTTTTTTAATTCAGGTTTAGTGTCCACTCTTCATCCAGACAGATGACTTTGATTTTAGAAGACTCTGCTGTTGCCTGAAAAATGTCCTGCACCTCTACTGAGGAGATCCCCTTGATGCCCCTGTCTAAACCCAACATAGCTCCAGTGCAGGGGTACTGATGATACCTGTTTTCTCAAATTTAAGCAAGAGAAGACATTTGCCATGAACATTTGAGATTTATTTTTTTAAAAAATACAGGCTGCACAACTCTTCTTTGCAAGTTCTGTTTGTCTGTGGCCTAAAACTGCTTCTGTTCATGGACTGGTGCTTTGCAGGGACCCCATGAGAGGGGCAGAGGAAACAGCAGCCTGTGTCTCGCTCATACAGTGTGAGGACAAGTGGATCTCAGCACTGGGTTTAAAATGCTGACTAACAGCCAAGTCTGGATGAATTCTGACAGCACATCAAGCTCATCGTGAGAGCGCAGCAATCCACCTCCACAACCTGTCCTCAAAACCACGCTCCTAACAGGCCAGCACCGCTCAGATAAATTGAGCCTCAGTCAAGATCAGTTATGCCAGCTCATCTTGCAGCAGCAGCACTCAATCTGCTCAGTAAATACTCAGCAGTAAGTTCAGTACAGTCAGCTTTAAGGTTGCCTTATATTTCACATTGCAAATACCGTGGCACTTCATCAACAACCCCGCTGCTCGCACAGACAGAGCTTTCATGTTAGCGGGGTCCTGTTGATACTTCTCAAATTCCATTTTAGCATTTGGCAGGATGCATTAAAGGGAACCTAAAGTGAGTTCTTGAAACAAATTCTAGTCAAAGTCAGCTTCCTTAGCTACCTGCCACTTTCAGGATAAATTAGTTCTTGCAGGGATTGCCACCAGCACGAGAACCAGGCATCCACCCACACGGCACATTCAGCTCTTACACTTTTAATTCATTAGTCCCTTCAGCTGGGTTAGACGTTTCTACAACCTCTCTGGAGGCAAACAAGAAAGCTTAGATGACTTCCTAACCTCTTCTAAGATCTTTAACAAGGCATTTAAAAAAATGCAACAGTCATTTCTTAACAATAGGGATTAGAAATTTGTCTTGTACTTAAATAACATTCAAACCAGAGTTGACAATGTCTCTGAAAAGCTCTTCAAGCAGCAGTGGTAATGTATGCTAAACCTCAGGATTGTAAACCATTTAGATCATTAGATTACTTTAAATTACCCTCAAAAAGTTACAATGATGATTGGAAAAAAAAATTCCAGTGAATGAAAATCATTAACCGTGCCTGAAATGTCTTAATCTTAAATTATTTCTACTTCAATGTGGTGTTCCTACTGACATGTTATTAATTATCATTGCCACCGTGTAGTCTCAGTTTCTACAGCAAAGTTTCATTTCTTAATTAGTCTCTCAGTAAAAGAGCATTCCTTAATAAAAGTTAAGCTTTTGATACCTATCACACTCAATTTAAGACAATAAATCAGCTTTTTGCCTACACCAAATACTTCAATTGAGACAAAAATATTTCCAGAAAATAGAAGTATCACATTTTGGTGAAAATAAGACAAGATTTCAAACAGTAAGTTTTAAAATAGTGCAGCTACCAAAATCATAAGAATGGATAAGTTACATTAGACTCAAAATCTGATTTTTCACCCCATTATCTACCTCTAACTATCGAGGGAGAAAGATGAACAGCAGAAAAACAGAAAAGGAAGTAGTACAACAAACCTTCCTTCCCAACAACTTATCAATCCATGAGAACGTTTCCCACGTGACACTTTAATTACTTTAATAGCTTCTAGTGTGCTCAGTAATTTTATCTGGCTCATCCCCCGATTTATCAGCTACTTTGCTTTTTTTTGCTCCAGAGAAAGAAGGAACATTTCTGAGGCATTACGTCCCCATGAAAAAAAGCCAAGGTGGCACTTTTCCAATGCATCACACTCCCTTGTCACCTACTAATTTTATCCTTTGTGGAAGTTTGTTGACACACTTAGCACAGCATCCGCCCACTCTGACCACTCCCAAGCTCCTGGGTCCCTCCTGAGCGCTGCGGGCAGCGCAGTTTTGACACCTCCTCACAGTCCCTGGAGCTCCTCGGCAATTAAAGCCACCAATTACCCCTCGAAGTCTCTCCACAGAGCGTAGGGGGTGTGGAGCACTCCTGCTTTCCCTCTGGAAGCTTCCTGTGCCACATGGCCCAGCACAGTCCCCGTGGGCTGCCGGCAGGCGCAGGGTGGCATTAGCTGTGCGAGGGGAGATGCGCACACAGAGCAGAAACTCCAGCATCGCTCACTGATCTCTGAAAACCTCAAACTGGGAACCACACTGTGAATATCCTGCCTCGATTTATTCCTGCTGTTACCAAAGCCTTTGTATTTTTCCAGCCTGGAGCCTTTCCATCCTGCTATTGACAGCTTCACCTTTCCCTTACACCAGCAGTGCCCTCCTTGTGGGACCCTGGAGAGAGTGTGCGGTGGGACGAGGAGGAGGAAGGGCAGATTTGCTTCAAGGGTGGGAACCACAGGCTTGATTCACCAGCTAGGAGTGTAAATAAGTACTTTTCCTCACTGCTGTTGAAGCTTATTTTAGCCAGAGGCTCTAGATCCAGAACCTGGAGCCCAGATTTAAAATATTTTACCTGTAAAGCTCCCTGACATCACAGCAAGACAATAAAAGTTTTAACTGCTGCAAAGCAAACAAAAGTAATGGGGCTGTGTGCAATCAAGTCAGTCACAATCTAACCCTTCTCAACCCTATCACAAAGGCTTACAACAACCTGGAGCAATCTTTGTCGCTGCCAGTTTTCTACCATTGGACCACACAGCCTTGCTCCTAAATGAATAAAAAAAATCACCTGCAGAAAGTGAGAAATTTGACAGCAGCTGTCTGATCCTCACAAAGGAATTGGACTGTGAGAAGGAAAGCTGGACAAAGACATAAAAAGGTACAACACCACAAGAAAGGAAAACAAAATAAACAGGAAGCCCATGCAGTAAATTCACCAAATGAGATCCTTCCAAAGCATAAACAATCCCATTGCTTTTAGCTTTCGGCAGTGTGCTGACATTAATGCCTTTCCTGCTCAGGTCTGAGACCTAAGCAATCTACTTTGCTTGAAGAACCTGTCCCATACAGCAGAACCAAACAAAGCACTGAGAGCTCATTGCTCTCCCCATAAGCAAAGCTTTGGTGGAGGTCAATAGAAATCTCAAAGGGAAACAAATGTTCCAATGATGAGGCGGCTGCTGCAAGATCCTATCTTGCAGCCAGTGACAAAGAGAAGGAAGGCAAGTGTTTTCCATCTCAATTCTCTTTTTCTGTGTGTCTTCAGCTGAGAGTGTAGGAAAAATGTATTTTGAAGCATGTCAAAGCAGGAAAATTTCTATTTGCCACCAATAGATGAATTAGCTCTGAAAAGTAGGCTTAGCTAAGTTAGACTGCACATCAGACCTTACATGCTGCTACTGAGAACATGACTACAGCAATACAAGAAAGCAATAAATTGTCTAAATAAGGCTCAATTTGCTGGCTTTGTGAGTCAACAGAAAACACACAGCAACTCAGATTCATCCCATGCTTCTGTGCAGACCAAATTCATCCTGTGCTAGTGTTTATAAATACATCAAAAAGTCTGGAATCAGGCTGAGTTCCTCTTCACCATACTCACCCATAAATGACAAATTGTGTCAGATAAGGATACAGATAGTTTTTGCAGTCGGTCTGGGTCTCAGTAGTTGTTGTAGTTTGACATCAGTTAGCATTTAAAGAATGGCAGTTAATAAAATTCAGCCAAGGTCCAAATAATAAACCAAATTTCTGCACCTTGATATTTGGGCTTCACCAATGCTTTCTGTAGCCTTCTCAAAAAGTAAAGGCAGAGAGGAGGCCTAGGAGATCAAGCAAAGATCAATGCATCTACCCCAGCTTTTTCAGCCTTAAAAAGTTGACTGGTCTCAGCACTAATCTGTAACTAACACAGCTGAAAACTTTCTGTAATAAACCTTTATTTTAGTCTCTGCTGCCTCTTTGTCACCTCCTCCATGACTCACAGATTAGGAACCAATGAAATCCATAGCTCAGCTCCATTTGTGAATGGAATGAGATTTAGGATGTGGCTGTCATTTGATCTGTATCCCACTGGCAGAAATAATTCTGCACAGTGACAACTTGCAACTCAAAAAATTGCCAAACATCACTTTCAAAGCTGGGGGCTCGGAACCCTTGGTCTTAATAATGATTACCACTTGGCCATGCCATGATTCCCATCAGGTACATAATAGACTTTTAATAACCAATGCTATTATGACAAAATACAGCAAAATAATTGAATGGGATTTGAGCAATTCAGTTATTTGCATTGTCATATACTCACTGATCTCAGGTAAGAACTCTATATTACGACAAAAAGCACTCTGGAAATCGATAGCTCATGCCAAATTCCCAACCAGTCTTTTACTGTTCTCAAACTGTATGCATCTGTATGTATCTGTGTGCAAACTTTTAAAGCCTCAGTTTTGTTCCTACATTTTACAAGTCCTCAGTTAATCCATACAGTTTAGCAAAGCATGGATACGTGCACACATTTGTGGTAGGGAAGCTCAAAACATCTTTACCTGCAAATCAGGAAAGGACTCTTTCTTACCTTAATTAGGTAAACCTTCTTAATCATTCTAACAAAACACATCATAAAAATTTTCCTCCTGTTATCAACCTGTTCACTATTTTAACTGACTAATCAAACTGAGGTGTGATGAGACAGGCATTTTCATTCTTCACAATTCTGTGTGGTTTATTTATTTTAAAGGACAATCCATGGAGGGACTGCATAAAGAGGATGCTGGAATCAGACCCTGCATGTTTGCAGTGAGCTGAGATAATCTCTGCAGACTAGTTTATCTGATGCCTCCCAGCTTTTTGTGTATGATAGTACACAGATGGAAGAAAAAGAAACACTAGAAGCATAATAAACATGACAAAAAGTGGTTGCTTGTTTTCCTTGCAGAAGGACAAAGATGACAAAAGCAGCAGCACACACATGAGGCACAGTAGCCAAAACCAAACTCAATGTGAAAAATTTGTTCCTTCCCAGGTAACAATACATAGGCTCAGTTTTCAGGTTCCAGCCATAAAATTCTCTTGACTTTCTAGATATCAGTTGTTACCTGTGTTCCTTACTACATCATATTCAAACCTGAAGCAATTCCTCTCACATTTGGGTGCCCTGTGCGAGCTGTCCTACAGAGATCTAACATTTTAAGCAGGACTGCCTGTCTCCCCCTCTGACAGCTCACAAGGGCTTCACTTTTAAGTTAAACATCCAGAAACTGAGGCATGAAAGATTGTCACCACATCTTATCCAGCAGGTCTCAGACACCTCTATCCTAGGGTAGAATCAGCCATGAAGAAGTTGCTATCTCTTTTCAACAAAAAAACCAGAGACAGAAAATAATGAACATGGATGTAGGCATCCCACTCTCAGCTATGTTGGGTAGGGCAGATAAATCCCAAATCTAATGTTTATGTGCCCAGTATTTCTGTGTCAAAATCCAAAGAATGTTGCTGTATAATACTGCCTTTTTACCTTACCCTGATAAGCTTCATGTGCAGCGATTCTGTTCAGATTACTGGAAAGAGATTTCCCACAATCCTCATTCCCGTGGTATCTGCTGATCTCTTACATTTTCTGGTACATTTCTAAGAGACTGAGTTTAGCTCAAATCACAAACCAGTTGGGTCAGCCTTTTTCATCCAGGGCCTGATCAGTCACAAAGTATGCCAACTCCTGTCTATATGCTACATAAACTCATATTTTATTTCTAGTATCTATATATTAATGAAAACAGGACTGAAATTTATGATTTCATCTGTTACTCTTTCTGCTCACACATTTTAAGTCATATGACAAAAATTCACAATGGATAAATTATGTGGCTTAATTTGAAGTTCTAAATCTTTATGTGATTTGGATAATTTAGCTTGCATTAAACAATTTGGAAAGCAGAAAGTACTGACATGAAAAATAATTAGAACAAAGAGAAAGGCAAAATAAAAGAGCAGAAATGAGGACTAATGAAAGACAATTAAATATATGGCAATCTGGAATAAAGAATTCCAACACTAATTTTGAAAGATTGCTCTGGAGAACACAGCTGGAATAAACAATTGCTTTTACTGAAAAGGCTACACAGCTTTGGCTGGTTTCTTTATGGTTTAATTAATTATTAGTACAAAACCATTTGCAGCTATCTGACACTTCAATCGTAGTGAGACACAAAAATATGAAAACTGGAGTCAAAGGGAACATACATTTTCCCAATTTTAATGACAAACATCAGTAATTATCTGACTGAATACTAGAAGCTGAAAGTAGTGGTGGTAATTTTCTCTAGAACTGGCTATTTCATCTTGGGGTGATTTGTAGACAATTAATCAGGAGAGAAACTATGCTCATTGTGAAGAGCAGCCTGACAGGAGCAAGTAAATGTGTTCAGTGTGTTCCACCTCTGCAGGGTTGTAGAAAATAGCCTGTGCTGGGAAAATAGCATTTTTTCAGCTACACACATGGGGATGATACAATGACATTTCAACTAAACAGTAGCATTTGTCTATGAAATCCATTCAGCTTGTATTTATATTTGATTCTTTATCCAGTGGTTTGAACAAAAATTATGATTCACTTTGAAGATCTGTACTTCTTCAAAACTTTAAACAGGAATGTATCTAAAGATAATTTTGTTTCTGCACACTAAAAGAAAATAGAGAGGAAATACTATTTAATACTTCTGATGAAAATGTATAAAATATTGGAATTTTTATATAAGCAAATTTAGCAGCCTGTTCACATGCATTCAGGCAACAAGATACAAATTAAATTTACGTCTCTGAACTCTATTTGTTACATGAATAAATATGGATTAGTGGCTTGAGTCAGGATAAGCTTATTCTATTACAGTTGTATTTGTCTGAGATTATTTACAGTGTTCTACATTTCCCTCCCAATAGATTTATTTGGGTGGGGTTTTTTTTCCTCTCTTGTTCATTCCAGGATGTCTGCATTTAGTCAGTGTGTCTACTTTTTTTTTTTTTTCATTTTTTTTACTTTTTTCTTCTTTTTTTTTTTTCCAAACAGAACTTATGTTTCTTACAGGTTGCGGGAAAATATTTTAAATATGCAACTCAGTCACAAAATAATTTGTTTGGAGGGAAACTGAGAGCAAAATAATACTGTGTGCTCTTTCAAAACCGTGGCCATGGCTTATTTTGCTGTAAGAGTTGAAAATTCTCTAGCGCCACTGAGCAGATGGGCACATGATTGTCCCACCCACTTCCTAAAATCTCTGCATTTTGGGAACGAGGTCCATTTGTGCCCCCATACCCCTCCTACTCAACAGCAAGCTGCAGAGGCACTTGCAGACTTGCCCACCAGCGACAGCTTTGCTGGTGAGCAGCACATGGGAAGCTCGGCAGCTCCTCAGTGCGAGGTGTTAATAACCAGACCACCAACTCAGGTACCACCACCTCCTCTCCACAAACACTCCAACATCTTGCCTTCCATCCCTTCACTCCCGTAGGGCAGAGCTGATCGCTCTGCGTGGGAGAATCAAATCTGTCTTTTCCCTCCTCTCAGGTCTACGTTGATGCAAATCCCCCCCACTGCCAAGCAGTTTACAGATGGAGGGTTGAATGAACCAACGGTATCCTTGGAAGCAGATTTTTTAAAAAAAATACAAACTACAACAACAAAAAAACCCACCAAACCATGTTCAACAAGCTTCTTTCTATTTTCTTACAAGGCTCCATCACTGAGGCTTTTTCCTGAGCCAGAGCTCTATAACACTCTCCAGAAAATGTTTAAATCCTTTGGCACTAAAATGAAAGTCGACATCTAAGTTCATATGCTTCTGTGTTCTCTCAAGTGAGGTTAGGGAAGAGGCAAAAAGATCATTCTGCCAAACTAATTTCTTAATCCTTTCCTGTCATAGTAATCTAAATCCTTGCCTGTCGTAGTAATCTAGGATTATAAAATTTCCAGTGAGGGAGCAGTGAGTGTCCTCTGTGTGCCTGGAAGGCTTATAGAACACCACAGATGATAAAAGCAACTGAGAGATCCCAGTCTTCTGAAAAACTTCTGTGTGGTTCAGTCTGGCCAGTGCTGAAAAGTGAGATTCTTTCTTCTCCGCATCATCCAGTTTTATACTCAGAAAGCACACACAATGTTTGTGATTTTTAAACAAGTCATTAATATAGTGCACACTTTATTTCCTCTGCCTTTACAGTATTTGGATTAAATGATACTAACTACTAAAACTGAAGCCTCTCTGGAAGGAAATATTGATAATTCCATTATCCTAAAAAGTTTCTGCATCATTTCATGTTAATTATTGCAACAGCAAATCTTGCAGATGTCACACATCCAAAATTTCACAACAGGCATTTAGAAAAAAAAAAATATATATATATACATATATACATATATATATAGCAGCTAAATAAATGAATCACAAGAAAGTGAACTGAAGAAAATATCATACATTTTCTATTCACCCAAAATTTCAGTGAAGCCAAGATGATGATAAAAATACTCTTTCTTCATTCATGATGATCTGCTAAGTAGTGCTACTAAAAATGTAGAGAAATTCTTCCATATTCAAGTAGGAAGCAGTGCAAGTTTGCAAAAGTGTCAGCCAGCTGCTGACTGTCACTGATGCTACTGCCAAGTAGACTTTCCAGGCTTGAAAAGATGATCCTACTCAAAATTTTGCCCATTGCTCTTGGTCCTTTCACCATGGTATGGATAAACTCCATCCTTTGAATGCTTTGCCAGCAAAGTGGGGATTTGGGGGACCTTGGTTGAGTAGTCTGGATTTGCACTGGGAGAATCAGGAAACCTGGAATGTTGTGTTGCTGCTGTTCCTCCATGACCCAGCAGTCTTAGGACTGTGTTAATTCCCACTTTATTTAGCATTCATGACCATGAAGATATTAGACATGCACAGCTTTTGGTCTACTAATTATTATCCATCTCCTCTTTTTTATTCTATGTCTTCAGCTTGATGTAGGGAGCCACTTTTGTCAGAGTGGGGCATTTTTCCTTCATGAAACAAATCCATGAGCACCCCAGAATAAGACACCACCCCATCTGACAAGTCTCCCGAAGATTCCCTGAAAGGGAGAAGGTTGGGATTGTTTCCTCCTCATTAACTGAAAATCCCAGATGTAACCTAAACAGACATATTGCAGAAAATAAACAAGTTTCCGCAGTGCCTAAGAAATGTGTGTAATAAACAAAGACTTCAACACAGATTTAAAAATATTACTGCCATATCTGAAAAGACCTTAAAAAATCCCAAGCAGTTACCAAGCTGAAGCTGGAAAGATACAAACTGAGGTGTTTCAAAGCACCTTGAGAAGGAAAAGAAAACAACTTAAACCCCAGCAATACCAAAAAGTGTTCCCGTGCCAGGCCCAGGAAGGGGAGGCAGTGAAAGGAGAGAAGAGTGAAGCCTTTTTATCTGTGACTAAAGGGTGGCAGATGATCCAGTGAGACTTTTCTACATACAGCTTTTTATGTAGAAAAGAGGCAGAAAGGATGTAGTTCTCATTTCCTCAGGATACAACAGCCTTACAAACTGAGAGGAATCCTTATTTAATATAATCTTAATGAATTCTATAGTTTTCTCTTTTTTTACAGCTTTAGCGCTGTAAATCTATGCTTTTAAGTAAGTGTATTCTTTTAATCACATTTCATGAAGCAGCTTCCTCAGAGCAAGAGCACAAGAACTGTGTTGTTTCCATGGAAGCAGCAGTCCCCAAAAGTATGACAGTGCAGTCTGTCTATGAAGAACCCTAAAACACAGCCTAGGGAACAGCACAATGAGAGAAAGCCTGTGCTTCGCTTCTCCTGCCTATCTGGTGGTGTGGGAGAGCCAGAGGGATGCTCCAGCAGACGTGTGAGGGATAGTGATGGCAGCCCTGGATGGGACAATTATGCTGTGGAAGAGGTCTGGGAAAAGCTCAGTTCAGCTGCTGCACCACCAGGCTGTGCTCTCCTCAAGCCGAGCCTCTTGCAGCTACAGTCTGACAGCAGCTGTCCTCACACCTTGCTCACCTAGGAAGTGCATTGAAGTAAATTCTAGTAAATAGTTTGCAGCTCTGTAGCATTTCCTTGAAACTTTCTAAAGCCATTACATTCATTATATACATTAGATTATGTTTAAAAGATTTTAGCAGAATTTCTTCCATGAGATGGATAAACACATCATCATGATGGATGAGCTCACAGGTCAGGTGTAAAGAGTTACAGTGAATGTGAGACATCAGACATTTGACCTGCCACTGGTGAAGTTCCAGAGGGCTCCATCATTGTCCCTGTGCTCTTCAGTATCTTCATCAATTACTTGGATGCAGGACTGGAAGGGATACTGAGCATGTTCACAAACGATACAAAACTGTGAGGAGTTGTTGGTTCCCTCAAGGGCAGGGAGGCCCTGCAGAGAGACCTGGACAAATGAGAGGGCTGGACAATCACCAGCCACAGGAAGTTCAACAAAGGGAAGTGCCAGATTTTGCACCTGGGATGGTGCAGCCCTGGATGTACAGACTGGGGAATGAGAGGCTGGGGAACAGTGCCTTGGGAAGGGACCTGGAGGTCCTGGTCGATGGAAAGCTGGATATGGGTCAGCAGTGCCCTGACAGCCAGGAGGGACATCTCTGTCCTGGGGGCATCAGGCCCAGCATGGCCAGCCAGGAAAGGGAGGGGATTGTCCCGCTCTGCTCTGCACTGGGGCAGCCTCACCTCCAGTGCTGGGGGCAGTTTTGGGCACTGTAAGAGAAAAAAGGATATAAACTGCTAGGGAGTGTCCAGAGGAAGGCAATGAGGATGCTGAAGAGCCTGGAGGGGAAGAAGTGTGAGGAGCAGCTGAGATCACTTGGTCTGTTCAGCCTGGAAGAGACTGAGGGGAGACCTTGCTGCAGTTACAGCTTCCTGTGAAGGAAAGCAGAGGGGCAGGCACTGATCTCCTCTCTCTGGTAACCAGAGACAGGAGCTGAGGGAATGGCCTGGAGTTGTGTCAGGGGAGATTTAGGTTGGAGATTAGGAAAATGTTCTTCATGCAGAGAGTGTTTGGGCACTGGAAGAGGCTCCCCAGGGCAGTGGCCACAGCACCAAGCCTGACAGAGTCCAAAAGGTGTTTGGACATTGCTCTAAGGCACAGCCCCCATCCCTGGTGCTGTGGAGAGCCAGGAGTTGAACTCAGTTATCCTGGAGGGTCCCTTCCAACTCAGCTTATTCTGTGATTTTGGGGGGTGCAGTCATTTCACAGATTTAATACAAGTTCTACACTTGTAGTATATTAACTGAGCTGAATTGCTGCTGGGAAGTTAAAGATATTACAGGAGATGTTTTGCAGAGTGAAGCAGCAGTAAAGAAGAAGCTATTTTGTTGAGATGATGCATTTTATTTCACAGTCAGAAACATATTAAAGTATGTAGAGCATATAAAAGTAAGTGTTGAAATTTCATCTAGGATAGTTTCAATTTGAGATAATGCACCCAATTTCTTAGACCTCTTCTCAAACAGAAAAAAAAATACCCAAAATGCATCAAAATGTAAAAGATAAAGGACTGTTCTATAACCTGAAGGGCAGCATGAAGGGCACAAAAATCCTTTAAGCCAACAACCTGCTCTACAGAAATGCTCCCAGATCATCTTGATGCAGTTCAGTGAAGAACCTCCTAGAAATACAGAGCAAAATCACAGAAGGTATTAAATATATATATGCATATATTTATATTCAAGCCATGGAATGATAGTGGAGAACATCAACCAGGAGTCTGATCTATTGCTTTCTAAAGGGTCTGCATTACAAAGGACTTTGCTCACAAAAACATCTTATTTAGTTATCCATCATGGTGGTATCTCAGAGACAGAACTCCCAGTGTTGTGCAAGTCATCTTTGAACACTATTTGGACTGTAAAACTCTCAAAAAAACCCAGACATCCTCCTTTCTCACCTTCCCAGTAGCATTATGGATTATACTTCCATACAGAACAGAGACACTGAAATCTAACTTCAGTTTTACAGATTTCAGACCACCTGGTGTCCAAAGGAAAGAGGTTTTATGAAAGGTCTTCATATCAGAGTTCACCAGTAAGCTACTGAAATGCATAACTTCTCACACAGATTTCTCATTTTAGGGCATGCTATGACACCTGGAACATGCCAGTTTGAGTTAATTTTGAGGCTGGTGAAGTTCCTGCTCAGCTCTAAAAGGAGCTGTTGAACAAAGTGAGCTGATCCCATCTGCATGTCAAGCCAAATGTTTTTAGCAATCACAGAATATTCTGATCACTGAATATTGATGACCCACAAGGATCAGCAGGTCCAACTCAAGTGAGTGGCCCCACAATCTTGGCATAATTAGCACCATGCTTTAATCATCTGAGATAATCTCAGTGGCAGTGCAGCTCAAAGTCATAAGCCTGGCTTGGAACTCAGCTAAGTTTATAGAAACCTGGATAGTAAAAAATATCCTTGTTTTTTGCTTTAGACTCCTGAAGTTTGCAGCCTCTCACACCTTTACATAATGCATCACAAAATGAAGGACAACACTGCAACAGGGGCAGGGAGCGCCTGTGATATCCTTGCTGAAGTTCTCAAACAGCAGGGGAATGAAGGAAAGACACTCATCTTCTCTCAAGGAACAAAAAAATATTATAAATTGTAAAAAAGAACCCTTTACTTCACTCTTTACTTCAAGGGTTGTGGGTGTTTAACATGACCTTTTTAACAGGGCTCTTTGCACATCAGTACAATCAAGTATTTACAAAGATAAAATATAAAACGTACACACACACTTTGCATTCACTCTAAACTGAGAGATTCTGCTTCTGGCTGCAGGAATCCATAAAGTGTTTTTATCTTCTCTTCTGCCAGTCAGAAGCAATGTCAGATCCTGGTGGCTGGATGACAAGTTTCCTTGAACTATTGTGCAGTTGCAGTTCATTTGGAGGACTTTACCTCGAGGGTGCTGTCTCTCAGCGTCACAGTTTAACAATCACTAAACTTTACATCCATTTCCATTAGGTCTGTGCAGTGAGTTTCCAAAGCAGAGTTGTCATAGAGCAGAACGCCTGCTATCTGGCAGTCTAAAACCCATTAAGACAACTTAGACTTAAGCTGAAGACTATCAGCTTTCCAGAGGCAGGGAATTAATTTTTTTTTCCCCACAGTGGAAAGAGCCTGTCTCTCACAGTCACCACAGTTAAAAGAGAGTCTCTTCAGCAATTTAGTGAAAGGGAGGTGGAAGTGGGCAAGAGAACAGCCATTGAAATTCCTGTATCCAAGACATTATTCCAAACTATTGGTTAGTAGCTGGAATCACAGGTGCACGTGTATATTTTTCTACAGTCTTCAACCCTCTGGCATCTTTACTGTCATTCAGGAAAAAAACCCAAAATGCTGTTGTACCAGTAGTGTGTGCATTTGGGTGGCTTATCTTTCAGTAATTTCAGCATGCCTTCCTCAGTTTGTGTTTCTCACATCCTCCCAACACCTCACTCTCTCACAGGAATTTCCAGCACAGATCCAGCCATCCGAACATCTTCAGAAGTTCATATGTGTATATGGATAAAGCTTGGTCCTGATGATGTACACACAGTTTTATATTTGTATTGGCATCACTGAAATGCACATCTGTAAATAAGGCTCCTGTGTGTCAATAACCTTTTTTCCTGGTAATTGCTGGTCTTTAAAAAAAAAAAAAAAAAAAGCTATAATTATATTTGTGCACGCAACGTGCCTTTCTTAATTAAAAACTAAGCAACTACATATCTTGTTCATTATGAGTTCAAATGTGCTTGCTTATAATTCTTGATTGACTAGACCTGAGAAGTGAAAGTGTGTGAAACAGGGGTTTTTATTTCTTTTTCCAAAATAAAGAGAGGGTAACAAGTCATTAACTGAATACATACTAATTACTTTGCAAGCACCTGTACTCCGTATTGTTTCTCAGGTGTTCTGAAAATCTGCAAGTGACTGATAGCCAAACCCTGGTTTCAATAGGTTTCCTCTCTATTACAAAGGAGCTACTCTGTGACGTGATTAGAAGCCACTTTGTCTGCAAGTTACAGAAAACCAGGCATTTATGTATTTAGAAGCTTTTCAAGAAGTCACTTCCAGGTCAAACAGCAAATGTCAGTCATTGTGATCCCACAGCTACATGGTTACAGTGAAACAATGGGCTACACACAAATAAAACAAATCCCATGCAAGCTGCATTCAGTGAAAATGCACATTTAAGAGACCATACTGAAAATCTCTGAGCAATAATTGTTCTCCCATTAAGAGCTGGATACATCTTTTATTCATGCATGATGTTATTTCACATTGCTAAGATAAATTTTTATAAACAGCTAAATTTTTCTTCTGCAAAGAACCAGATTTTTCTAATACCTTTCATTAGGAAAGCAGGAGGTAAAAGGAGATATTTACGAGTCTTCTTTGTCCCAGGCAAAGAGTAATACATGGGGCAGAAAAGGAAGGAATTTGCTATAGTAATTTGGCTACACAGCAGATAGCATCTTCTAAATGATGACCCCTTTCATCTTTCTGGAATTCCTTTTCACTGTTACCAGTAGTGTAGTTTGCACAAGCAGTGATTTACAAACAGCCTCCCCAAGAGGACTTTGACTGCATTTCACTAATATTGGGCTACAGCTCAAAACAGAGACCGTCAAGTAAGTGCATTGGCACTGAATTTATGACAGATCAAATGTAGAACTTGAGAGCAGAGTGAGTTACAGAACACGTGTTCCATCCCAAATCCAAAAATCCCTTTAGTACTGACACTGAAGTGCCAAACTTCCAAACATGAGACCAGCTTCATTTTTCATGCCATAAATTCCCCAAAATGTGCTTTCACCGTAATTTCCAAGGCATAAAAGCCATCTGTGAATTCAGCAGTGCACACAAACCACACTTTGTACAAACACACCCCCTCAGCCTTCTACTGCACACATCACCTCAGCTGCTAAACCTGCACACCATAAACTCCCAGCTACTGGGCACAACAGGATTCCAGTGTGGATGCAACATAAATTGCATCCTGGGAATGCATAAAATTGCTAATGCCCAATGCACATCCCATGACAAGTCAGCAACTCTCCCAAAGTACAAAATAATTACATTCAGCATACAGAAATGGAGATATCAATGGATGTATCAGTTCTTCCTTCACTTCCTAACCTAATCCAAGGCTTCTGAGCCATCCTTCATCTCATCCTCCAAGTAAGGACAGTGTTTTATTTGCATTTCTAAGGCAGGCAATATGCATACTGAAACCTACTCCACCTTTAGAGAGGCAGCTTTAATTCTACCTCTAAACAGACCAAATAATTTGTGACAAATAACTCCCTTCATTAAAAACTGTTACACCTCAAAAACTTAATTTTATATAAATTGGCACTTCTTTCTTTTTGCTTGTACATTTAAAACAAATCAAATATATCTTGCAGTTTATTACCAGGCTCATTATTTAAGCTACTGTAATAAAAGTCATAGTGAAATTGATTTGGCAAGATTAATTTTGAAATACCATTTCTAGTATGATAACAGCATATCATTCCATCCCTCGTAGTATTGATATTTATTGTGTGCTGCTGAAATTTTCAAATAAATTGAAAATGCTGCACCCCTACAATGAGATAGATTAGAAAACATAGTGTTGCACCTGTTGAGATAGATCAGTAGTATTCCTCATGTCAGGCATTCATGTCCTGCTCCACTCCACTAAAAACAGTGGGCAAATCATCATAGGACGTTCAGGGATGTAGGGCCATAGTGGTACAAGCCAAATAAGTAAAGCAAATAAAAATAAAGAAAATAATAAACCCTGGCAGTGCTCCTGTTCAAAACATCATTAAAATTGTCCTCAGCAAATCCTGCACGTCCAAAACAGTTCCCCAAGACTGAAGAATCCTTGAAAGTGATCCCAAGGGCTCTTGGCTAGATTTGCATAGAAAAGTTTTGGGGAGAGAGGAGGCGCTGCAAGGGTGGTTTCTGCAAGAAGGTTTCCCTGTGTCTGACAGAGCCAATGTCAGCCAGCTCCAAGACAGATGCACCACTGGCCAAGGTTGAGCCCATCAGGGATGGTGACAGTGCCTCTTTGATAACATATTTAAGAAGGGGAAAGCGCTAGTGTGCAAAAGTAATTGTAGCCAAAGCTGAGAGGAGTGAGAATATGTGAGAGGAGCAGCTCTGAAGGCACCGAGGTTAAAGAAGGCAAGGTTGGAGGTGCTCCAGGTGCCAGAGCTGAGATTCTCTTGGAGCCCATGGTGAAGAGCATGGTGGAAGGACTTGTAACCACCCAGGGAACACACACTGGAGCAGTCTGTTCCAGAAGGACTGCATCCCATGGAATGGGACTCATGCTGGAGCAGTTCATGAGGAACTGTAGCATGTGGGAAGGACTCACTTTGGAGAGGTTTGTGGAGGACTTGCTCCCATGAAAGGAACCCCACTGTGGAGCAGTCCCTGAAGGAGCAGCAAAAACATCAATGAACTGACCACAACTCCTTTTCCCCATTCCTCTGCACCCCTGGAGAAGAAGAGAGAGAAAATTCAAGAGTGAAATTAAGCCTGGGAATAAGGGAAGGGTTGGGGGAAGGAGTCTTTAAGATTTGGGCTTATTTCTCATTGTCCTACTCTGCTTTGATTGGTAACAAATTTGTTTCCTCCAGTCACGTTTGGTTTGTCCACGATGGTAACTGGTGACCGATCTCTCCCAGCAAACTCAGAAGAAAGGAACCTCTGGAGATGGGGGAAGATTTGTTGTCAGACCTTTTGATTCAAACCTGCCTGATCCAACAGAACTGTGTATTCTCTCTAAAAGTAGTTATCTTGTTCCGGCTTATTAGTTTGTGTTTGTTATAATAAAACAAGGACAAGAGACTGGGAGCTACTCTGAGAGCTCTGGCACATCAACCATGCAGAGAAGTTGAGGCTGTTCTGCCTCAAGGCCCTGGCTGACTGCAGGTTCCACACAAATGCCTCTCTAAACAACCATTTTGTCTTTCAACACATGAAAATTGGAGGATCTAAATCAATAGCTGGAGCTTACAATGGATGCAGAGCAGCTGTGTTTTTTAACAATGAGTACAGCCACGTGGGCTCCAAAATGAGCAGCTGCAGGGGGAGAAGCTGCAGGGAAGGGGAAATCCTGCCAAGGCAAACCAGTAGGTCACAGGTCCTCAGCAGTGAGCATGGGAGGAGCAGGGAGCACTTTAAACAACAGGATTTCTTTTCCCCTCAGATCCATTTTAAAAGTAGCAGAAGGAGTCGTTGCATTTAATCTTAAAATAATCCCCTTTAAGCCTGAAGTGCTTATGTCTCTGTGAGCACAGCATACTGCTGGCATTGTAACCAGGACCAGAGTGCAACAAGAAGCAATGTGAAAACTGCACCATTTTCAGGAGAGAGCTCATCAGACAGGTATCAATGTCTGCTTTCTGGCAGCTGTCCATTACAGGGCTCCTAAGGACTGTATTTTGTACAATTGGATAGAGTATAGAGAAAGTGCCACCTGATGTCTACTTGCACTTGGCAACAGTTTAGGAAAATCGAAAATTGTGCTAAACTATGGGTTTAGCCCTGGAGGCTGCAAGGTGAAGTACAGTGCTCTCAGTAGAGCAGGGCCCCAGAGGATGCAAGTCATAATAGAAAGGGGGGAAAAAAACCAAAACCAAAAAAACCCTCAGAATTTTACTAGCCTTTTTTCATTCCAATGGGCAAAGAAGCACATCAACACTATGTGCTGAGCTGCACAGCTCTTCCAGCTGGTCATCTGCACAAAACCAGTCAAAAAAGCCCTGGTACAGTATGGTGGAGTGTCCTGTACTGTCCTACTTGCTCAAGAAAGCCCAACGCTGTAAGATGCAAACTCCATCTCACCTTTATTAAGGAAGGGCAAGAAGCAGTTTAAAATAGGAATGGGAGAACTGAAGATAACTCTGGTCCAATGTATATATTCATTTAAGTACTGTAGGAAGCATAAATCACAAGAGATCTGCTATCATAAATGGCAGCAGGGGAGCTACAACAACCTTTTGCTTCCTTTGGTCTAAAAGCTAATATTCCAAAATCAGGGTACTCTTCTTCTCCCCCACCAATATTCCTTAGATCTAGATCTTTAAGCCAGTATAGTAATTCTCTGCTCAACATTTCTACATTCTATCAACCCATCATTATCACTGCCAATAAAATACCAATTTAGAAGCGGGACTATTATGTAGTTCTGTGTAGGAACAGTATAATAATATATCTCAACAGCAATAATCATTGTTATCTCTACTTGCCATTTTCAAGGTCCAAACTTGAAAATGAACCAGTCTCTTAAAGAATAAAGCTTTTGGCAACAAAAATATGCGTTCTCCAGGACTTTAATGCCAGCTAGAAGCAAGGAAGAGCACCTTTATGCACAATGGTTAATGTCCAAGCAGGTGTTCTGCCTAATCTCATCTATTAAAACCTGGTCCAAGGCCTAGTTAAATCAATGGGAGTTTTATAGTTGATTTCAGCAGGGTTTGAAATATGCTGTTACACCATACTGACTGTTTCTTGTGCATACCATGCAATAATTTTACTGCATTTTACTTTTGAAAATATATTGAGAAAATAATATTCTAATACAAAAAGATAAACTTTTGTTTACAGAAAGCAAAAGTTAAAATACAACTTGCATATATCAGACAAGACAAAGAAAATTAAACTTCCTTCAGGGAAAGGAGCTCAGCTCTAGGAACAGCTGCTTTTAGCAGCAAAAACCCCACCTGGAAACACAGTTATGGATGTCTGTAATCCTTATTGGCTTTATGGATGATGCAAGTCCTTAAACCATCACCTGGGCTTTTCAGGTTGCAGATGTGTGTGTTAAACAAGAGTGTGCTGGATGTGGGCACAAGCACATCTGCTTTTCTGCCATTCTGCACTGATGCCATCTTGTTATATCCAACCTGACACCACAAGCTCTTCCTTGTGGTATCCACCTGTGGCCAAGGTGGGCTCAGGAGGCAAGAATATTGATGACAGGTTTGTTTATAACCATGCTTATCAGACATATGTTCCTTGATCACACAAGCTGTAAGGAGATTATGCAGACAGTGCTTCTGACAAAAGCAGGTGTCTTAGGGCTGCTCCTCACTGTGAGGTGGCAGCTGAGGCCATGAGACACTAATAAAAACTCTGAGCACCCTCGGAAACACCTTCCCATTCCAACCTGGAAACCTATCAAACCCCTGAGGACCACCAGCTGGTGACTGCTGCCCCAGGGAGGGTGAGCCACCCTTGTCTCCTTAGTGGTACCATCAAAAATCAGGTCCCATTTTCATCTTATGTGCTAATAGAAAGTGAAAATAAATTAGAAATCAAATATAGACATGCTCTTACTAACGAAGCAAAATTTGAACATTTAAAAAACTGGTATCCTTTTACCTTTAGTTGTAATTAGTGACTAAGGAGTTTTATCAGTCCAATCTATTTTGACCACCATTAAACAGGAAAATTCCTATATTTTTTTGGAAAAGAGAATGTTATCCATAACACTCTTTATTTAGTAGACTTCCACTTTGTTCATCCATGTCTTTCTTATCTTCTCCCCCTTATATCATGATTCTTTGTACTAAGCTGAACTGTAACCACTTTTAAGTCAGAAATTACACTGCCTTTTAACCAGACTTCTAAATAAAGTGCATCAAGAATACTCAGTTCCATTACATGTCTATTTCTTACACTCTCATATTAAGACATCTTAAACACTCACATTTTTAACCATGAAAAGGACTAGGAGTTGTTGGTAAAAGATGTTTACATAACTGACCAGGTGTTACTTTTGCAGAAACTGCCTCAGCAATTGGAGTTAATGCTGCAGAAACCTTTCTGCATTAATTATTCTGTAATGACCTCCTTTGCAACCAGGTAAAACCAAAATTCAAGACTATGTAGTCTTCTCCAGGATATTTGTATTTAATAAAATGCCCAACAAAGCACGTTCAAGAAATGTCCCAAAACTGTGCAAGTGCCTCTGTTCAGATTATTGCTGTTAGTAGGCATCAATTTGTACAGAACACCAATTCTTTCAACCCTTTACTGAAAACAGCAGTCTATATCACAAACATTATTGATTGACACTGTGAAAATAATCAAAAGTCTTAAAATTCATACACATTACAGAAGAACATTATCTGGCTCATAAGCCCACTACACATGCAATACCACAGCTCCAAGACAAACACTTGGGATGAAATATCTCACCACCAGCCATTCAACAATCAACAAAATTCACAAATTCCAGCTGGGTTTTTTAGCACTGCCAGTCATGGGTAATGACCTAATTATTCTTACCAGACAATTACTGAATCACAACCAGCTTCCCTCTTGGATCAGGATGTAGGTGTGCAGGCTTAACCTCTGCAAGGAGAAGCTGAAAGAAGAAAGGTTTCTCTAAAGCTAATGATGAAAACACCCATTTAAAATTCAGAGCTTCACATGTTGCCAACAGCCTTCAGACCCACTCTCAGATTCCCTTATATTGTGAAGAATGGAGTCTTGCAGCCCTGCAGGTCAACCAAATGCATTTTTTTTCTGCTTAAGCAGAAAACAACAGAAGTATTTGAATCTCATCTTCATTTGTAAGAATTGATTGCAGGTGGATGCAGATCTCAGAATAATAAATCAATAGCACAAAGCCAAACAGGATTTTCACTGCCTAGAACAGAAAGCTTAAAATTCATTCAGGTGGCCAAACCCAATTCATACTCTAGCACTGATATCAAAATAGTATTTTACTAATTTCTTAAGGGACCAGTATTCAATCCCACCCTAGGGCTCAAATACTCTTTTAAAAAGTCAAATAATCTCAGAATAGGATAACATTACTGCTTTATACACATAAGATCCTTCCAGGAAGCACAGTGAGTTTCAGTCATTCTCAGTGCCTCTTAAGTATCAACAGATGAAAATTTGAAAAATGAGGATGAGGACACTGAGGAAATGAGAGAGGATTTTATGAATCACATATCTATGTTGAAACTCCTGCTATAACCTGTTAAAGTTAACTTCCTCTACCTTTCCAATGTGCCATGAATCCCCAGTGATAACAAACCTCTGCACCTCCTGATGATTGTGAAAAGGTCCTAGCTTTAACATCCCACTGTTAATTTAAATGCTGTGCTACACAAACATGAACTACTTCCTTAAAATAAATCAAGATGTACAATAACAGAAAGATGGAAGTATTTCCCATTGATGGAAATCAGAAACCTACAGTTTTTGTTTCTTAACATGTGCATCTTGGGTAGTATGGTTTAAAATCAACTACATAAGCATTTTGAATATACAATTGGTATAGATAAAGATACAGAAAATTCAAGAGACATTTACCCCTTCTGTCAGCACCCACATAAAAGTCATGTCTTCAAATTTAGATTGCTCAGCACTACTTACTCAGCAGACACAGGTCTTTTGGCTATAGTCCCTGGGAAGCAGCTGCACTGTATCTCTGAATGATGAGCAAGTGTATGTTGGTGCATCTGAAAGCCAACTGATGGTTTTTATCAGCAGTCCTATCAAACTCATCAAGGTGAGAGAATTTTCTGAGAGCCAAGGGTTTTCTACAGCCAAAAAGAAAACTAATTTTAGCCAGTAGCCCATTAACTACATATTTCAAGGACTCAGAAAATCCCTAACAATGATTCCTAATTAAAGCTGCCATCAGAGTGAATTAATTGTTCTGCTGGGCCCTAACAGTCTCCTGTTTGTTAGCTCCTGAAACACTTTTTCCTATTTATTCTTACTTATCACTTTCCCCTAGTGTCTTAAGAAGTTGCTCTGGAGGGGTAAAAAGCATGATGAAATCCATTTCCTTTTCCATGAAAATGCTTCCTTTCCAAGTTACTTGAAGTGAAAATCCTTCTGTGAACAGGTTTCAGGGAAGGACCAAACTCAAAACTAACAGCTGTACAACGAACATAGCTGGAAATGACCAGCAGAAATATAAGTCACACTGTGTAAACTGAATAAAAATTTAGGAGGAAAAAGCTTCTAGCATTTGATTCTGCATTATTCACCTTTGTGGATTAAAAAAAAGAAAAAAAAAAAAAAAGGTAGGTTTTATCATTTGCCTGCTCTTATTTCAACTACTCTCCTTATCCTGAGCGAGCTATAAAAGGACACACATGGAGGGAAAAACCCTCATCCTGCCATGCTGTTTTTCCAGTATGATTTGATTAGATTCATAGTGCATGACCAAAAAGAGCTCATTGTAAACAGCTGATTGGGTTTTAAAGCAGTGGATAATCAGTTGGGTAAATTACCACTCATTGTCTTTAGGACATTCTCTGCATTCTCCGAATTCGATCCCAAGTTCCCGCTCAGCTGCTTCCACGAGGCTCTCCCTGGTGCTGGATGGGGCAGAGCTGTGGACCTTGAAGGAAATAAATGAATATCGACTTGCAGTGATAGAGATGACACGACTTGGGAGGATCCCTAATGTTAGCAGCAGACAGAAATTGAGAAGTAATGACACCAGAAGTGTGCTGCGAATAAAAAGCAGTTGCCGGCTGCCACAAAAGGACTGTAAGTGATGCTGAGTGGGAGGTAAATGTATCCAACCTTTCATAAAATAGGGAAGAAAAGTTTTTTTTTCTGTAAAAAGTCTCCAGCTAGGCACTGTAAAAACATAGCCATTGAATCATGGAATCATTTACATTGGAATAGATCTTTAATATAACTAACAATTAACATGACACTGCCAGGCACCCACTATACCCTGTCCCTTAGAACACATCTGTGGATGTTTTAAAGATCTTCCACTTCTACTCCATAGGATAAGGTCTCCTTTTTTCCAGTGCAGGACCCAGCACTTGGCCTTGCTGAACCTCATACAAGTGGTCTCAACCCATGGATCCAGCCTGTCCAGATCCTCCTGCAGAGCAGATCCTGTCCTGCAGCAGATCAACACCCCGGCCTTACTGAGCGTCATCTGCAAAATTACTGAGGATGCCCTTGTTAGGTTGTTGAAGACATTAAACATATAAAGCATATTAAACAGGTATTGGACTGACACCAATACTGAGCTCTGGGGAACACCACTTGTGAGTGGCCAGCAGCTGGATTTAACTCCATTATCCAACATTCCCTGGGCCCAGCCACTCGTACTGTTTGCTCCCATCCAACATACTCCCATCTCAAGCCATATAAAGCCAGTTTCTCCAGGAAAATGCTGTGGGAAACAGTGTTAAAGGCTTTACTACAGTCTGCTCCAGATAGACAACAGCCTGTCCCTCATCCACAGCCTTTCCTTCAGCCACTGAGAGGGTCACCTTGTCATGGGAGGCCAGGTTGGTCAGGCAGGACTTTCCTATTATGAGATCATGAAGGCTGGGCCTGATCCCTGGGTTGTCCTTCATGTGCTGCATGGTGTCACCCAAGATGATCTGAGCCACGACCTTCCCTGGCACCGGGTTCAGACTGACAGGCCTGTAGTTCCTCAGTCCCCCTTCCAGTCCTTCCTGTGGGTGCCACACGTGCTGACTTCCAGCCACCTGGGCCTCCCTGGCAGCCAGGCCTGCTGGTAAAAATGATCAAAAGTGGCTCAGTGAGTTCCTCTGCCAGATCCTTCAGTACCCCTGGGTGGATCCCATCCAGCCCCATAGACTTCCATGTCTCCAAGTGGTGTAGCAGGTCCCTGACCATTTCCCTTTGGATTAGGGGGGCTTCATTCTGCTCCTCGATCCTGTCCTTCAGCTCAGGGGCAGGGTACCTGGAAAACAACCGGTCTTACTGTTAAATACTGGGCAAGTCCTTCATTCATTCAATATTAAAAACAAAAACATCAAATATGTTCTACTGAAATTAGCAATTAGAAGTCTGAAGTTACAAAGATACTCAAAGAAATTATTGAGGAAGTGGCGTTTTAACCATCTAAAATATCATACAACATTATATGAAAATATGGATTGGTCAAGAGCAATCTCTATCAATCCATTTTAGGATCTGACAGGGCTACAGGAAAGAGTTGCACCATTTCCTAATTATACTGCATTTTTAACGACAGCAGAAATCACATTACATAAGCAAACCAGGTAAATAAACATAGTAAATGACTTTTCAACTTTTACTCCTTTAGGGATCAACAACTATTTTGCAGAAGAGGTATGAGCACTCTGTAAACTTTACATATATAAAATAAAATATTTGCAAAGCCTGTTGCAAAGTCTTTAGTAGCAATGGATGTTGTCTCTGCCCTGGATCCCACAGAACAAAACTGCATGAAAAGAGTTATCAGTGCAAGTCTGAGTATCAACAATTTTATGTCACATTAAGGGGTTATTTCAACCTAGGAATGTGTTTGAGGCTTGTGGCTGTTCAAAACTTCCATTACTAACCTGGATATCAAAACAAGGAGGCTCTGTGCATGCCACCAAGTTCTTTCCAAGCACTTGCACCACTGGTTCAGAATTTTAAGTAATTTTGACAGAGAAATAGTTCAAAAACAATACTAAAATAAAGTCATGTCTTACAAGCTGTAAACTGAATACAGACCTACAGTGTGATACTGTTGCTAAAGAAAGATTAGAAAAAAAACAAAACACACTGAAACAATGCCAGAAGAAACATCACTATAGTTTCCAATTCTATTTTTCTCCTTCCATTTTTTTTACTGCTTAAAAATCCATTTATTTTCTAACATCTTTCACACAGCAAAAAAGCATCCTTCCTTCTTAGAACTTGGCATAGAGTTTGGGTAAAAATTAGTGATTTTCATCAGCTTATTCCAGGCTGAATTCTGCACCAGCTCTTTGATTAATTTTGTTTGTCTATTTTGAACCCCATTATAAGTACCATGTTTTATTTTTCATTTATTCACCTGCAGATTTAAAAGCCAGATCTTTAGGAGCAGTCCAGGGTAACAAGTTTATGTTCTAATATCTTATCATTACATCACTGCACCTCATCCTGACTCAACACATCACATTGGCATCAGAAGCTGCAGGTAAAAATTACTGGTGGCAATTAAATCATCATTTCAATGAAAGAAACTTATTGTATGCTTACTTCTCAGGTACTTTTTGCTATCTCCTTAGCTGGTTTATCCACAGGTTCAGAATTACATCCCAAATCCATTTGATGCTTTTATAAAAAGGACCATGAAAGAGACAAAAAAACTAATTATTTTATCATCCTTGAAATAGGATGCATGTATATCTTCTGTCAGAAAACAATAAAAGGAAAGACTGACTCCTCACTAACATTTATTTTAAGTTTTGTGATCTGTGTATAAAAGTACCAACTAGTGTTCACAAAAGGGTAAACTTTTTCTCCAGGGTTTTATTATGATAAAAGAAATTACTTTCTGCTTCTTAGGTCTATCGCTCAGTGCACAGAAGTAGCTGCTGGAACAAAAACGAGAGATGCAACTTAAATGACTGAGACCTCTCCACTTCTCTTCACTCCCTTCCTCCTTCATTCAACATTCCTCTCCTTCCCCCTCTCTTTTTTTCAGGCAGTTCGATGGAGCAGCAGATTCGAAACACTTTCCATCTGTATCTTTTTATACTTGTCCAGGTTGTCACCATTAAAAAGTGCAGCTTCAATGCTACTGTAAAACCTTGGATAAAGCTCCGATGTAAATAGTTCATGCTGAAAATTTGTCATTGTCAGGTTGCTGTACCTATAAGTCAACTCCCAATATCATAGAAGGAGCAGAACTCTCATCTCTTTCACAATCATGTTAAAGATTTCTTGCATGTTCCTAGAAGAAACACCATGGTTACAAAGCTGGTTTCTACATTTCCCTGTAAAATAAAATCAAATACACTTCTACAACCAAAGAATCACCCTTTAACTGAATTATGGTCTATTCCCATAAACTTATTTTCACTTGACCACCGGCCATATCCTTATTTATCCTTGCATTTATCCTGATCAGAAGTTTACAGTACTTTGATCCAAAGACCTTTAAAAAGGTTGGGTTGTTTTTTTTCCCTTTCTGGTTTATGTTTTATAAATATTGCCTTTAGAATTATTATGAAACAACGTATCTGGGTGACATGCACATCAGGACAACTATACATATTTGCCACTTCTTTGATGTTGCCAGTGTGATAATTGAACTTGAGCAAATAAGAGGCCATAATCAAGATGGGCAAGACATACCCATGATCAGAATGTTTGACAGTCTATGCACCACTTGCTGTCCAAAATGGAATCTGTGTTAAACTGAAAGCTACAAAAGTTCAACCACTTTCTGCCATGACTGCCAAAAGATAAAAGATTGCTGTGTTCACAACCCAGTGTGCACAAAAATTTCCATGGAAATCTTGGTAAACTGAAGAGAAATAACATTGTGAAAATTGTGAAGATGATGGTGACATAGAATCATTTAGGTTGGAAAAGGCCCTTGAGATCATCAAGTCCAACCATTGCCCAAACCATGTCAAATGATAGTAGGAAGGATGTGTTTCCACAGCTCCCAACAAATTCTGAGCCAAGCTGAGCTGGACTTGCTCTAGGCAATGCCCAAATTATGGGAAAAAGTTGTTCATTTGTCTTCTCTGCCATGGTGAAATGCTCCTCCATATCATTCAATCATTAACAAAAAACTATCAAATTCCACCTGAACTCTCTGCAATTCATAGGGATTTTTGTAACACTGAAGAGAATTTTGTTATCAACTTTAGGATTATGTAAAGAAGGTTTTTCCTTACAAGCCTTGTTTCAAACCTACAAGGGATGAAATTTTTAAATACTGTAGAGTCGCAGAACATGCTGAGTTGGGAGGGACCCACAAGAATCATTGGAGGCAACTCCTGGCCCTGCACAGGACCATCCCCAAGAGTCTCACCAAATGCCTGAGAGCATTGCCCAAACACTTTTTGGACTCTGTCCATCTTGGTGCTGTGACCACTGCTCTGGAGAGCCTGTTTCAGTGCCCAACCACTCTCTGGGTGAAAAAACCTTTTCCTGATATCCAGCCTAAACTTTCCCTCTTGTGGAGGTTGATTGCAGTGAGGTCTCTCCTCAGTCTCCTCTTCTCCAGGTTGAACAGACCAAGTGACCTCAGCCACTCCTCACATTTTGTGAGGTTCATATTGTTTAGCAGGAATTTAGTTACCACATTGCACCAGAATGAATTGAGAATCCATTGCTGTTCTGGAAATCCATTTTCAGTCAAGTTACTACTCAGGAAAAAAAGCATCCATATCACTTGGTGGCAAAACACTTGCAAACAGAGTTGTTTTATTCAAAGGAATAAGATTAGAAACAGTATAATGTCAAAGAAAATGACTTTTTGGAGAAAGAAAAAAATTCCCTTTTCTTTTTGTGCAGCTCTATTTAAACGTGTTTAGTTTACAGAGAAATAATTCCCTTTCTGTGGCAGTTCAATAGCCAGTTTAATTTCACTTTTTCTACTATGAACATTGCTGCTGTTTAATTTATTAAGAAGATAATTTCTAGAGAGCACACACACTCTGGGAACAAAGAAAAAGATAATCTAGCCAGTTACTCAAAGAAGCACTCACATATTTATTCTTCCAGCATTAAATAAATCAGTCATAACTCCCAGAGAAATCCATTTTGTAGCCTCCACTTCCATTTTATATTAACACTGTTTTCTTAAGTATATTCAAAGATATTCCTGCTTGGGTACTGTGCCCCACAGCAGTGGCAAACCAACCTTCTTCCCCATGGAGCTAAATTTGGGATAAGCATCCTTTGATAGAAATTCTGTATCTGGGCCCTCTATGACAAGAGTGAATCTGCCCCATTTGTGGATGGCCTAGGAACTCCAAGAGAAAGAAATTGCTGCCTCTCTTTGGAATGAAGACCAGAGATTTCCTTGTTTATGATGTCCTTGTATGAGCCCCAAAAGCCTTGTATTCAGAGCAAAACAAAGCACAAAAACTCAAGTTCCAGTGAAATTAAAGAATAATAATCACCAATTAATGAATTTTCACTGATTTTCTCACAGTGGTCTTCTTCTCACACTTATTTTTCCCCTACTCCAATTACACTTCAAAAAGGTGTATTAAATATTGTTTCTTGATTTCTCTGACCTGCAGCCTTGAGAAAATTACTGTAATGCCCTGCTTAATGTTTCTGTAATGCTACTGCTCTACCTTTTTACTCCTGCATTTTTATGGTATCTGCTTAAATTCTTCAGTGACCCAACAGGTGAAGGAATTTAAGTTGCTTTTCCTCCTGCTTTTAATATCAATGTATTCCAGATTACAGAGTGCAGCTGTTAGTAGTGGTGAAATCAAAGAAGCATAAGTGAAGCTATAAAAAAAGCCTTCTGAGTTTATTTATCCATTTTAAAATATTTTATTTTTTTTTCATAAGAGTGTACTGCTTAAGTAGTAAATATTCAATTAGTTCAGCATGATCAATAATGACTGCATGTAATGACTAATGTAAATGTCTAGTGCCCTTACCCCAAAATAATCTTCTGGGTCCAGCAGTGACACTTTAAAGTGATTTATTTTTTCTATTTTTTCTCCTTTTCACTGTCCAGTAGGATGCATGTTTGTTTGCTTTTTGGGTTTTGGTTTTTATGTACCTCTTTATCTCTTTAAAATCCTGTGGCAAGGAGTTCCACAATCCAATTACATATTGTAGGAAGGACCAACCTTCCATTAAATGTCTCCTATTGTTTCTTATACAGGGACAACCAAACAATTATTTGTTATTTAGCCCCTTTGATCCCCTCACAACTCCTTGAACCTTTTATTGCCTCATACCTGCCTCTACAACCCCTTCTCACCTCATTTTTCATCCCATGGAAGCCTTTTTTTCAGGCCACATTTGACACTCTTTTTTGACTCTTCTACAATTCTACTATGTTCGGCTTGAGACGGAAGATTCAGAATTCCATGTAGATGCAGCTGAACCAGAGATTTACACAATGGCCTAATAATCACAGAATCATAGAATCACTGGGTTGGAAGAGACCTTCAAGGTCATTGAGTCCAACCCAGCCCTGACACCTCAACTAGACCATGGCACCAAGTGCCACATCCAGTAAACACATTTTTTGTAAACACATCCAGGGATGGTGACTCCACCACCTCCCCGGGCAAACCATTCCAATACTTTATTACTCTTTCTGTAGAAAACTTTTTCCTAATATCCAGCCTATGTTTCCCTTGGTACAGCTTAAGGCTGTGTCCTCTCGTTCTGTCAGCTCTGCCGTGAGAAAGAGACCAACCCCACCTGACCACAGCCACCTTTCGGGGAGTTGTAGAGAGTGACAAAGTCACTTCTGTGCCTCCTTTTCTCCAGGCTAAAAACCCCAGCTCCCTCAGTCATTCCTCACAGGGTTTGTGTTCCAAACCCCTCACCAGCCTCGTTGCCTCCTCTGGATGTGCTCAAGTGTCCCAATGTCCTTCCCAAACGGAGGGGTCAGAACTGGACACAGCACTCAGGTGTGGCCTCACCAGTGCCCAGTACAGGGGGAGAATGACCTCCCTGCTCCTGCTGGACACAATATTCGTGATACAGACCAGGGGCCATTGGCCTTCTTGGCCACCAGGGCGCACTGCTGGCTCATGTTCAGCCATCTGTCACCAGTGCCCCCAGGTCCCTTTGCACCTGGGCACTGTCAGCAATGACCTCTGGCTTGCACTCCATTCCTTTTCTAATAATTCCAAACCTCAATTCACTTCTTTTTTGACTGAAACAAGATAGTAAAGTCAATGCTTTCATTTAGGACAACACCAGTATCTTGTTCTTGAGCAGTAGCAGCCCGTTCAAAGCCCATCATTATAATATTCAAGATATTTTTATCGTTATAATATTCAAGATATTCAAGATATTTTTGCCTTCAAGGTGCCTCATCTAGTTTGAATTTCATCTGCCATTTTATCTCCCAGTTACCCAAGATCAGCCTACCTCTGCTAGAAATGCTAAAGTAACCCTTATCTCATTCCACAGACTGTCTGCACTGGGAAGGAAATTCCCTGTCTGGCACCAAACTTATCTCCCTGACTGAGCCAACAAATCTTAGGATGGGAGATAATACTGGTCTGGAGATCTCAGCCCATAAATGTGGATGGTGATGCAGCATCTGATGCATTAAAACTCTCAAATGGTTCTGCTACTAAAGCTGATGGCAGTAGGGAATTATATCAAGCTAGCTTGAAGCAGCAGGCTTTCCACACTCTGGAAAGATTTTATGCCATCTAGGTAAAAAGCACCTCTTGAAATATTGTCAAACCCATCCTGCAGAATGAAAACTGCAGCTCTTCAGCAGCTGTACTGGTGTAGAATCAATAGTACCTACACATGGCTCTATACACAAAGATACAACTGGCACTACTGGGATTTTACCCCTTTACAAGATGCAAGAAGCAGTAGTTTACTGTTTGCTCAGTCTTTGCCAACAGGCTGTTGAACTTCTATTTTTCTTTCCTCTGTTTTTAATCCAATATGGCATCCTGAAAGTAATGGTTACTTATTATTTGCATTTTTGTATAAGGATACAATAATGGAAGCAGCTCACTGATTTTCTCACAATGGTTTTCTTCTCACACTTATTTTCCCCTACTCTAGCAGTATCAGTCAAGCATGTTAGACACAATTGCAGTCAGAACACTTCAAAAAAGTGGACTGAATATTGTTGCTTGATTCCTCTGATCTGCAGCCTTGAGCAAATTATTGCAACAGCCCTATATAATGTTTTCAACAGGGAATTTTTTTATTATATTTTAGACATTGTAAAAATCGTTCAATGCAGAGGCCCTTGATCAAAGAGCACTTTATAAATATAAGTACTTTAATTTTAAATTGATTTCTCTCTCACAAAGCCTATTGTAATCAGTGGAACTGCACCACTGTGAAGGCCGACCAGTTTCTCTGAGTATTTCTTCTTATTTATTCTAAGTTTACAATAATGTCTAGATACATTAGGAACCAAAGATTTTAAAGACTGACTTCTCTCTCTGCTCAAAAAAAAACCCCATAATCATGAGCAGTACAAGACACTGTTTACTATGAAAGTAATTAATTAGGCCTAAATTAAACCCAAGACTTATGCTTCTATTTCTACAAGGTTGCCTCATCTTTCCATCCTAAAATTCCTACTCCTTTTGCTCAGTGAATAAGTTCACTCCTTAGAGAGGTGCCTGTAGAGCCAGGGTAGCTTCCATCCACCATTCAAACCCTTCAGAACAGTCTCCTGGTAATACAGAGTAAAATTCATATGCAGCAAACCCTCTAAAATAGCAAAGATACACAAATCCTCAAATCCCATTAACAGTGCTTATACTCTGCACCCTTATAGATGTCATCTGACACTGTAAATTAGGACACAATGAGCAGCTCCCACATTTCCTTGCCCCTCAAGCAGAATTTGTTTCCTGGGATAAATTATTAAGCGTGGCCTTCATAAGTGTATCTAGCTCAGCTGATAATGAAATGAACACTGTCAGAAATCAGTGATTAACATATATATTTAAATACTGGAAAGGTTGTTTTTAATCTGCAGCTGAAGAGAGTTGTTGTTGACAGTACAAGTCACCTTCCCAGTGTCCCATGAAAGTGCAGAATTAGACAGGAAAACTATTTTCTGCAGTGCATTGCAGCAAGCTAAATCTATCTCTTCTAATGTCAACAGTGAACTTGATGACTTAAAAAAGGTAGGTAGAGTCCAATCCAGGCAAAATGGTTCTTAGTTTAGACCTAAAAGAGGAATGTTTAGTTTTCCTTTGATTACTCAGTCCACTCCCTCATTTCTGCACTCACCTCCTCTTCTTCTGAAGTCAGAAATGTGCCTGTCTCCCAGAGGTTCCAGGAGAATTTCAAGTGCAAGGATTTTCAGTGCAACAGCCTGAAAAGCTAACACCTACTAACCTGAGGCTGATTTGGTACTTTGTTTGAAATAGAGACAAGAGAAAACCTTGAGCAAAGTGAACATGAATCAGAACATATGTTGAACTGCTCACTGTAAATGATACGGCTAACAAGGCTGCTAATTTTGTTATCAGGAAACTGAAGGAAGGAGATTCATTCCTCATAAAACTGGAGACATGCTCATCACACCCTGCTCACTTCCCCCAGCACTCAGATCCCTGTTTTCCAAAACCCACACATTCCTTCCCAGTGTAGATACACATCCAAGGGCAATTAATACTTTCATTTTGTGCCTCAATCCAAGCCTAGGTGCATTTTTTTCAGGGATGATTCTATGCCTTCCTGCAAGTACATTTTAAAACACCATTGGGTAGCCTTGCTGTGGCTTCTTTCAGAGATACAAAAGCACCTGAAGCACCTTCATCTTTCCTTATGTTAAGGTCCCTTCTTTTCAGATGTCACATGTTCTATGCTCAGATTTGGAAGAATGCTTCCTCTCCTGTACATGCTGTGAGGAAAAAAACAGAGGGGAAGTATGGAAATGTTAACAGTACCTAAATGTTAATAGATACCTAAATTCAGGTGCCAGTAGGATTTTTTATCAGCCATTTAAGCGATTGCCATGCATCATGCTGAACTGTTCTCTACATCATACTTGACTGCTTTCTCTGAGGCACAAAAGTAGCCAGAAAAATTAGAACAAGAAGCATTGCTGTGGAAAAGCTTCTTCAGTGCTGTCCACAGCTTGCCCTTTCAAGAGGTTTGGGAATGTGCCTGTTCCCACAGCTGGATAATACATATCCTATGTATTTTTCACAACTTTTTATCCTAATATTTACCATTCAGCAGGCTGGTGTGCAGTTTTTCACCCAAGTCATAAAATAACCTTTCCTGCTTTCCAAGTGAATGGTGACAAGTGCTGGAAAAATAATTAAAAAGTGAATAAATAATAGTAAAACATGCATAGCAATTGCTCCAGGACATATATGACTACATATATTCAGAGATTTTAGTTTTTCCCATTAGATCTGTAGCCTCCTTAATTTTATACAAGGCATTTAATCTAATGCGCCTATACTTTGGCAACTGCATCAAATCTCAGAGTAAAAGTATATCTATCCAGTTTTTTTTTTTTTTTTCTTTTTTTAATAACTGATGGGTGGACTTTGGACCTTATTTTGACATACTGAAGAGTAAATCTTTCCTACATGTATGACCTTGATCCCAAGTTCTACTTCTCTGCTGTTAGTCACAGATGCTAACCAAAAGTTTAGATGAACAGCTCTTTCCTTAGAGCTTGATTGGTTTGGGTTTTTATTTCAGTTTCTCTGTCTAAAGTCTAGTTAACCCTGATGAATTAATCTTTATAAAATCAAGTTCAGTACCAGTAAGGCAAGTGAATTGTCTATGAAGTTATGAGACTTGTCAACATGACTATTACAGAGAAATACAACTGTATACATTTATGCTCCTATGAATATTATTTCAGCTGGTGGATGAATGGAAGTCATTTCTCAGAGGGAACATTTAAAGGATAGTAAAGGAGAACTGTGGGCTAAACCCTGAACATCTTTCCTCATATTTAAGCCGTAAAGGGGCCCAACAATACAGTAGAACTATTTGAATGGGCAATAAATTTGTGCCAGCTTCTGCAGGGCAAACCTGTGCATTCACATTCAGGGCCAGCACTCTGGCACTCACAGTGATCTAAAAACGTGTCATGTGCTGTGACAGGCCATATGCTCTGCCTGGAATAGGAACTTTGGCTTGCACAGAGGACTTGAATTAATGCATCAAGTAGGTGACAGGGTTTTAAACTGATGTATACACCAATCTTCTCATAACCAAGCTGTCTTCGTCTATTATGTTTTCTGAAAAAGTCCCCCAGACAAACATAACTTTGCTTATTTAGCCCAGCAGAAGGGCTACAGCCTGCTGCAAACAAGTGCCTCTGTTTTTTTAAAATGCTATTTCCATCAAACAGCCGGCAAAGTAATTTGGATCAGTGTTACTGGAAATACCTGTGAAAAACTTGAGAAATTCTGAACAGTGTTTACGAAACCCTGCAGAAACCAAGGAACTGTGTGCATCAGCTTACCTGGCAGAGTTGAAGTCAGCTGCTTACAAGAGATGCAAATACTGATCAAGAGGTCATTTTTATGAGATAGGGAAGTATTTACTTGCTTACACTCTTTGGGCTGCAGCAAACAGGGAGCTAAAAATAAAACCGAGGGAGATCTGAACACATTTGGATAAAGCTGCATGAAAGAGAACGAATGGTACAGATCAAAGCCTAAGCAGGGCTGACAAATGTGAGGAAGGACCTCTTTTTCCAAAGGTTGCACATGACCTCAGAGAAGGCCCGTGGTAGCAATACCAATAAAAAAAAATTTAAAAAAAAAAAGGAGGAAAAATAAGAACAAAAAAAAAAAATCAGGGGAGGGAGAGAAATAAAGAAGTGGGGTGTGAATTACCTAGAAATTCATGTGCTATTCGAGGCATAAGTGCTTTACTGAATGACAGCCAGCAGCTCACGGCATCATACATAACAAGCAGAGCCAAGATCCTGGTGCTATTCAGGAAAAGTGTTAAGTGATATTTGCAAGGAAACCAGAAGCAATTTCAGAGTGCTGTCTAGCTAACACAAAAGAGGTGTTAAAAGCACTGGTTCCTCAGCTCAAACTGACTTCCTGTCCCATAATGAAGAAGATTGCCTTTGTGGGCTGGACAAGGCATTGCTGGGGAGTATTTCTGTTCTAATGCATTCATAGAAAGCAAACGATAAAAATGAAAGTGTGCTAAGGGCATTGATGTGGCAGAGTGCTCCCATTATCCAGATGAATACTTGTAGGGCCAGTGATGGGCTAATGTGAAATGTCACCCTTACATTGGAGCTTTTGACCAGAGAGGAAATGTAACTGTTGACTACCTCTCCATGAGACATATTTCTTGTGCAGAAACACATGTGCAGGAGACTCATCTTCAGAGCATTTCAAGGAATGAGTTCAGCACTGAAAGCAGATCATTAAAATTTAGAATATTTGCAGATTTTTTTCCACTTTATATTTCAGTAGCCTTAAGGAAAAAAAAGAGAAAAAGGACAAAACTAATTTAATTAAATTCTTCCAAGAGCTTGATTACCTATTTTTAATAAAAGCACAATCACCTATTAGATTGTATGTGGTCTTTATTTACTTAAGGGGAAAAGTAATAAAGTTACTGTCCCTATTTGTCTGAGTCTATAATACCAAGACTATTTTTCAAGTACATAATTAAAACACCTTTTTTACCCCCTGCAAAAAACAAGTTTGATCAAAAGAGAAATAATAAATTACTGCCAGCTTTTAGATGGCATTAGCATAGATTTTTGTCTTAAAGTTTTTAAGGAGCCTAGCAATTAGGATCCATTATCATGCTGATTAGATTGAATTGATTGATTGAATCATTATAACCACTTCTGTCTGCACAAATCACATATTAATAGAAATGACAATTGATGGCCATCTTTTGGTAGCTGGCAGCTTGTAGCATCTCACGTAGATGGCAAAGACAACAGCTACAAGGTCCAGCAATGAGATTCCTCTGTGTCAAAGGTGGAATTTCCTAATCCACTTACGTGTCTGGTGTCCACAGTCCTCAAAGATGTGAATAGGCATTGCCAAACCCTGATCCTTCTGAAACACAAAAATCATTTGCACTTTCAGCAGCAACCAAGGTGTCACCACACAGCAAGAATGTTTTGTTATCTAAACAACAACTTAGAAGTATCCTAAAGAAAGATCCCTTCATGAAGTGGATCAAAACCCTTTCTGGAGTGACAATCTGCCATCCAACTGGGAGCTATATTGCCTCTACATCTATTTTTGGGGGTGGCAAGTGGTCATGTCAGAGGCAGAATATTCTGTATCTGATAATGGTGAATGTTTTCAATTTCACCAGGCTCCTAACGTTAAAAAACCCAAGCAAACAAACAAATGAAAAACCTGAAACATACAAAAAACCCCAGTAGCTCCAACACAAAATAAGATGTGCAACTTCTTCCCATCTTAAGGGAAAAAACAAACACACAAAACCAAAAACCCCTTTACTTGAGAACTTCTTTAGAAGTCAAAATACTTTCAAACCTCAGTCACAGTAACATACACATAATCACAATCACCCTTAGAACATTTATTCCCTTAATTATCAACAATTCAGAGAACGAAGAAAGCTTATTGTCATTCTAAGCAGGAGTAGTGCTTTGTTTGTCTTTTTGCCAACCAAATGAAAAACAACAAATTAGGTGATTTTTTTTACTCAGTTTTACCTTCATTGATGTTAATGAAGTGTCTTGAAAACCTGAAAGATAAATACTCACATTGTCCATGAAATGAAAGTGTGTATTATCAGAAATAATAGGTGCTGTGCTTGCCAGCTGTGGATGAATCAGAAATTACTTTGATTCATAGTTCCTGGTAATAAATCTCCCTTCTTATATTTCCCAAGTCTTGCAAATGCCTCAATTTTCACATCCCTTCTTGTAGAATGCATTTTCATTGAATTCAAGACAGCTGGTTGTATATTCTGAGGCCATACTCGCCTCTTTCAGCCTTTTTCAAATTAAATTAACCGTGTTTAAATCATGCTTACTGAGAAAACAGCCCCAGTCCAATCCTTATATTGATACAGACTCAGTATTTTCTCCCTTATCCAAAACCTCTCCACAAACATTTCCTTTTAAACAGTCCCAATTTTCTTGATTTCTCATCCCCCTTTAGCCACAAGGACACATTGGACTTCTTAAGAATGAAATTAAACAGGGTTTTCAATCCCCAGATCATTATGAGATCATATGGAAGCAACACATAATTGCACTTTCCTTCATGAAGTGATGATAAATTAGAATTCATACTTTTTTTAAGAGGGGGAAGAACAGGAGGAAGGAAAGACACGAAGGCACATTATAATGAGTGGTAGTTAATGATCTTCTAATTAATGTTGCAAGTCTCAATTTTCAGTTTTAATTGTGCCTTGCTCTACTTGCAAGTTTACCCTTATGTTTCTGCTTCCAATAACTGCAACATATCTGCTGAAAACCGGTTACAGAAAGCAGACCCTGATGCCTATTAATTAGATAATTACTATTGCTGAAGTTTTTTTCCCCCAAACTCCCCAATGGGATTAACACCCTTCCAAAAGTCAGAAACCTCTCATGCCATGGAGATTTCTGTTTTGCTCTTACATATTTAGTTACTAATTACATTTTAATCACCAAAATTATCCTCACAAGCAAATATATAGGTTTATCCAGGGAAGTACTGATGTCCTGGAATGTTTATTCCTTTACAACTGCAAAACATAGAACTTCTCCAGTTAAGAGATTCTCCCATTGAGTTTACACCATCATCATGTGTTTACTCCCCTTGTGGTTACACCATCATTTTGCAATGATGACATTGCAAAAAAAAATGCAAGGGATGCAGTTTTCCCCCAGTCCTTTTATGTTCAAGCAGCTCCTATGTAAAACTGATGTACGTATTATAAGGCTGCATAATTAGTCACCAACAATAAGCCTGTATTTAAGCATCTTTTTTTTCCCCTTAGTTGATGGTAACACAGTCCCTGGGTCATGGCCAGTGCCACCTTGATTATTATTAGAATCTGTAACTGGAAAAATCCTCAACCCACCTTCATTATCCAGTTTGGAAAACATTTTAAGATAGGTAAGGGGGTAGGGTGGGGAAGGGGAATATGATGACAGGACACACAGCAGACAGAGAAGAAAAGAAGGAAGAAAAAAATGTCCATAAAACAATTGGGAAAAAAGAAACCAGAATAAAACCCCTGATTTTTTAGCAGCACTGAACTGTGACATACTTAAAATAGAAGCATGGATAATGTATTTCCATGGTTTATGACAGATGAGTCCCAGCTGAATTAAATCAGTCATTCTCCGAAAGAGCCCGAAGAGAAATAAAGACTTTATTTCATGTGTATTTTACATTTGAAAGAGAGAGAAAATATCCTGTTGTCATGCATCCTGATATTACAGTTTGGCCATTGACCTTTCTTTATTCCCCAGCTGTGCCATTTCTGGTGTCAAAGAGACTCCAGCAATGAAGAACCACAGTGAGTCACCTTGGCTGTGCTGCCACAGCCCAGACTGGAGCACTGGAACTGAGGATCTCAGACCAGGAACTCTCTGGGCACAGCCTGGATCCTGGGAGGGAGACAGAAGCTACCCAGGCAGGCCTCCTCCAAATGCAATTCTTGGCACTTAGAATCCAGGCATTGGTTCTGTTTCAAGTCTAGAACATAAATATTCCTCCCCTGAGTCCAGGTCTGTTTATGACTGTTATTTATGATGCACTGAAAAGAATAACTACTGGAGAGAGAATTTTTTTCCTATGCAGATTGACTTTCCAAAATGTCTTTAAGATCCCACTGGAAAACATATATTGTTGGGAAAATTTACTTACCTTGTACTGCTAATAAGAGGTTTACAATTAAACAGGACAAAGCCATTGAAAACATAAAATAAGTGGAAGTGCTGCCATTGCCAGAAGCAAAGAAGATTTGAACAGTCCTTTTTCCTGTCTAAAGCCTATGGCTGGTAATTAAACTGAAATTGAACACTAGTTTAGGGGTTTTTTTTAATGATTCCTGTTCCAGAATCCTACAGAGAACAGCATGCAAACTTCATCTTTTTTCTGGGCAAATATGCCAGCAGGGGAAAAACCAAACAAACACAAAACACTTCTATAATCTGTTACCACAAAATCATTTTAGACAAACAATATTGTGATGGGAAATTTATACAGATACCCTAAAAATAAGGCTGTTCAAAGGGGAAGGGGGCAGGTGACACAGAATTGTTGCAATAGACTTTTAGTACACAGCTCCTAGTCCAATACCCTGAAAGAATCAATTTATTTTCTTGGGAAGCTGACAGGAGAAAGAGGCAGTCCAGGTACCATCAAAATTAATGAACCACAACTGGACACATAACTGCTAAGCAAATGGGACTATTATAACATCCTGGGAGGTTTGGTCTGTCCCAGTTCTGCTGCCTAGCCTTTCTCCCCTTATTGCATTCCTCTGGGAATCACCATCTGAAGAAAATAAATCATCAATGCAGTGACACCACCTTAAATCTTGCACCAAATACAAATACTTATAAAAGTAAATGTACTGGTTTCTATATAAAACACCAAAACATTATTTCAACAGAATACTGCCTTGCAGAATACTGCAGATTTGGGTTCTGAAAAAAATATGCAATTCCAGAATTAGGATTACCTATGTGATTTTAATTTACCCTTAAATGGTATGGATCTGTATCATGGATAATCCCTCCACCAAAGCAGGACAACACAAACAGTGCCCACAGGAAAGAAAGTAGCAGGGAGAAGTCTGAGTCCAGAAAAACTTTCCTACTTCCAAAACTCACTCTCTACCATTAGCTGAAGGGCCACTGGAGGAGAAAAGCTGCAGTACAGACCAGAAGATTCATCCCAGAGGTCACCTCTGTCCCACAGTTGGATACCTCTGCAGTCTGATACCACCTTCTTAATTGCTTGTTTTTGCCTCCTGCAGGTATAATAAGCCTTTGTCCATATGGGTCCCATCCTATTATGTTTGTAGTGGATGACAGAATAAATGGAAAAGGTAAAAGGCAGAACCCTCTAGAATAGGTGAGGAAAGCTTTTTATCATTCACAACCTCACAGTTTGTGAGGTTGAGGCATGGGGTACTAATATTACAAGATATTGACAAATAAAAAAGCTTTTGAAAAAAATTGACTTTAGTCCAGCTATAAATTTACTGCTCAAGTTTCTAAAGTAAATTAAATAAAAAAAGACAAAGCCAATTAAGAATTTTCAAAGATACTTCAAAATTATTCCTGACACAGATAAAATGAAAATAATAAACAACAATAACCTTTTTCACCTGCTTTATTGGAAAGCTGTAACATCAAGTGAAAAGACCCTTGTCCCAAACTCAAAATTTTAATTTTGTTCAATTCCAATACTCATGTACACATTTTCTTTGCAGGTGGAAAGTAAAGATCAGTATGAGAGCTTTTCATGGCCAAAAAGCATCTGGGAATTTCTACTGGAAAGCAGTGAAATATTTTCTTCCAAGTGGGGGCAGGGAGGGGGTACATGTTTGAGCAGACCAGAGGGGTTTCAGAATTCAAAAGTCAGCACACGATCTCAATGTCTTAGGAGAAACCTAGGAAAGCCATGCTCAATATTTCAGCCAAATTTCCTCACTTACTTTTGTTTCCTGAGCAGTTTGGGGGTGCACAATAAACCTCTAGTAAGTGCCACTGAGCACAGTGAACATATTTGTCCCAATTTTCATTTAGTTAAATATTCCCATTCAAAACACTGCCTAATTAAAATATCCATTATAATTCCATAATGACAAGCTAATGGAAAAAATCTCCTCTAGAACTCAATTAAATTATTTCTGTTAGTAATTGGTGAAAACCTGTGAAAAGAGACTTTGTTAAATGCATACTTAAAACTACATGCAAGGTCATTGCTTCATAATATATGACAGCCTACTTCTATGAGGGATGTAAAGGAGCTTGAAATACCTCCTAGATCATGCAATTTTCTGTGACCTTGGACATGTAAACATCAACTAAGTAGTCTGAGGTACATTTCCACTTGGCTCCTGTATCACTTGATGGTTAAATATGTTTTAACAGGAAAATCCTATTGCTGTAGGACAGTCCAGGAAGAATCAAGCTCAATCATATGATTCACTGTTCACTTAGTAGAGGGAGAGGGGAAAGATAATTCTATAAAGCTGCAAATTTATAAATTCAATGCACACATAAAGAACACAAAATATCAAACTCTGAAAATATGTATTACCTTGTGATTTTTCAGGGTATGTGATACTTAGGTTGTCCTATTTACACAGTTCAGTTAGGGCTTCCTGTAGGCCTACAAAGAGCAAAAAAAATCACCTTATTTCATGTATTCCAGGTGAAAATATTGCATTTTAGTGGGATAAGGATTTTACTCTTGACTTTCAAAAGGTCTTTCCTTAAGATCACATTTTGTTCACATTTAAAGGTCAGAACTTACACTGTTACATTGGATGCCTTCTTTAGACAATAGTGAGAATCCAATCCTTGTTTTGTAAATCCACTACATATTTAAATTACTGAAAGAACACATATATACACATATGAAATTTAATTTATGCTTTAAGTACAACTTTAGATGACCCTTAACATGCTTTTTAATCCAAGAATGCACTAGAGTAAGTCTTAACCACCTCAATCAAGAGTATTTATATTACTTTTGTTTCTGTGTTCTTTGCCCCAGGACTGTGACCTACTTGCTTTTTGGGGGTAGAGGTTCTTTTTACAAGAACATGTAGTGATAGGACAAGGGGGAATTACTTCAATCTGAAAGAGGGTAGTTTTAGGTTGGGGGATTACTTCAATCTGAAAGAGGATAGGTTTAGATTGGATATTAAAAAAAAGTCTTTAATGTGAGAGCAGTGAGGCAGTGAAAGAGGTGTTCCAGAGTGGTGGATGTGCCATTCCTGGGAGTGTGTAACTCCAGGCTGGATGGGGTTTTGAGCAGCCTGGGCTAGTGGAAGGTGTCCCAGCCCATGGCAGGAATGAGATGATCTTCAAGACACACTTTCCAAGGAACAAAGGAAGTTGTGGGTAGGAGGAGTCTCACGCAGACCTGTCCCACTGGATGCAGTTTGACCATGAACCAACCCCTCTATTGCACAGATATGACAGAGTGAGTGTCCTCTGAGCTGTCCCTGCTCATATCTCCCTGCAGGGGAGAGGCATCCTCTGGGGCTGGGACGTCTCTCAGGGTGCTCCTTGAGGCACAGAGACCTCTCTGAGAATGACATGGACAGGTCCAAGTCCCTAAACTGCAACTTGAATGCACACCCCCTTGACCTGGGGAAGATCTTGGGGTTTAAGACTCCTCACCTGAAACTGAGACACCTCCTTACCCAAGGCAGGGGAATCCTCTATTCACAACAGATTCTCCCTAAGTGGCTGATTAGTTGTATGCTAGATTAAAACTAAATAAATCCATATTGTTAATTCCTTTAGATATAAACTGTTCTCCAAATCTAAGACCAAGATTGGACCTAGCTGTTAAACTCCATCAGGAATTTAGAAAGTAAGGACATCCACCCAACCTCACAACTCAATGGGAGAGCCTCCCTTACACTTTTATATATTTAGATTCTGTGTAAATCACTTTAAACACATTCTAACTTGACTTTCCTTTGTGTTTCATCTCAGTAGTATGCAATACAGTAAACCTTGCCATCAAACTTTGTTAAGTGACACTTCTATAAACTCACATTAAAACAATTTTTGCTTATACCTTCCATGGTATTTTTTGCCATTTGATACCTGAGACTGACAAAGTGAATACATACCTTAAAATTACAAAAAAATTATTTTAAACTATTAATTGTCCTTTTTACAATCACCTTTTAGAAATCACATCTGCATTTTGCATTCAACAACAATCTCATTTGGTCACACTTATAAAAATACTGTAAAATCATAAACACAGAAGAAAGGGAATATATTCAACTTAAAAAACAAACTGTTATGAGTTAAAAATTAAAAATCAAGGTATAAAGATCAGCTATTGCTACTGCAGTCATCTCCATGACTTACAGCAGAAAAATATAAACCAGGGTGTTTCATATTTCTTTGGGAGCCAAGTCAGGCCTTGTGCAGTCAATTGTTGCTATAGCAACGTATGAATCAGGGAGAAGATAACACATCCGAATGCAGAAAATTAACTTACCTATAATCATCCAGTTGCCTTTTGATAGGATGTATATGCTCATTTGGAAGGGAAAAATCATTACATTTTAATTACTATGTATCACTTTCAACAACATCAAAAAAATCCCCGTATGAAATATTTGAGGCCAAAAGAAATATTATCCATTGCCCATCATCCTTGCACTTGGGGTTGTTTGATTTTTATTTCACTGTCATACAATAACAGAGCAGTGAAAAGTGTAACACCTTTTTTATATATCCTCTCTCTGCCATCAAATACAAAATTAGATCCCTATGTTAGGAACTTATTTAAGTCTACAACACGGCATATTGCAAACCTAATTACTGTGCTATTGTTTAGAAACTTACCATGGTTGTGAAGAAGAAAAGTTCAGATGCAAGAAATCCTCATTTCAGTGCATTTTTAATCCAAAATAAAGATTTATTTTGCCTTGAAATCAAAGAACTGATAATAGTAGTTAAAACTATTTAACAATATAGAAAATGAGAAGCAAAGGAGAATAAGAATTCGTGTATTTGAATTTTTCAGAATCTGTTCAGGATTAAATCATATTACCCCAAGCTGTAATCAGTATGTTCAGCATATGAAATATCCACTGCCATGAGAATATAATCCAGAATTGCCATCCTAATTATCCAACAGCTTTGAAACCACCTTTCTACTGCTGGAGGCTGCACTTAAAAGTTCCCAACCCACACAGACACAATGCAGAAACACAACCTCAGACATCAAATGCTGCACCCATAGGCATCCTGGTAGCTGGGTCCCACACAGCCTGTTTTGTCACCTCAATCAGACCTTCCTTCCCCAATTTTCCCAGGAAGAAAGCACGCAGGGAGAACAGAAACAATGTTTGTTGGTGAGAAAAGCTGCACTGGGAAATGAGATGCAGCTCCCTACAAACACGTCTCACCTGCAAGCAGGTGAGCCAGAGGAGGAAGAGCAAATCAAGTGCAGGATAAAGTAAACCTGCTGCACAAAGGAAAGAAAAGTCTTCAGCAAATTACATTTGGAAGCCCACAGAATGTAAAATGCCAATTATATCAGTTGCCATTGACACGACTCTGAGTTGCTGGTGGAATTAATTCCACCAGGAAAAGCATAAAATACCCTAATAGAAGGAAGTCAGATAAAGTTACTAGAAATTACTAGTGACATTTCTTTGTACCAGCCAGGCTTCATAAACTTCATCTGACTCCTTAATAAAAAAATCTTGCATAAATCTCAGAATTGTTGAAAAGTTTAGTACAAAGATACATAAGCTACTGGCAAATGAAAATCAGCTTATATCTTACAAAAGCAGAGATGGGGAGAAATGGGAGTTGCACATCAGCCACAGTAATTATATTGTGGAAAAGCAAAAATGTAACTGAGGGCAGAAGCAAGTACTGCAAAAGTTGCTTTTAAATGCTGGGCAGAAAGGTGCAAAGACATGCACCAGGTATGAAACTCTCATGAAAGTCTCACCAATTATGCACTTGTTTCTTCTTTCTGCTTTGGAAAACTCAGGAATCCCTTGTAACCTTCCCAAAGGAGAGTAGCACTTCAAAATATCACCACCACCCTGCAAAAAGAAAACTGACCCAGCTCAAACCAAATCCTTTCCCCAAAACACTCCCCCAGAGCGGTGCTAGAGATTAGAGGTTCGAATTCAGTATGATTTGCTGCTGTGACTCCCAGATGTATGTCTTCCTCTGGAAAATTAGCTCAGTGCCCGACAGATTTTACAGCTTTGTCCCTATGGTCAAGCACAGAGAATCATTGACACAAAATTGCAATACAAACACATGTGAGGACTGGAGGTGCTTTAGTGTCCCTGAGGTAAAATAAGTGCAGAGCAGCCTAATGAAAGCACAGAAGGCAGAGGAGCCACAGCAGCCAGCCAGGAAGAAATACTTCCTCTTCTGCCACAGTTTAGGGGAGCTTGAGGGATACTGTGAAAAAAAATGTTTTGCACTGAACAGAATGCAATTGAAGCAGTGACAAAATATCACTGTGACCAATCAAAAGGCGAAATAAAACACAGGCCAGTATGTTGGATTGATACCCACCCTTCCCTCAGCAATGGGGTTTTTTTCTCCCTTCCCTGTAAACATTTCAGAGCTCATATGGCCTTTCCTGGCTGTGTTAACCAGTCAAAATACACAAAAGACAGGAACACATCAGCAGCACCATGACCAAACTCTATCTGCCTAGTAATGGACAAAAAAAAGAACAAATTTATGAAGTGAAAAAAAAATTAAAATACTATTAAACTATATACATATATATATATATATATATATATATATATATATATACACAAACACACCCACACTGTCCAAGTAAAAGGAGGGTAAATGGCTTTCTATGCAAAAGATGAAGAGCTCTTTCAACTGGCAAAGAGGGAGGATATGGATCTCGATGTTGGCATTTTATCATCTTGTTGCAGTGTAAATGTTTATTACATCCTTTTTTTTTTTTTTACCAGAAGCAGGAATGAATTCCATCCAAGCTAACACTAAAGCCACATCAGTTTCAGATGCCAATATTACTTCTGGCAAAGTATAAAAGCAGTTTTTCTTTTACATTATGAGCTCCCTTTGCTGATATATAGACACATGTGAAAGGAGCCTCCAAACTACCAAGTTTCAAATCAAAAATCTTTTGCTGTTTGACATTAGCTTTCCTTGAGGACAAACCCACTGGGAAATCAAATTGGGAAGGCAACCACCTCTAGCTTAGATTAGAGAACACTTGAGAAGCTTAAGACCTTTTCAATGGACTGGTTTTGGCTCAAAAAATGTTAATTGCTGTGTGTGGTCCAGTGAATGTTTTGATTCACTCCCTTGCAGGAAGGTGCCAGCACCATGCAGAGGTGGGTGCAATGAAACTGACCTGGAGTCAGCAGCAACACAAATTGGATAAATGACATTTGTGGGTCCTGGTGACCCACACACGGTGCCATGGGGACGTCCCACCCAACCCCAAGCTGAGCTCTGTGTATTGTGCTGTACTGTGAAGTACAATAACCAATCTGTTATTGTACTTCAGCTTCAGCTGTGCCCACCAGGGAGCTGCACAGTGATCTGGTGATCAGGTACCAGAGGGACCTTATCTGACTGACTCAACTGAGTATAAGAATTCAGCATCCAAATCCAGCTCCAGCATTTATCAGAACTTCAAACCCAATTTCAATCCCAATTTCAAACTATAAGTGGACTATAAGTGAACACATCCTATATGTTGGGCAAGTTCTTAAAAATAAGGTATATTTTCCAGCCATCATGCCTATACAACACAAATACACACAGGGAGCTACAAATCCTGCAAATTCAAAAGATGGCTCCCCCCTTCCAGTCCTACTGACCTGTCAGTAGCCAAAACACAGCATCTGAAGTTCATTCATTATTTATACTCTAAGCACTTTTCTAAGAAGCTGGATTTAACTTTAAAGTTGCATCATTTATGCAAATCTCACTCACAATGGCAAGCATAAACTGCCTGGGCTGCAAAAAACCTGGTATTGAAAGGCAGGACATCAAGGTGCCCCCTCCACAATTTTATTGCAAACCAGTCAGAATTTTCTAGTCAGAAAGTGAAAGTTGTTTCCTTCCCTTTTTTTTTTTTTTTTTTTATCATGGGAGCATAGAATCATTTAGGTTGAAAAAGACTTCTAAGATCCAAGTCCAACCATTAACCCCTCACTGCCAAGTCCACCACAAAACCTGATAGCCTCAACTACACATCTTCTAATTAACTTGAGTGATAATGGGCCAAACTACTTCCTCAGGCAGCCTGTTCCAATTCTTGACAGCCCTTCCTCTGAAGAAGTCTTTTCTAACATCCCATCTAAACCTCCCCTGGCGCAACTTGAGTCCATTTCTTCCCATCCTGTTGATTGTTACTTGTGAGAAGGGACTATTTTGCAACAATCTAAAAGGTAGCAGTGCTGTGGCATAGTGTGGGAGAAGCAAACACTGACACTGTTTCAACAAACTTATCCCTACATCACTTATTCCCTAAAGTTTAAACAATGACGTTTTCACACTTTTCTTGATTTTGCTGCTGCTCCAGGAAATAATTATTCTGCTCACTGAGAAAACATTCCCTCATTTCCCTCTACCCTGGGAAAAATGAAATATATGAAATGGGACAAAATGTTGGTGGGGGAAAAAAATCTTCCATTGAGGAGCCAAAATATAAAAAAAATTCATTGTAGTGAAGATTTTGTCCAACAATAGTTTAATGTTCTTCAGTCAGACCCAGCAAGAATTGGCCTTCTGCCTCCCTCAGGCATGCCAAGCATCTCTGCTGCCCATCTTGCATTGTACATGGATGACAAAGTGTCACTGAGGGTGGATCCCAACAATCTGATCCTTTAAAGGAAAACAGTGATCAGACTTATGCACAACACTGAAATGCTTGCTTGACTCCATCTGAAGGGAAAGCTTGGACCATGCATCAGTAACCTCCAATTCCTTCTGGTTTTGTACCTTGTAATTAAAATTTCACTTTATCATGGCAGAAAACTGTCACAAATTCCAGGGTGTAAGAGATGAGAGTTAAGCCAGACATAGCATTGATTACAAAAAAATATTTGCAGTGGCAGTGTACTACAGGTAACACATGCAGAAAATCAAATATTCTTTGCATATGCTGTGCCCTGACAACCCTTTATTTTAATTAAAAGACACTTGTAAATATTTTGTGCAATCTTGTAGAACAGCAGGAGCATGTGGGTGTACAAAAGGAAAAAATCATGCATATCCACTGGACAAAATAAGTGTCATGGGAAAATGCTTTGCTTCTTCATTATCCTGTATCAAAAAAATGTAGAATTCAGATGAAGGCTTAATGCAACTCCAGCCTCATTTATATCCTTCAGATAAAAGTCAGTAATTCATCAAATCAGCCAGGAGATAGAAACTTAATGCCTCAATAGCATGATCTATGGTGCATAGATTTCACAAAAAAATAAAAATATTTCAATATTAAGACATATTATTTATGAGTATCTTTTATATAAAACTCACTCAATACAAATAATTAAACAATTTTTGATAGAACATTACACGTGATCTGAGGCATAGCATGCAAATATATCAGCAACATATTGACCCAACTGTTATTTTTACCATTTTTCTCTAAACTGTAAGGAATAATGAGACATTGACAAGAGTACTTTGGTGTTTTTCCCACAATATGCCACTAATTTTTAAGACTGACAGTTTCTAATGGCAAAAAATATTTGCTTGCTTCCTTAATAATGCGACTATTTTCCCATTAAATACTCAGCTGCATTCATTTAAAATTCTGAATAGAAGTTTCTCCAGCTCCAGCATTAGACTCTCTTTGTTTACCTCCTTGCAATTTAGAAGACAGAATTCTTTATGTGAGCAATGGTGAGAAGTCAATGGGACAATTCAGAGTATCTCTGCTAGAGGCATGAGTCAGATAATGTGAAGACCTCCCCAACATGCTGAAATTTGAAAGATTTATTTGAATAGCAAACAGATTACTTCTATTCAAGACACAAAACATGAAAGAAACAACAATTTGATTGAGTTAGGTTTCAAAAGGATCAAAACCACATCATCACAAACATGGTGCAGTTTTCTATACTTCAGGATGTTGCTGTTGGGTTTTTGAGGAGACAGTCCTTTATGGAGAAAGCCACTAATTTGGGCCATCCAGTTAAAGAACATGAAATGCAGACATCTCTTGGGTGGAGTCAGTAATTCCACAGAAAACAGTGAACTTCAGAACCAGTTAGTAAATTTTTCCTAAAGGGATGGACTGAAAGCTGGCATCTTTACCTTTTCACAAGCAGCCCCTCTTCCTACCAGTATCAGATTTTGGATTTGCCAAATCTTTCTAGCTCTAAATGCATTCTTGTTTCTTAACTTCCATGCTCTGTGCCTGGAAACCCTGGCATCTTTTCCCTTTAATAAAATGCAGAAGTCTGGTATTTCCTACTTCACCCACATCTTCCCCTTGACCCTAACCCATAGGATTGTCAGCAGCATGACTTAAAGGCAGGACATGATCTTCATGGCTGTTTTCCAGGCAGAATTTCTATTTGGTTTACTGAATTTGTATTTAACACTGAGCTCTGGTGCTGTTGTGACTTTTCTATGCCAGCCCCTGACAGCCAGAGGAAGGCTATTGCTGTGTCTCCAGCACACCTTTCCTTCTCATAAATACCTCCTTCCCTCAGGGGACACAACACTACACTTCCAGCTAAACAGCTGTGCTGGTGGCAGCGCTGGTGCTTCTCCTAAAAACTGGCAGCAGCCATGCCACTCACTATATTTAATAGCTGTAAAAAATCCAACATCCCAACAGCAGCCAGCAAACAGTTGGCACTACTGTGACTAGGCTGCTTATTAAAATCCGTGGCAGGTATTTTTATTGCACTTTAATTGCAGAGGGTAATTCAGAAGACATACCTGTAATTTAAGTCTCCAAATTATGGACTGTGATTTATGACGAGGGCGCTAGCAGAGCTTTATTGCAGCATAACTGTCAGCATCTGTGCTCAGGTAACCCTGATCTCCAAATATTCTCTGCCAGAGTAAAAATATCAGTGACAGGGCAAACAAATCTAACTGGGGGGTGGGGAGGGAAAAAACCCACAAGCACACAAAACACAGAGAAGGAAAATAGCAACTATTTTTTTTTTTTCATCACCCTGGAACAATAGGGCTTTCCTTCCCATAAAACAAAGCCCAAATGCCAGAATTTCCTACACTGCACATGGATTGCACCACTGGGCTACTTACAAGTCCAAAACACCTCTACCCTTTTCTGGCCATCTCCTTGTAGGTCTTTGGACATGATCCTTCCACTGCAGTGACAAAGAAAATTCCTAAGGAAGGTTTTCCTGCTCATGGAGGAACCTGTGGAATAACAGACCTGCACAGGTTCTGCTCTCTCCCTTCACACTGCAGTAACCACACAGGGGTTTTTAAATCAACATCTGATGCCTAGCAGACTGTCAGCAGAAGGAAAAGACCAACAACATTTTCTGTGCACAGGTTCAGGGCAGTTGAAGAATTTTTCCAGAACTGTAGATTTCCCTGGAAATGCAGTAGCCTCCACTATATGACTCCTACAAGGAAAGATCATTCCAGTTATGATGAAGCTGTAGCACAAAGAACATAAACACATTACTTTTTAATTATTCAAGTTCTGGCTACTTTTTACTTTTGGGCTAGAAAAAAAGGAAAGGGAAACCTCCTTATTTTTCTGATTACTTTTTTTTCTTCCCTGCAGAAAGTTTACATAGTTCCCATGAGCCAAGTCCAAAGCAATGCCTGTGACTGGCCACAGATTGTCACTCCTAAGTATCTCCCAACCATATGGCCAGGAGAAATGCCCCTTGTCACTTCACAGTGTACCTCAGCAGTAAGTAAGTAGTGCTTAACATCCAAAACCACAGGTACCCATTGACAGAAACATCCTTTAGGGGAGAGGAGTAGGCTTTGGAACCAGAGGTAGAAGCAGATAGAAAACTCAGGTGCCTGTGACCCAAGAGTGGCATCAGCCACATAAGCAGGAGCCATGTAGGCCAGGGCAACTGAATTACAACAGCAGTTCAGAACAATATAAAATCTACTATTTTGACAATGATTAAAATTCCACAATTTCTTCCAGCATCCTCTTTAGTTCCCTCATCAGCCTGCTAGTTATGGTTTCACTTGTCCATATTTTTCCCCAGTGGGAGAAGAAACACTTGCATGAAACAAAACCATTCTTGTTCACTAAAATGGTGAAGCAAAACATTAAAACAGTCTAAGCACTGCTCCATAATCCCAACCCATATTTAGCAAAGCTAAATCATATTTATGGATTCAAACATATATAGTACCAAGCAAACTAAAGAGCCTATAACATCCTCAATGGTATTATCCCAGTGACAGAACAATATAAAACCCAGTAACAACTTCTCATTGATCATCCAATCAAGCATGTTTCTAGGAGTTTTGTTGTGCCTACAATATGGCCAGATTATTAAATATTTTCCTTGTTAATAATTCTTTATTAGTGAATGTCTGCAGTTTTAGAGATTAAAGTAATACTTCAGTCTTGTCTTAAAGAAGAAGATTGAATGATTATATCTGATTGTTATCTCATAAAATGATGAGCATTCATCTTAGGCTGGCTGTCAGGCAGTCATTGGCATTTCCATCTCCCTATATATTCAGAGACCAAAAGAACATCCAGAGATGTTGTTATTGGGAATACTTTTAATCATTTTTCCAGGGGAGCACAAGGAGAAACAATGGGGCCCAAAAAGTCACATCACTCAATCATCTTTCTGCCCTGGTTAGAATCAATAAGCAGCTGTGAATGGCCACTCTTCTGACAGTACAGTCTAAAAGAAAAATAAGAAAGGGGGGGAAAAGGAGAGAGAAAGAAAACATTAATCACTGTAAATCAATAGAGTAATGAAATCTTCTTGCATTGAAAATAACCAGGGCACTTCATTTAATCATAATTTCCCACAGTCCAGACCGACTTTCTACCCCAAGTTTTGTACACACATAGAGAGAAAGAGCAGCTGTGCTCACCAGCACCACAGACTCATTCATCTTATGCTTTTTTTTCCTTTTCTTCCTTTTTATTTTTAATGGATATTTTTTTTCTCTTCCCTCAAGGATATTTTCAAAGACAAACCCAAGGCACGTTAGGAGACACAGTTCTCACCATTAAGCCACTTGCTTCCCATACTAAAAAGTTTTAACATGTTTTTCACCTAATAAAAGCTGGATTCTAACAGTAACCAGTCCTGCACAAATGATCAGATGCTTTTAGAAAACTGAGTGAGGGTTTAGCATTTTGTCCCCAGGCATACAAAGAAGAACAAAGAGAAAAGGGAAATCAGAGCAATGAAACTAAATGTTTCACCATCCTTGCAGTCAGCATTAGTGGTATTGACCAGAGAAAAGATCACTGACACCTATTCCCTGCCTGCTCCAATTACAGAAGCATCAGAAAGATCTTAGAGAGCAAAAAGAAAGTTCCATAGCCCAAAACACCAACATAATTTTCATTTTTCAACACCATTTTCTTGATGCTTTCAAAGGCGTTTAAGATGCAGGAACTCCATGCCAGTGTGTGTTGTGACAGAGGGACACTGTTTTTAGCCACATGAAAGAGTCCTTGATGAAGTGATCCACTAACAGGGTAAAACTGGGATGCAGGAATTTGTTTTGTCTGGTTCAGGCTTTTGTTGCTTGGCAAAATCCACTTCATCAGTAAGTCAAAATCTCTTTTTAGCCAAAAAGTCTTTTGGAAAAGAAGTTATGAATGTTCTCTGCTACTCTGATTACAAATGAGATCAAGTATCAAGGTTGTCAAAAACTGGAAAAATATAGTTTTTTAAATTGGTACCATTTAATTTGTACCCCAGCCCAGTGATTAGAGGTGTCTCCAGGGAGCCCAAAAAGTAAAAAGTCTCAAGTTCTCAACCATCCTCACCAACATGACAATGACACTGCAAGCACCAGCACTTCCCATTACAAAACTGAAGTGGCCAGGTTGATCTGTTCATGTCAGTTGTCACTTGTATGCAATAAATTCATATTAAATCAGAATACATGCTCCATTATGCTCTTGTTCTTGAAGGATTCACCAAATTCTTACAAAGATGAGAAGCCTACTGAATATCTGGCACCATGAGGCCTTCAGCTCCCCAGCTATGCCACAATTTGTACAATTTAAGCACTACTCTGGAGGTCAAACAACACACACAGCCTCAATTGAGAAGTATTCAACATCCAAAAAGACATTCAATGACACTTTCCCTTGGGGAAAAAGGAAATACTCACAAATGGGAATACAAGAGATACATTTTCATATACCATCAAATATAGGCTTTCTTCTGTTGCAATGGGAGCCTTTTTTTTTATTTTTCCACCAAATGACAGATATCTGTGCTTATTGAACCATATCTAGAACGCTCTTTGAATATCTGAACTGGCTGTCACTGTCAAAGCCTGACAAAGCTGTGAGAAGTGAACTGATGAACTCTGATACCTCCAACAGGCAGTAGGTTTAAGTGAACATTTTCAGGAGGAGCCACTATTTCCAGCTTGTTTTGGGTGCTTTCTAGCAGCTTCCAAATCTGAGAACCACATAAACTCATTTTTACTTGATTTGTTCAAAAAATCACCAGCATTCACTCAGAAGAACAGTCATGAATCCATCCCATGTTTTCATCACAGTGCTCCAAAATTATTCCTCCAAGCCTGCTATAATCCACAGTTCCAATTCACCTGGCCTCAAAATCTTTTCTGAAAAGGTTCCTTCATTCTTTCTTAAGTCAGTAGTTCCCCAACTTCTCCATAGAGTCATTTTATTACAAAAAAGTTCTGCTGTGCTCTGAGACTGCAACTCTGTCTGTTCTCTGCCACAATCAACTAACCAAAGACACAATCCTTTCCTACTTCACATGCAAACAGTGATTCAACCTACCTGAGGTCTGCTCATCACAAAACTGTCACAGAAATATCTTCCTTGAAGTAGGTTTACAGAACAATAGTCAAAACAAAGCATGATAAAAACCAACCTCGTTTGATATATATCAGCAATAAATATCAGCAATCCATTTTTTCTATACACACTCACATCCTGAATTTAGTACTTCACTCTAGAATCAATTAAGTACATTGAGAATTTATGTTGACCTTGAAACAACAGTATTTATTTTAAAAATGCTGGAAACAGCAAGCTAGATACAACACATAACACATCTTGACATTTTGTCTGTCTTCAATCTTTTCTCCGTCATGAGGAGCACCATTTATGGACGGTAAGGTCCTGGATAAGCAACACCCCAAACGACCAAAAGTTGCCCTGGAGAATCACCAGCTGAAATCTTCCACAATATTTAGGATATTTCATTATGTGCTGGCTACTGGGATCACATGGCTTTATCATAGTTTCCACAGGGGCATTATCTGTTCCCCGGGTCTGTACAGGAGAGCCTGAGATGATAAATTATGTCATTTCATCCTACAGAGGAAGAGGAGATACTCAGTCAAGACTAAAAATACATTTTGTGTATCAGTGTAGCACTTCATTTTCCCCACTTGTTTGCACCACACACCACCCAGTTCATCATATGCTCTGTCACAATATTGCATCACAAAAACGCCTTTAGCTTCAGCATTCCACCTATCACAAGGAAGGATTTTCACTCACAACTGTATTAGGCAAATTATGCCAAAACCAAGGTTTGCACATTTTTATTCAGAATCACTTGAACAAAGTCATCTATAGCTGCTCAACCAATGAAGAATTAAAGTCATGCTCTGGAATACTTGCTTCAAAATAAAATTAGGAACTCTTGTAGTGTGTACTGCCAAATTATCTTCTAGAGGATTTCCAAGCTAAAATTCCACTGTCACACTGGATTGAGGGAATTCCAGATGTGAAACTTCAGCCTCTCTGCTGTGTTAATACCTTGGGCTTCTCCTGGACCAAACAAGGATGTGCAGTATGCCTGCTTCAGGGAAAGAGAAAAAAATGCCCATATTGCCCAGGAAGGGTAGGGGGGAAACAAAAGAGAACAGAGCAAAACAAAAATACTAAAACAAAAATAAAACAACAAACCACAACAAAAAAAGAGTTGTTATTTTGCTGAAAGCCAAGATTCAATCCATTGAGACAAAATACCTAAAGCATTTTAAGGGTGACATATCACAATGCTTTCAGAGAACCTGATCTATTTCTTGAACAAAACAGCCATGTATTTGGCACCACACAGCCTGAAACAGAAAACCAAACCACACCCATAGAATTTATGCTTTCTAGAAACCAGCCATACTCCAAAGATGCATTTTCAGCTGGCCAAAAGAATGCCAGTTCAGAAGGATATGCTATATATAAGGCACTGAGCTACAAAATGTTAAATAAACTTAACTTCACTGCAGAAAATACTCATAAAATCTTCTTTTCTTCACTTAATCATCAGAAATTGGGAAGTTTATGTATCTAATACAGATACATGTGCACTTCTAGCTGATTTACTAATATATCCTGAAAAGTATTTATTCAATATACTTTATAGACAAAAACTGTGAATTAATATCAAAGTCATCCATACCTTGTCAAAAAGATTTGATTAGAAAGAAGATGCCTTTAAAAAAAATCATAGGATAAAAACCAGGAAAAGAAGATACTTGGAAGTAGCCTTCACAGGCAGGATCATGATAAATGGCAATAATTTCCAATCAATCAGTTTATCTACAAGTTAGAAAAATGAAATAAAAGGGTCCAGTGGGCACATGTGAAGTCTGTTATGGTGTCCCTCCTGCTGGCTTTAGGATTTCACTTACACTGACACATGAGCACATCTAGAAAAGCCAAGAAAGGCTAAAAATGTTTCAACCCTAAAGTTTGCTTCCATATGAAGGAACATGGTTATTATAAGATGTATTCCTGCAATTTGGCACAGCTAATGACAATCCCATCCTCAATTTCCTATATATTCCTTATATTTTCTCTTTCATCAAATACACAAAATCAAACATAAGTAAATTATTGTGGGTCTTCTTTCTTTTATTGTTGTTGTTTTCTCTAGACTATAATTTACTCATAATTTACCACAAAAACATGTTATTTCTCTTTATTTAAATGCAGAACACCAAAGTCATGCAGAATTGGCAGCAGTGAAATATGGAGCTTAGCACAGAAAATTCCTCTCCAAAAGAGAACCTCAGAGAAGCCTTCCCAAACTTCAGCTGAACTCCCAGACTTCTTCAGAGAATTCAAACTTTCTGTAACTTTTCTTATCAAGCTTGGAGAAGTTTTATTGCATCTGCTCCAAGAATTTTAACAGGTGAAAAATTGACAGTATGTAACATAACTTGAGCAGATATCTAATATTCTGAATTCATGGGGGAACTAATTCTGAAGACTATTTAATTCCTTGTTCCAGGAAAATTCCCACTGAAGTCAACGAGACTGTGTGGGGTGAATTCAGAAACTATAACGTAAAATGGTACAATAGCAGTCAACCCCTGAGAGAAAAGAACTTGTGTAGAACTGCTCTCGCAACAAAAGCTGAACTTATTTAACTCTCACATGGCTTCAGATTTCACTTTAATTAGAAATGAATCAAGTTTCAAAACAGTTCTTGAGGTGTATCAAATTTTAAAGCAATGCTGGGTTTATTTCCACAAGCAACCTCCAAAGCCAATGTATAGATTTACCCAAAAAAAATAATTTTGAGAGAACTGATGGCTTCTGCTTACTTCAGTTGTTTTGAACGAGCTGTACTTTGTGTGGACAGATCAAAGGAAGCAGAATGAGGATATTAGCAGTTGCCATATTCTGTCAGCAGGGTTGCACCCAGACAAGCACCCCAGGGGCACTGCCAGATGCTTCAGGGAAGAGCAGAGAGCAGCTGCTCAGTGATATTTGCAGATCCTGGCTCTGGTAGGTTCTGCTTCCTCTGATGATGCTGTAACTACTTAGGGCAGTACAGTGTGAGCACGGCACAAACCCTCCACATGACCCAAACAGGCTATTTTCCCTTCAGAAACCTCACAGTGGATAACTGGGAACAGCCTGTTCAAGGAATATTTCACCTAAGCCCCAGCATTTAGGGAGTTGGCTTACATAGGAAGCATGGAAATGTTTATTCTTCTGGCAATGACTCCCTTGCTGGAGTATTTAGTTAAAGCCTGCCTGCTGGCACCACCACATCTCAATCTTTATAAAGGGTATTTCATGAACTTTGTTGCTTGTTTGTTGGTGGGGGTTATTGGGAGCATTCTGGTAGATGTCTCTCTCATGAAAAAAGGGAAATAAGGATTATTCCTTTGAGAAGATATTTCAGTAGGCAGGGCCAGGTCATCAGGCTTCCAGAACTGGCTCGTTCTTTTGGGAATCAGCAGAGCTGCACTGATTGGCCCCATGGGGAACATCCTACCCTGATTCCTGATGTTTTCCTCACAGATAGCATCTTGTCACCACCTTATTCCTCAGGCACATTTTGTCACTTCCCTTGCATTGCTCTTCATGAAAAAGAAACAGCAGTTATTTTGCTCAGCCTCAAAGTTACAGTAAAAGCCTGGGGCAGAACATTGTGCTCCATTTCTCTATTCATCAGTGTAAATAATTACTACTGAACCTGCAGTGAAACAGAAAACATCAGCCTCACTTCTTAGCTTACTCAAACATCTTCTGGAATATCAGATCCTCCAGACTTAATGTGTTTAAAATGCACTAATATCAGCTATGCTACTACTATGCTACTAATATTTGCTATGCTCAGTCTGTGCAAAAACTTCTTCTAAGTCTTTCCAAGTTTTAATTATTGTCTTTTATGATTGAATGATTGAAAATCATAAAAGACAATAATTAAAACTTGGAAAGACTTAGAAGAAGTTTTTGCACAGACTGAGCATAGCAAAGCTAAACATATTCCCATGAATCAAGAGTTTGTGGTATACATAAACTGTAGCAACTCTTCAACCCTAAAAGGATAATTGGCATAGGGAAGAAAGGGGTTTTTCAGTCTGCATGTGTGATAACATAAAGGAGTTCATGCTGAAACTCCTGAGAAGCTCTTGTAAAACTGAGAAAAGTCCTAAGTTCTTTAAAATCCCTTATTTTGCTTCTAAGGCATTACTACACTTCAGCAGACACCAAAAATTGAAAGTACTGGAATTGGATTGACAGCACATTTCTTCCAGCAAGCTTTGTTTTTTGTATCCAAGAAATTAACCTTTTTTTTTTTAATAAAACAAAGCGTCCCTCTCCCTGAGACTCAGCACATCAGGTTTAGTGGCAGAAGTTTGTCTGTCACATTAAAATAATCTAGTTTTGAAAGAGAGGGAAGACAAAGACAGTTCCCATCTCAATTCTTGTTTAATTCTCCAAACCTTGGAAGAGAGCTTTGACATGTACATTCACATATTCAGCAAAGGGTTATTTTTTCTAAGCCAAGGTATGAAAGAGTCACCATGTGATTTCACTCAAAACAACTCTCATTTCAAAACATTTCACTCATGTTTTGCTATAAAAGTACTACATTTACTAGTACAGCTACATGTACATTTTACATCTTACTACATTTTCTTTGCTTTGAGGGTTTTACCAAACAGAAGAGTCCAGCTATATGCAGACCTCATGAGAGAGAGCATATTGTCATAGGACCTGACACATCTAAACAGACCTGGACCATGGGACATCCTCCATTAAGAGCAGAATCAAGGCTCCAGCAAGCTGTAATTTTTCCAAAAACATAGCTGGCAAAAGCTGTGAAATATTTCCACCACAGAATAGCCTACAAGGTACAGAAGTAACAAATTCTAGTCTAAAAGTCTGTACCATTACCAGGCCTTGCAATCACTCACTCCACCAGGTGGTTACACTGCAGCATCATAAATGAAGTCAGAAAATTTTAAATTCCCAGGGTGGAAATAGCCAGCACATGTTCTTTGTGATTATTTGGCTTTCCAAAGGCCAAATATCTCAAGGAAGCATCAATCAGGATTGCCATAAAGTTCTGAAAAGTTGCGGTCTAAGCACAGTTTTTATAAAGACATAACCCAAGTATTAAGGGGAAAAGAAAACCAAACCTCACCACTGACCACTAACATCTTCTTAAGTTCTCATGAACTGCCATTGATTGGGAATAAAGAAAAGCAATTTTACCCATTTCAGGAACAGTGTCTTCTAAAATAGAAAGGAATAAGATGGAAGGAGGAACAGATCTCACATGAGTCAATAGGAAAGGAATTCACAGGTTCAGAAACTCTCACCTCACAGCAGCCTTCTCTTTCATTTGCTTCCATCTATTTCAGATCACCTGCAAGTATTATATCATAAAACTTTTTTTAAAAGAAGTTTATGTAAAAGGTCTCTTCTTATGGATTTTTAGCACTTTCTTCTTCCAGATCAGCTGATTTCTTTGACTGTTTTTTTCAAGGTGATCTTTAAAAGGCTGGACTGACACACCAATCTATCAAACAAATGCTAACTTTTATTTCATGATTTTGCCATAATCAAACCCCCAGGCATCTCCAAGGCCAAAAGTCAGTTTTGTCCTATGAAGACTGAAAGAGTTAATGTTTCCCTAAAGACCTCAAATTGTTCTTGAGATTTAGAAATTTTGTATTGTCTGCCACATCAAAATAATCTAGTTTTGAAAGAGAGGGAAGATGAGGACAATTCCCATCTCACCTCTTGTTTAATTCCCCAAACCTTGGAAGAAAGCTTTGACATACTAATCATTCACTGATTTATTTTTTTTTTCATGTTGTTGTTTCACCTGTTAGTAAATTCTTATTTTTTCCGCTCATATCTACTCATATTTCATTTCTCCTTATTGATGTAAAGGGATTTGTTGAAACCAAGGGGAGGTAACTCATTTTAGAGTGTCCACCTCTTAAATTTTCCTAAACAAAGACAGAGTTAAAGGTGGAGGATGAGAGGTTCGACCCTGCATGCTATTATTACAAGGCTAAGAGAAGCTGACTCAGAAATCTCCTGAGACTCTGTGGTTAAAATCTCCTTCTCACCTAGCCAAGAGCTGATTTTTCTTTCTGCAAGCTTTATCCATCCATCCATCCATCCATCCATCCATCCATCCATCCATCCATCCATCCAGCTTTTCACTAAACCAGTGGGAAAGCTCTGAAGGGTGAAATGGGTTCCTTTTTCCACAGCTGCTTTGTTGGTGCTTCTCCACCTTTTCACTCAGTGAGCAGAATCCAGAAGGAGAGATGCAGATTCTGTAAATAATCTCATCTGCTAAGAGTGGATTTTTCTGTAGGAAAGAACAAAATACATGTCTAATGTCAGGAAATACTTTCATAATTGGTGCAAGATTTTCCAGCACTACTTTATCTTGTCAGTGGAAGTGGAAGCCCAGAAAAGATGCAATTATCAGAAACCTAGTGACCCAGATGGAAGATTTTGGATTACATGTAAAATCCTCTCATATCTTGCCATCTACTTTGAGATAGGAGAGTTTTGTTTTATTTCATATTCTCTGCAGTTGGTGTTTTTTTTTGGATTTCCATACTATTTGCAAAGAAAAGACTGTTACAATGTTAATCTGAAAATAGAGATATAATAAAAACACTGCTTTAGAAAATAACTTTTTCAACAAGGCAGAGAACATTTAAAATCCTGGAGCCCATTACCTCAGCTTTACAGCAGAAAAGATTAACCTTGGCCTATGTTTATAAAGCTGTCTTTAAGGAAGTGGCTGAAAAAAGTAACAGAGCCATCACAGATGAGGTTTGTACAGAGCAATAACAAGACATTCATGTTCCTTTTATTCCTTCCAGTGAGATATTTTTAGGTTTAAATATCAGACACAGATCCGTTGTGTATATGGGAGAATGAAAGGTGAAAGTGTTAAACAAAGCAGAAAGCTCATGCCAGAGATTAAACTCTTACTCCTTACAGTTGAAACACACATGGATCTCCCAGACTTTCAGATTTGCTGAAGAGATAACCTGGAAATTTCACACATTCCTGAACATCTTGCAAGAGGACAGAAATACCACTGAGAATACCCAAACTGAAAGAGAAATCTCCAGAGTTAACAGTTGTGCACGTCCCAAGTTATATAGCCATGGCTGGAAGTGCTTAAAATCCCTTTGGAAATAATGCCAGCATTCCAATAATTCTTTCCATCATCTGAGTTTCCCTATAGGCCTCAATCAGATTGATCCATCAAAAAAATACTGTACCTGAAACATTGTTCTGTCTCTTTGCAACTAAGCCTGAAAAAATATTTATGCAGCAGCTTACATTTTCAAGCTGGTAAAAGAATTTCAAAAATAAACCACATATGAAGCTACTCAGCTTTTAAAATTTATGCTTTATGCAAGAAACTTTCTTCACTCCTAAAAGACTACAGCTGTCATAAGATTTGCTTCTATTATGGGGAAAGTTTCTGTGTGAAGAGAGTATTGTGCACACATAAATCACCCTAAAAGCACTTGGGTGTCTTTGCAACAGCAAACACAGTAGTTTTAAGGGGATTGCCTTAAAAGTACCTATACATAAATTAATTTAAATTCAGAATTGTCTGCATTCTTAACCATAAATCAGGAACCATGTCACTGCTGACCTGTGATTAAAACTTCAAGCATGAATAGGCCGTGAATATTTAAATGATGAGATCAAAGCACCTTCTTTATCATTAGTACCTAAACCCATCAATTCACTTTCTCAAAGAGTGCTCAAATTTGATATAAGCATCTTGGTATAAAAACAAAGAAGCATATGAAATATAGCAGCTAGAGCAAAAATTCTGCAGCAAAAATATTGAGTAACCAGTAGAGAAATACCAAGTGTCCCTTGTGCAGATTTATGTGATCACTGAAAGGAACACTGGCACTAAATTAATTTAGTAATAAAATCAATGTAGCTGGGCAGTGAAATCTCACAGCCAGACAGGAGCAATGCTGTATTTTCTTTTTTTCTAAACAATAATAAAGTAGGCAGGCACAAGAATTGTCAGGGAATGTTATTAATTGGCCAATACCTGTGAGTTCAGTTTTTGGCTTCCAAGTATGTTTCATCAGCCTTGTCATCTGTGAAATAATAATCCTCATCATCATCCCCTCACTTGCAGGTCAAGATTCAGATTTTTTTTTTTCCTTCATGAGCCTAGAGGAGCATCTGGAATAAATGATTTTTACCAAATTCACAAGAGCAAGAAGCTGGTTTGGGCTTGAGGCACTAAAATTTTCCATTTAGTTCTGTTGAAATCTAATGGCAAAATTCACACTGAGAGGATGGATAACCCATGTGGGCAAGCTTGAATAGGGAGAAAATTGAAACAAAATCCCGTTTATTGTGTCCAGTTCTCTTTTTCCTTTTGGTGTCTGTTAATTGCAGGAAGTTTTACAAACACCAACTCACCTCTCATAGACAAGGCTTTACCTTGTTCTTTATTCCAAAATGAAATTAGATTGCAGGGTAGGACTTTCAGTAGGACTTTACTCTTTCTCCCAAAACCACCTGTAACCCCCCATAAGTTTTGATCACAATGACTTCCCAGCAGAGAGTATAAAAAGAAATGCCCACAAGCTCAGATATCCAAGGCTAAATGCTTTGGAACAGCTCTTGAAATTGCTTTGGCATGAATAACTGCTGGAATTCCATCAGTCCTACCTGAACTGTGTGCATTGCTCTGGTACAGCTCAGTACTATTGCCTCATTTGCAGGCTGGACAATATCTAATCCTGAGGAAAGAGACAAATCCATCCCTTCTGGAGCTCAGAACAACCCCCAAATATCCTGGGCTTGAACTAACAGCTGCAGCATGGCCATGTGTAAGTTTTGGTACCGCAGAAGCAGCTAGCTAATAGCTCCAGAAGATTTAATGGCACAGCCAAAGTTTATTGCAGAATAATATTTAAAATGTGATGGAAAATAATTTTTTATTTCTATATGACATTCAAGGTAATAAAAGCATTAAGCCACAATAGACACAGAAGTAATTCCTATGCTTATAGGCATTACATGGCTTATAATTGAGAAGAATTTTAAGGTTATTTTTTATTTCCTACTCACAAATACTATACCATTTTACTGATATTTAAAGGAATAAAATAATAATTTCCAATTATCAGTTCATCATGGTGAACATATAATATGATTTACTTTTTAATTAAAGAGTCACTTCCAAGACTGAAATAGTTCATTTTTAATCAAGAAGAAAGTTATAAACTTTTTCCTATAAACTCTGAACTCTAGAAGAGTTTAATGAGCTAGAAGGCTGACATTTCAACCACTAAATTTTAAATGAAAATATAAAATATTAAGGTTTATTTTATTTAGTGGAGCAGCTGACATGATACTCTTTGTCAGTGTTGGTTTTGGGCATAATATGGATCAGGGTTTATAACAAGCAAAAAAGGCAACACAGGCTGAACAAAGCATGGGAGAGAAGTCAGACAAGATGGAGGGAAAGCAAATTCATTAAAATCAAATCACAGCTCTTGGTCAAGACCAGCAGCACAAAATTCCCTCTCCCACTTGCAAAATTGGTTATTAAAGGTAAATAGAGAGTTTGCAGATAGCTGGCAAATTGCAAACAAGCAATTTTACATTTTGGAGAGCAGCTTCATGTGGGACATTCCTTGTTTAATCATCTGGAGATAACTTCACACAGAGGAAAAGCCATGTTCTACTTCAAATTATCACCAGTCTGGAAGCAGAGTCTGCCTTTCACTCTGCCATTTATAGACATTAGGAAAAAAAACAGATTAAACTAGAAGAAAACATGAAGTAGGGGAACATAAAACCACTCACTAACAGTTGTGCATTGTGAATCAAGAAAAGATCCTCAGCCACAGATGTCCTTAAGCACCAGAACAGAAGAAGTGGGGGTTAAAATGATGCCAAACAGGGGGTGGGCGCTGAGCTAGAAGAGTTAAATGCAGTTTAAAGAGATAAAAACATCAGTGCTTTTACTGGAGCACCATCACTTTCCATTGAGTGTGAGAGAAGAGCAGGAGCCTTTCTCCAATAATTATGTAGACATTAAAGTGCAGGCAGGGCAAAGCTGGGTGCCAGACCTGTCAGCAAGGGGGGGACACCCAGACAGGCTCTCCACAGCACCAAGACCCACCAGTGTCAGAGTTCCCTTTGTCTCACTTCCAGATTTTCAACAATTAGATACATTCTTTTAGGTAACTGAGAAGTGACTCAGCAAGACTAACAACCAGAACTGCACATCAAAACAGTGGGGAGAAAAAAAGATATGGAAGTGAAAGATTGACAGGTGTTGAGCTTGCCTGCTGACATTGGTACAAGCTGGTTCCAAAGTCAGAGGTTTTAAGCCTGAATTGTGGCTAAAATAGCTGCCTTTTTAAATAAACATCAGTAAGTAAAGTTTTCTTTTTCACTATGACAAGTGGATTCTGTTTCTTTACATATACAAGTATATAAGGGCAATATCTTGGATGAAATACTTCAGATAAGTTGTTTTTTTTCAGGCTACCATTCTGATTCAGCAAACAGAAATCAGAATCTGAGCCAAGGCACAGTGTTCAAAATACCTTCCTGACACTTCCTACTATTACACACATTATATAAATAATTGTGTTTTTAGTTGAGATGTACTATTGAACATCTGTTTTTCTTTTATCCTTTTCTATTTTGCAGCAATAAATCCCATTGCACTGCTGTGCAAGCAGGGCCAGTCTAAAGGAGGAGAAACTTCAACCTAGGCTGCCATACCCAACCTCATATTTGCTGGAAATAAGGATGATAGCCCACAGGAAAAAGATCAGATAGCATTTTTCATTAATTATGCACTGATTTCTTAAAATTATTCAGAGCAGGTTGGACAAGCCTTGATGGATTTCAAAGGCCATCCTATGTGTATGTACTAAATAGCCCACATTTATTAAAATCCAGCTTTTGGCTATGCAGAGTCCACATTGCCACTCCAATAATTTTCCATAAATTGAAGGCCTTGCAAGTGTAGATTAATTGAGGCCATGAAACAGCAGCTAGAGTAAAGAAATTAGATATTCCCTTTCATAGTTTCTTCTCTTGAACTTTCCAATTTCACAGTGGTGGGCAATTCCCAAAAAATCAGGCAGCAAGGGAATAAAAGCTAAAACAACATTTATTAAATCCAGTAGTAGAACTGGTAAATGGTTGCATATGGTCTTTGCTTTCTATCATGGTGTCACTTTGAAACATCCAAATAAACAAACATTTGAGTGTTGTGGCTGGGCACTCTGTGAAAATAGTCAAGAGTAATTTGGCTTGTCAGCCCTATCTGTTGCCAAACTACAGATGATTTTGGGATAACTCTGTTTAAGACAGCCTGTTTGTTGCATAAAAAAAAAATCCAAAATCCAAACAAAACCATTACACAATAAAAACCAAAAATCTCATAAAAATCCAACCAAACAAAAAGAAGAAATCCAGCAAGGCTGATGTGCTATTTGATTTCCTGAACAGATTTTTGTGCTTTATATATACATGCAGTTTTTAGTGGATGATTTCTTACTCACCTGGTTCACTGTGGTTCCAAATTGTGAAAGCAGTTACTGGAGGGCTTTTGTGATTTGACAGCAGCCAAGCACCTGGGGGTGAAAGTGGGATTCTGCCTCCGAAATTTGGGAATGTCACAGGATTTCTCCCACACCAAGGCAGCCAACACCAATGGCTCTGGATGGCCTTGGACTCCTGGCTGCTGCCTATCAATTGCCACCAAGACATTGGGCTGCAGGGTGCTCCTTCTGCCTTGGTTCAAAAGGCAAATATCAGCCAAGGGAGGTGGGAACCTTGCTGGAATAGAAAGAAGACCCCTCCCTCCAGATTTTTACTAACTTCGAAATTACAGAGCTTTCAGGCAAAAATATCAAAAAAAGGAATAACAGGTCTTCACTAGAAAATATATACACACACACACACACACACATACACTTACATATATATATATGTATATATATATGTATGCATGCATGTATATATCTATATAACAGAAAAGAACAAAAAAGCAACACAATTTGGCAAATTTTTGGAAGCTTTTGGCCAGCCTGGCACTGTTTTTCTCTCTTGGTGTAGCTGTGGCCATAGGCAGCAAGGGTCCCTGGCACCCTGTGGGAGGCAGAGGCACTCACAGCCAGCAGGACACGGGTCCAGAACATTCCCAGGAGGGTTGGGAAAAAGGAGCTCTTCCCCTCTCAGGAGGCTTCTGCAATCTGATGCAGGCTGTAGAAATTCAGACTATTAGCCACTCTTTAGTGTGGCTTTATCCCTGCTATCCATCTTTGGGAGTCCCACCCCAACAAGCAGGAATAAAAACATCCCCCACACGAGACAACGCCTTACACTCCCAGCATCTGTGCAATAATAAAGGGAAAATTCACTGAGAGGCCCAAACCCACACAGCCTTCTATGGAAAAGGGCCAAAATTTGCAGGCATCGAGGATCAAAAGTGGGATTCCACCTCCTAAAATTCTGAGTGTTGGAGGATTCCTCGCAGAGCAGAGCTGCCAGGACCTGTGGCTGTGGCCTGCCTTGGACACTCTTGGACTGCTCCTTAGCTGCCCACAAGACACTGGGTTGCCAGGCTTTCCATGCTATGCAAGAGGGCAGATATTCTCAGTCAGGCACACATTGCCAGAAGTGGGATTCCGCCTTCCAAAACTGCAAACATCAGAGGATTGCTCCAACACCAAATCTGCCAGGACTGATGGCTCTGGCTGGCCTTGGACCCCCAGGAAATGCCTCTGAACTGCCCCAAATAAATTGTGTTTCTGGCTTTTCCTGCCTAAGGAAAAGGGCTGATATTTGTTGTCAGGCATGCATGGCCCAAACTGGGATTCTGTCTCCAAAAATTTCTAACGCCACAGGATTTCTCCCAGACCAAAACTGCCAGGACCAACTGCTCTGGCTAGCTTTGGACTCCTGGGGACCTCCTAGAAACTTCCCCCAAGGCATTGAGTTGCAGGGTTGAAAGCCTCTCTTCCTCCAAGCCAGCCAGAGTTATCAGTTCTGGTTAGACCCGATGCTCAGGTCCCCATCCAACCTGGCCTTGAACACTTCCAGGGGTGGGGCACCCCTGACTTCTCTGGGCAACAATAGGAAGAAGACACCTGAGTGACTGGCATAGCAAGCCTAGGAAAGCTGCAAACACAAGCTCTAATAACATTCATTCATTTCTTCTTCAGCTTCTTAATCATAAACCTTTATATTTCATCATTGACCCATAATTTTACCCCCCTGCCTTGCTTCTGTACACTGCCCTTCCTCCTCTCAGCCCAGGCTATATCTGATGTGGGGCACTTCCATGGATTTTGAGCTGCTCAGGGAATGGAGCATCTTTCATAAACATCAAAGTCCTCAGGGTGCCTATGCTCAATGAACTCACTGCTATCTGCTGCCTCATTTCAGATAAGGCATGTAATATCTATTTAATTATGAAAAAAAAATGTATTTTTATAATTGCATACTTTCATAAAATATAAAATAATTTCAAAGCTTAAACCAAACCACATCAAAACAGTCAGACAGTGAATGTAGAAAAGGAAAAAAGCCTGCACTCATTTGGACAGAGTATTCTTGTACTGCTGTCAAATATTAGGAATATCATTTCAGTGGTTTTTTCTTCCCCCTGCTGTTTTCATCTGCCAGGAGCTCCTACTGAGGGCAACCAGCTAGCCAGTGGTTTTGGCAGAGGAAAGCTACTCCTTTCTCAGGAGTTCTGCTCAGCTGCTTCAAAATCTGATGGTTGAAAACACTCTTTCCACACCCATACATTTCCTGACAACTTCAGACATTTTTTCTGACCTTCTTGTGCAGTGAAACATCACAGCCTCATTCCAGCTCTGCATTTCAGCTCAGGCAAGAAAGAAACAAATAAAAAGTCTTACCTTATGCTACTGCTGATACAACCTTTGGGGGTTTTTATCAGTTAAAACACTTTCCTTGTTAGCACTGCATGGAAGCCATGACCATAAGATTTAATGAGAGTGATTTAATGAGTCTTGTGTTTGTTTTCCAGAAGCTGGCAGATTTTCCTTGCTATTCCCCAGCTCACTAAAAGGGGTGAAAGTAGGGATATATGACTCTCTTCCTGCTCCTGCACAATGGCTGATCTCTTTTAATGGTTATTTACCTTAATATGCAGTGACAAAATCTGTCAGTTACCATCTTTTGAGCATGTTCACCTAAATTTGACAGAAGGGCTGTACTCAAGTTCTCCTGGCTAAGTGATCTGCAAGTTGTACCCACACTGCCTTTGTGGTGGAGAGCTTGGTGTTTTCCCCCAGCCAGGTCTTTACTTTTCTGTCTCACTGCAAGCCAGAACAATCACATGGACAATGCACATCATTAAAAAAATTAAAAATAAAAGAAAGCAGGACTGAGTAAAGGCTCTGATTCCTATTTACCCCAGCTGAGCAGGCAGCATTGCACTGCCAGATGTTTCAAGGCTGAGCCTGGCTAGAAGAGAGACACTGCAGTCCTCACCAAGGGTCACGCTGAGAGCTAAGTCATTACCAATAACCACAGGATCTGCACAGCAGGGAAATGACAGAAACATCCTAACAGGAAAAACTCCCATTTTAATAAATCCCATTCTGTCAAAGCAGTGGAGACAAATTCATAAAACATCAGGCCTCGTTTGCTCCAGTGCTCAGAGAATTATTCATTTAACACGGTTTCCTGAGGTGACTTTAATTCTCACATTACTCAATAATTTAGCCAATGTGTTCTTGGGCTGATTATTTTATGAGACAAATTAAAATGATAAGCAACAAGCCTCACTTAAGACACCAGTGTTAGATAGATGATTGTTTAGAAGGACTGAGTGTTGCTATTTGTTGTTCATCTTTCTCCTCCACCCACACAAACTTTTTTGTTAATATTAACTTTCTCTGTGATTTGGAAATCTAGACCTGACAGCAGCACCACGAGCTGAGCAGTGCAGACTCCCAGACACCACAAGAGCTCTCTGCTCTGGCTGTCCCCTGCTCTCTTTGCACAGTTACAATTAATCAGGTCAAATTGTGCCAATGCCAAAGCACTTTTGTGATGGCAATAAATACTCTGAGGGGAGAACTTGCTTGATGGAGACAGATTCATTTCAACTGGTGGCCTCAGCAGGGTCCAGGCTCAGAGGCAAAAGGCTGTGGAACTAATTTACTGCACATCCTCCATTTCCACAGGCCTGGGAATATGAGGTCATGATTTAGGAATGAAAATTAATATATTTCACTGATTTTAACAGATGCTGGCCTCATCCTGTCATCTTTATAAGTGGGAACAATTCAGTGGCTTTCATTAAAGTACACATGCACTGCAATTTTGTGACAGCATGTCTGCTACATAAAAATAGGAACAAACTTCCACCTTCCTTTATTTTTATTTTTTTTTTTTGTAATAATGTACAATCCAGTAATTAATTAAATAAAATTTATTTTTTATACTGAACTGTAGGAGCTGGTCAACAGTTCTGGTTAATTCCCTAGACAAGACATTTTGGATTTTTTTTCCTTCTTTGTCTTCACAGCAGATCATTTTAATTCCAGCTGAGACAGAGTGGAGCAATGCTGATTTCCCCAGATGGCTCTGCTTGCTTAGGCAGAACCCTGACAGAATGATAATTAAAGGTGAGGATATAGGAAGAGCTGTGAAACAGATGACAGAGAAAACAATAACTACATTTCACCAGCATGCACCAGCTAGCTGAAATGATCATATGGTTCTTATTGGCCTCATGCATGATGCTGTCCTGCATTTCATTATTCATTAGATTTCACTAGTCTCTTCCACACGCCTTTTCTATGATTCCACAATGATTGACAAATTCCTAAAATAAGAAAAACATTCTCCTTTCATACTTCTCCCATGTGAGAAATGAAGAGTATCAGTAGAGGAAGAGCCATTTATTGGATAATAAGAGATGTTACTTCTTGTTACAGGAACATGTGAAATTCCTTCAGGAACATGTGAAATTCTTTTTAATTTGGAAGTAGCTCTACTGTGTTGCCAGTGGGAGTCCTGTGCATGATTCCAGCAGGCAAAACCTGAACAAAATTCACAGTGAGCTGACAGATGGGTGGGGTGTGACTGTCTCACTACACTGACAGCACAGAATGAAGACATGTGATATTTGTCTGATCCAAGAACCAGTGCAAGGCCTCACAGAACCTTACACAGACTCAGGAACAAAGGAGAATGTTACACACAGTCCCATCAGTGGGCATGAAGTGAAACAGACTGTTTTGGTGGCAAAGACTTGGGGGGAATGGTTCCATACACTCATTCATCTTGATTCTCAAGTACTTTCATTTCCTGCAAAGCTGCTGCTCAACACATAATTTGAAACAGCTCTTTGAACTTGCAGATATCCTTAGATATTGATGAATCCAGCCAGTAGTTGCCCTCAGAGGTGTCCATGAGAGCTTCTCTGACTATGCCAATTTCTTTCCAATAAAAGATTTTCCATGAGCAGCCCATTACCATCAGAGAGACCTGTGCTTGCTTTCTTCCCACACCTTGATTACAGAGCACAAATCCAGCTAATCAAGGGAGTGCTCTTGGCAGGCAAGGCCCCTGTCAAACAGGTGAGTCGGCTGAGCCACAGCTTTGCAGACATCCCTATGGGAAGCATCTGCATGGAGTGGTGCTGTCTCACATCCTCCACTGACTTTAAACTCCTAACTAGAACTAGAATTTATCCTGCCCTCCAGCTAAGGTTATGGAGGGGCACACTGCTCCTGGGATCATTATTCATTATTATTTTATAATGCCCTCTGGCATGATTTTAACAGCTGCTTGCATGAAGTATCACATGAAAGTTGGGCCACTGGCACTGGGGGCATGCCTCAGGAAAGGAGAGCAAGGACAGGATGGTGCTGGGTCCCTGTGGCAGCACCAGCATTATCTCCCTGCAGGCTGTGATTGGAAGTATCACCTTTTAAAAACTAAACTGAGCTAACCTACAGTCAAGCTTGGGTTTGGAGGCTGCAGACTATGGCCTGGTAAAAGCCTGGTGAAGGCAAAAGTTCACAATAATGCATAAAGTAAGATAATAAATTGAAACCTTGCTAGAACACATTAAAAGACATTTCAGAAACAAAATTAAAACCAGCTGATTGGTGTAGTGAAAACTACTGTGGAAAATCAGTAGATAAGGATATAGGCAACAGGTTGAGAAAGACAGGTAGAACGTCCTGTATGAATTCATATGCAGTTGTACCAGGAATCCTTTCTCCAATCTCCTTTATAAAAAAGCCAAGAAAGCCTTTGCCTCTTCATCTTATATGTTCACATTCCTAGCTCTTCTCTGAATCCCAACAGACTCTTCCAAATAACATCACATCTATTTTTATTTCATGGACAATTCGTGAGTTTGCTCTTGTTCAATGTGTTTTAGAAATATCCAGAGACCCATTGATCCTAAAATTCCAAAACATGAAAGGGTTGTGGAAAGTATTCTGTACAATCTCTTTGGGTGAAAAACACAACAAGTGAAACACAGCATGACTTTATTCCTCTCTTAGAGAAAAGAGGCTGTCTCTCACTTATTTTTGTCAAACTCCACAGGGGTTCAGTACAACAGAGGCCTTGTTGGGTGGCAGAAGAGGCAGGCAAGATTTGCCAGCCCTTCTCTGCATGTCCCTGAAGGGAGAAGCTGCCCATTTGCAAAAGTGGATGTTCAGAGCAGAGGGAAAGAGCATCCAAACCATATGAGGAACAGCAGGGCACGAGGGAAACTAGGCAAGAATCAAATTTTGGTTCTGCTGCACTGTCTGTCATTATGGGTCATTACTTTAGCGGAAAACAGCTGATTTGCAACTCAGTTGATCTATGTGCAAAGTATTCCTCAAGCAGAAGAGCATATGAATCATGAGAACCAGTACAGGTTTGGCTGCATTAAACCAGAGCACTGGATTCCCACAAAGATCAGTCATTTTTCCCTCTGCCCTCACCAAGGCTCTCTTCTTTCCAACAGCCTTGCTATGACTGAAAATCCCACCTCGTGTCAGCTGGCTTGTCTTCTGAAAGTCATTTCTTCCTGTCTCCAAGGAAGGACATCAGAAGTAGGGAATGTGACATCTAAAACTGTGATTGCAAGAGCAGAGAAAGGGCCTATTATGGGCAATAGAAAGAAAAAGAAACTGCAGAAAGTTGTCCTAAGGCCTCAAATAATTGTATGCAAAGATAAAATGTGAGGGGCTTCACGCATGATAAATGTAGGACAAGCAGTACTTAACAATTTTCTGCCATGCCAAAGGTCACCAGGACTCTTTGGGTGTCAGCAACACTACCTGAATATGTGAAAAAATATTTAAACCCCACTGGATTGTCAGTGGTGGTTTGAACAATAGATTTACCAGGTCCAACAGGACAGATTCAGTGCAGGGTAGTAGGAATAGTCAAGAAAAAAGGGAATTCCTGGCAGTATCTACTTCTCCAAAGAAAATCAATATATTCTAGCACTTCAGTGAGCAGAGTCATCTGCAGAACAACAATGTTCTAGTAAATGGCATTAACAATTAATATACAATTGGCATAAGTGCTCTAAAGTATTAAAATTATCATTGTCATGAATAGATACTCTGGAATCAGCTTTATAGATGTTACAGTAAAAAGAACTCGATTTTATAAAGTCCTGAATAATTACTAGTCCCTTGCTAAAAAGTTAGAGATTATTTACAACAAATAGGCCAACAGAAGAACATGACAAGCCAAAAACAAGCCAAAAACAAATAAGATAGGCAGGGTGTTAATCAGAAGACAGTTGTGAGCCTTTTCATGGAATAAGATATTGCTATAGGTGCCAGGCAAGTTTTTTAACCTGTATCCCAAAAGCAATCAAGGACTCATCTGGTATTCACTGAAATTATACTTCTAACTTGTAAATTATACACTACAAGGACAAAAGTGATGTTAGATACTGTCATGTGGATATTATGCTGTGACCTGAAACAGGTCATTCAGTGATGAGATGATTCAGTGGTAAAAAACAAGGAGCAATCATACACTCCAAAGCCAGGTAGCTATAAAATGCCAGCCTTTTCTCTTTCATTTCATTATTCCCTTTAATCTGATTTAAAACATAGCTCCTTTTCATACTGTTTTGCAGTATTTTAATCCAATTCCAGAATATACACCATCACAAAGTTTACATGATACATTAAGCACATATTGGGGTTATTAGAGCACTTGTTACTCTAATCACTAGAAGGTCATTTCATGTTCCTTTTTACCTGAATACAGTGAAAAGGTGGAACATCAAATAGTTCATTTGATATATTTATGTGTTTAGCATAATTACAACCATTGCAGTTACTACAGGGTCTAACAGCTTTCTCTTTCCTCTCTTTCCTATTAACAAATTGCTGGGCATACAAAATTCTACTCTCTGCAAACAGGTGTAGCAGACAGGTACAGAGGTTATTAGCAATTCACAAATACTCCAGAGTTAGGGTTGCATCCAAATCATGTGAAAATGAGGCATACAACTGTATTTTTCTTTGAAAGAGCAGAGCTTTAGGAATGACATTTCCTACCAGCTTAGCAAACCAGTCTCTCAAAATTTCTTACACATCTCTGTTTGCTTTTGCTCCATAAATACTTAATAAATGGCCTTTAAATTGAACTCTGACTGATTAGTTTTGGGGTGGTTTGGTTGGGGAATTTTTTTATGCTTTGGCAGTTCTCCTTTCCTTACTGTTGAGATACAAGACTGAAAATTTTCCGAGGATGGAGGAGTCTGAAACTTCTCATTCAAATAATGATACAAATGCAAACAATTCTGTTTGATTTATCAGTGACATCTTACAAGATGTAATGTTATATCAAGGTACCAGAATTGGTTGTAAACCAATCAGCATTTTGGAAAACAGGTAGAAAAGATGCTTCCCACTGCTTCTGGTCCCCAAGCTAACTTGGGCAGGTTTAATTAGTGTCTGGTTTCAGATGTAATCTAGGACCTAACAAATTCCATTCAAACTGGATTAGCAGGTAGAGGTGGTCTGGTCTGTCAGTGCACTTTGACATCATCCAGCTTCAAGAATTTAAAATAATCCAGATTGCAATATCACTTCCTAAAGCTGTCAACTCAAAAATTTAACTTTGAGACTAAAACCAAGGGAGGAAAATCCCACGCACACAATGATTTTAAAAAGGTAAAAGCCACTTCATTGCTAAGAGGTTTCTTTCTCCAGGAGAAGGTCTGGAAAAGATGGAAAACACAGATACTCTAAATGAATACCCCTGTGCTCAGTCACTAGAGCTCTAAAATATCAATCTGTGAGGCTTCCACCAAGATAAACCCATTTATTCTTTCTGCCCTGGGAGTCATATGATTTAATAGCTCTTACAAATAGAAAAGAAGCAGCAACTGGCTAAGACATAACTTTTCTCCAGTTTCAAGACACATGTGGTTGGAATTTTTTTCCTAAATTTTGAATAATTTTTATGACCTTGGTTGTTTCCAATAATACTCAAATATACCTTTTCTACACCAGCTGTTTGTGATTTAAGTAAAAATGTAGGAATAAAGGCTAAAGAGGGAAATTAAACATAAAAGGAAAGAAGCAAAATTTACCCAAAGGGTTCAGATTTATACCTTGAATAAACAGCTTATTACTATTATTTTTTCTCAGTGTTTAGTTTGGTTTAAAATGCGTCTTATCAGGGCGAAGTTTCTTCCATTCCAACTCATTTTTTTCTATCTCAAAACCCATTGTTTGTGTAGGAAATGCTGCATTAGCCTTATTTTTCATTGACCACTGCTAAAAATGCCTTCTTCAAACTCTTCATGCTCTTTCCTCTAACCAGCTGGGCCATAATGAAAAAGTACCTCAGGCTGATGATGTGCTATCAATAACTGCAGTTCAGTTTCAAACCCCTATTAAATCTTTTTTGTAGTGCTGGCACTATTACTTTTCCTCTGTTCTCACTTTATCAACCACTACTTTAGCTGCAGTGTGTACATTTTTTTCCCTTTATGTTGCCTCATTCCAAGGCTGGATCCTCAGGCAGTGTCAACTGGCCTATCCCCATTTCCTTTTGGCCTTCCAGCACAGAAACTGGCTAAATGTTTTTTTTTTTCTAATTTCACCAGATCATGTGTCAAGTTTTCTTTTTTCATAGCAACAATAAATATTTCTCTGTTAATACTGGAGTGATTTCCCATTTTTTGACTGATTTTTCTTCCACGCATGGTTTTGACCAGCAGAAATGGACCAAGGGTATCATCAGGGATTAGACTGCACATGTTAATATATTTCAAGTTTTTGTCTTCATTCTCATTACTGCCATGTCTCATGGTGCTAAAAGCTGGCTAAAATTTCAAGACCTTAAAATTAAATTTCTATCCAAATTTAAACTTTTCATTCAGGAGGTTTAATTCACTAAAAAATGTGGAATCATAAACATGCAAAGTGCATCCTGATATCTTTAAAGGATCACCACACAACATGGATCAACAAACAGGACAATGTGATTCAAAAGAAAAATAAATTAAGTTTTTAAGTTACTAAAAATTTCTCAGTTTCAGCACATGCTTTTATAAATGTGAATCAGTAAATAAAAATGGTTCTGCACAATTTGGCAGTTTTGCTACTTTCAACCTTCTGCCAAGAATCCTAGGTGTGGGAGACCTGGATGATAGAGATATATCCTTAGGCTTGATATAGAAAACAGAGGAGGAAGTTTTTTTCATGACTATGAAAAGAGATGGTAAAATGGAATACAATCTTGTAAGAGAAAGGTTCACTGAAGTAGTTGCAGAATTTACTAGAGTAAAGACAGTACAATCAGGAAATCAGAAACTAATTGATTTAAGCAGATATGGAAAATGAGATGTAAGAGCAGCAGAACACTGATCAGGGATAAAAGAAGGAAGCCAAATTGCATTAAAACTGAGAGAGATAAAAGAGCAGAAAAATTGCTAAAGAAGTTCTTTATTTCTAGGTTTTGTTTAAACTGCTTTCATTCCATATTTTATTCAACCAGAAACAGAGAGCAAACAAAAATTTAGGGTAGTAGCAAAAAGCAAGCCAGCTACGAGAAATGGAACAGAAAGCAATAAAGACAGAAGGTGCAATGATTATATTGAGCATATTGGAGAAATTCCTCAGGGCATACACAGAGAAACAGCAGCACAAAGACATGGACTGTGAAGAAGGTGCACTTGATTAACCACACCTATTCCACAAATAGCTAGACATGGAACAAGTTTCACTCATTTAAGCAAATCTAAAAAGCTTTAGGGGGATTTAGTACAAGAGAGACAAGCAGATCCTCAGCTACATGAACTAACCCAGCACCTTGCAATTTAAGTTCCCCAACTTGTTGTTACTGCCTGCTCCGTGACAATTTGTGGCATACACACACTGAAAAGAGAACACCCTGTACAGGGATTTTTACATATGTTTGCAGAAGCACCTCTCCCATCGATCTCCCAAGGCTTTAGAAAACACATTTTATTTCAAGGAGCAGTGCAAAGAATTTCCTGAAAAGTGTCCTCTCTCCTGACACACCATACTGCTTGCATGGCCTATAGAAGGAGGTGGGGATTAATGTAAAGATACTGAAATCTGTGTTTCAGGGAAGAATTGTCATGTTGGTTTTATCCTTTCCCTATTCCAGAGGGAATCATTAATACTTCCCTGCAATGTTTCTTCTAGACTATGTATAAGGTTCAACTGTGATTTTTCCAAAATGGCTCATTTCCCTCTCTTTCCACTCTCAGGTGTGGGCTGGGCTTCCAGCTCTCTGCTGGATTTGTGGCACAGCCCTGCACATGTCACTTATTGACTCAGACACAAACAGGCCTCTCAAAAACAGCAATAAGGAGACTGCCTATACTATGCAGGAAGTCCTCTGGGGCCCATGGATTACAATCACAAATTGCTTCAGTGCTAAATATTATACTGAGCAATTTCCTAATTATTCTAATCATGCCTTTGATATCCTTAATTAAGTGTGTTTCCAGAGTACAGTCTGAAGCTCCTTTTCCCTGGCACATCCCCTAGCTCATCAATAGACTTGTGGAAAGTAGCTTTATGACCCATAAGTAGACAAGAAAAATATTTCTGTCATTGTCTCAGAGGAAAATGAAAGAACAGAAAATAAACAAATGCACCATTTGTTTTTAATGACAACAGGGCATTAGCTGGGAACAGAACTGAACTCAAAGCACTCCAGACAAGGCTCCAACAAGTCCTGTAACGGGACTGCCAATGAATGTGCTGGCTGCTTTACCTTTATTCAGACTGCTCTCTTCAAGGCTTTTTAATCCAGAGTTTGAAAGCCAAAGGCCCCCGCACTTAAAAAACTGGTGCGTGAATGTTGCCCGTGTCCCTTTAATTAATACATCCCCTGATGGGCAAGAAATACATGGAGCTTGCTTCTAATGTGATCTCCTTTTAGATTTTTCCTTTTAATACCCTCTGAACTTCTGCTGACTCACTGTGTTTCTTTACAGGAGACAGCAAGCAGAGCTTCTTCATCATTAGTGTCCTTTGATCCTGCTTTCTGTCTTGCCTGCCTCTCCCTCATCCGTTCTGTACATCCTGTAAGTGCCCTTTGATCTCTTGCCACTCATCTCCCCCTTTCATTCTTGCACTAGGAAAGAAACTGCCTATTCCAAATTTTTATTTCCAAATTTACAGGTGGACTTCTTTTGAAATGCCCTCTGCATCTACTATAACTTCTAATAGTTTGAGTAGTTACTGTTTTGTCTCTACAAGCTTCAGTTTATTTTCTTTCCTCTGCAGCATTATTTCCTTTGTGAGGGCAGGTTTGTCCGACCTATGGCTTGCTTTGTTCTTACATGTTGTACCCTGAGATATAGATGTATGTATGTATGTCTGCATGTATGTATGTATGTATGCATGTATGTATGTATGTATGTATGTATGTATGTATGCGATATCTGGAAAGGTTGGTAGCATTTTTTTACCTCTGTACATTAATTCTCATTTATTGGAAGTCAGCTGAGGAGTTTGGTTTGGAAGCCAGCACCTCCCAGCTGGACCACAGGTGCTGCACATGCACTTCTCACCTAAACAGCAGCTGAAGGAAGGTGCAGAAGTGACAGACATGAGAGTTAACCAAATGTTCTTACTTTGGGTGGAGAACATGCACCATCTTCTTGAAATGCTACTACTGAAGTAGCATTTACTGTTATTTACTGAATAATTCTCATTTCACTGCCTGGACATTCCCAGTGTCATCAAAGTTCCTGATTTTGTTTTATTTTATTTACAGAGAGAGCAGAGCAGGTGGGGCAGCTCTTTCTGTAGGAATCCCTGAAGGGTAGGTGTGGCTCCTGCCTACCTACCTGAGACCTGTACTCTTTCCCCACAGAGCCTGGCAAATCCAGGTTGGTGATCCCCAAAAACCAATCACAGAAAGCTCTAACAGCAGGGGAAACATGAGGAAGGACCAAGATTTTTTGTGATTTTCACACATGAAAACAGAAAGTTGCACTGTCTGGAGACTGCTGCAGCCTCCAAGACAGGTTTTGGTGCAACCTCTTGCTCCCACAGCTCTTGAATTCCCTCCCAAGCAGCTCCTTGGATGAAGTACCTTTTTTCCTTCCCATGCTTCCTACAGAATTTCAAGTACCATAACTCATCTCTGGAATACCACCCAACCAGGCTTGCTAAAATCTTGATAAACCAGTGCAAACACACTGGCTGTGAACACCCCAGCCCTTGAGAGCTCAGCTCTCCCTGCCAGTGATAAACCATGTCCCAGTGAGTTCCTGCAGTTTCGTGAGGATTGGGGTGGACAGTCCTACCAAGAAGGCCACTGAACTTCTGTGAATATTGCTCAGACAGTATTTCCCTGTAGCACTAAAAAAAACCAGAAATCAACGTCCCATGAATCAAAACCAAAAGAGATGTTCAGAGTACAGAAAGTCCCACAGCTGCCCCTGGGAAAACATAGACCCATACTCATTCTCTCACTGATTTTTAAGATGTTGCCTTTTGATTTTAGGCATTTAATACAGATTGTTCATGTGCAACTTCCAAATCTCAGGTCTCTCTATATATTTACCTATTTTTTCTGACTTAATTTTCACCTATTTTTCCTTCAGGTTTGTAGGTGCTCAGCACAGGTTGGTAGAAAATATCCAACTTCCTTGCTTTCAAAAATTCTAATTTTCAATGCCAGTAAGCATGACACCTCCACTGGAGTCATTCAAAAGTCTTTTTTAAACAGCAATCTGAGGACATGGCTTTCAAATTTTTTTTCTGACACATACTTACTGTGATGTCTGACAGAGAAAAATGTGTGTTGGCAACAGTGCTTAGTCCACACTGAAAAAAGGAAAATTGAAATGATACTTCTAAGAAGATTAGTTAGTGATCAATAGCGACAGGTAGCTATAAACACAGTAATGGAGACCCTCTTGTATTCTCTCTCATCTGGTGCAGCCCTCCCAGAATTACATTTCAGGAAAATTAATTTGTTCCAACTCCCACTCTGGGCAAGTTACCACAAAAACAACATGAGACAAAAAAACAAAGCCAAAAAAATGTCCCATAAAGAGAAATATGAGCAGCTGCAATGCTAAACAAAACCACACTAACCCAGCTGTAAAGAAAAGCAGATTTTCACAAAGGGGATTTCAAAGTCCACGGAGTAAAATAAGAAGCTTCTCCAAATGGAATCTTCTCTGTTGGAAATGAGTAACTGTAGAAGTCTCAAGAGACAGGAAGACCAGAGGGAGGAGACAGGAGAAAGTTTATGTACAGGCTGAAAAACACTTCTGGCAAATGCCTACAGGTTTGGCCATTAAGAGTCAAGATTCTGCTTTTTTTTCCTGACATATTTATCACTTAGTAATGCTGTGTTCCCAAAAGTATTCTCAATAAAAGCAAATCACAATTTCTACCAGAAAATTTCATATTTTTTGACTTCTTAAAAAAACCTTTCCTATATAAGTGGTCAAATTTTATGCATGCTCTGTTGTGAACAAAGACACCATTCCTCAAAGAAACACCACTTGAAGACATGAATTTTAAATTCAGGAATATTAAGCACTTTACACACAGATAATGGCAGAATCAGGACCACTGCATAAATATCAAGTCTATCTTTGAGGGGAAATTCAGAACTGCTACTCTGAGCACTCAGGTACAACTTAAAATATAAAAGAGCCTATCAAAAAGTAAATTGTCATTTATAGTTAATGTTGTTTCTCAATAAAAGAGCATAACTGTAAATTTATAGAAAGTAAATAAACAAGAAATCTAAATATCTTAAATATGCTACAAAAATTAAATCAATTAATTCACTAATTAAAGTGAAACCTCATTAGCCAACTGTTTTATGGTCAGAATATCAGGGTAATAGTATAACAATGAAGAAAAAATGCAGTTTATGGGAGTAAAAATTAAATTTCTTTTTTGAGTCATGGTACAACTGACAATGCAGCACCATCAACCCAAAACAAATTAAGTTTCAGCACTCAGTTTGGAACAGAAAAAGCACCGTTCTGTATTTCCTGGGACCTAAAAATTATAATTTAAATCAAGATTTGCATGGGTAGACAAAACCAACATCAGTCTCTTAAAAAAAAATACCACAATGTTCAATGCCTTCTTGAAATCTTAGACATAATAGAGCTACAACATTTCTTCTCTGTGTCACTGCACCCAGAACAGGCTGAGTCTGCTCCTTACATCCCAGAATTCCACAAAAAATTGATAGTTTTCCAGACCCCCCTTATCATTCAAAACTTTCATTCTCTGTAGGAAATACTGTACCCATTTGAAAAGTATATCAGTCAAGACTTCCTCTGCTTTTTCTGCAGAAAAATACAGAATAAATGACATATGCAATAGCAGTTCTACTCAATAGGTGAGGTAAGCAAATCTGGGTTGTTCTGGGAGTGATTTTTCTTCTGGATGTGTTCTACTTTTCACCTTTACAATCTGATAACCCTAGAACCCTAGGAGAGGTGCCACACTGCTCCAACATTTCACAGCCAAAGTTCTGGCTTTGCTCCTTGACAAAAACACTTCCTTTACTCACAATTCCTAATCCACTTTCAAGGATATGTTACCACACAGAAAATTCCTTGCCATGGTGAGACAGCCCAGAGCTGCACTACCTTTGCTTTGCAGCCTCCATTCCAACCTGTACTGTGAGTTTCCATGGAGATTCTTCCAAGGAAGAACTATCCCTGCTATAGCAAATCTGGAGATCACAAACTTTTTCCTTCCAATATTTAAGGAAACAAATCCAGAAGGAACATCTTGCCCTTAAGGTCCATTCTTGATTCATAATTCCTGCCTCCTGTCTGATCTTGGGAAAAGTTAACATCTTTGAGCTCCAGTTTCTCTTAAATTACTTATAACAGCTCTTCCCTTCTGCCACACTTTGTCTGTCTTGTAGATTTTAAAGGGATGATTTCCAGAACAAAGAGGTTCTGGCTAAAATTTTGCACCCCTCACTTAGAGAAGAGTAGACAAAGAAAAAGAAGGGTAACATTCTTATTTTGAGAGTTCTCTAAAGGAACCTCAGACTGGGTTTCACATCATTTAATGCCAGAGTGATAGTTTCCTACTAAGCATGGTAAAAACTGCTGATCTGAGTCAAGTTCAAAGCAGAACTAGCTTAATTATGGTGATATGTCTGCATGTTTAATCAGGTAAAGCTAAATAAATGATTAAAACAATTAACTGCATCTTGTAAGGCACTGAGTACACAGAGAGCAACACTAAATCACTTGCAAACATTACATGTGGTTTGATTTTTTTATACTTTGGGGAAAGCTGTATACACTGGCAATAAACTGATCTAAGGTTTTTTGTCTAATACCACATGGAAACTTTAAATAGCAGTGATTGAGGCAAAGGCAAGCATCTAAAGAAACATTAAATGCCAACATTCTATTTTCCAAAGGAATGTAACTCCTCCTTCTACATCAAATTCTTTATAGATTTTTGTCAACATCTTACATTTTGCACCCACAAGAAAGCGGTTTCCTCTTTCCTTTAGCTTGAATACAATTTCTCTAAGGTTGCCTATCAGCACACTTTCATCCTTTGATTTCTTTTTTCGTAACTTCATCAAAGAAGGACTCAGTAAATTGAGCCTAAAGAGCAGTGAAAGATGAAATGCTGCAGAAAATGAATATTCTCATTTCCCCCTAACATTGCAATATATATTAAAGATGAATTGGAAGAAAGAAGTAATTTTATTTACCATGCTTAGCCTTGTTCCTACACTTAGCTTAATGGAGATCAGGGGTGGAAAGGCAGTTAAAAGAGTAGGTTTCACAATTTTATAATATTCTGATTTGCCAACATTTCATGGTGTATATGTAAAAGTTTGAAAATTACCAGTCAAAAACTACAAATCCATCCATTCCCCTTCCTCTTTAAAACAAAGGATCTTTAGAAATAAGGTTCATTTCCTTCCTTTCCTGTTATCACCTCAGCTGTATCTTTCTTCCCTTTCAAACCCATTAGTGTATTTTCATACTGTTACCTTCTCCAGTGTGTAGGGCTGCAGTAAAAATCCTGCACGAGAAACATCAGGAAGATTTTTGGAAGACACAAAGTGATGGGAATCCTTTGAAAACTATTTTTCACAAAAGTTCTCTTATGAACTGATCATTGCAGGGCTGTGCAACATCCAAAAGGAAAGAAAGATGAGAACGGTAAAGCAGTTCAGTGTGTATTTTAAACTGCAGCACGGTACATTTATTTGGGCACTTAAATTCCTCATTTCCCCAAGGACAAAGTGTGCACATCTCAAGTAATGATGCCCAGATGTTTCAAGGATATGGCTTAGCAGTCAAGCTTCTTGCTGGTGTACACCAGCAGTTTCCCTGAACTCCCAGATGTGCTGTTGAAAAGTCGTGAGCTATTTCACCCACACCAACTTCAACAGGTCCAGCAGTCTGCTTAAGCTACTTTTGCAGCAACAAGAGTTACCATTTTGGTTTCGAAATTTGCTTCCTGGAAGTTTGCAGCATTTATCCAAAATACATTGCTTTGCACCCATTCCTGCCATTAAAAGCCTGCTAATGAAAGAAAATCTCCAAGGAGAGTGAACACTGCCAAAGCAAACATGATACCAATATCATAGTAATATAGGAATATTGGGAAATATTTGCAGAATTCTTTTCAGCACCCACCAAGCTTTAGTGCCAACATATTTGAAATCACTGCAATTAGCAGCAAGTGGGTCTGCAAGATTGTGATGTAGGAAAACATCCTAAAAGAAGGAAGGGACCTTTCTTGACTTGCTAATGATTAGGGAAGTGAACAAGCAGCACATGGCATTTCAAGAGTTACACAACTTTAGGACAAAGAGCTGCTCCGTTAGTTCATTTAATAGAACATTCTGTCACCCTCCAGCTTCCTCTGAGGCTGTGCAGAAGAGGAATTATTTTCTTTTAAATAGACTCAAAGTCTAAAAAAAAGAATAATATATAAAACAACATCATTATTATGCGACTGAGTTTGGTGCCAGAACTGCTAGGACTCGACCTATATTTTAGGCACAGTTGCATTATCAATTTAAGGCTATAATCATCATGTATATTCAAACCTAGAGTAGCTTACATGGAAAATGTACACTTCTTGATTTCCAAAAGGAAAGGGGTTTGTTATTTCTTTAATTTCTAAACGCCACTGAAAGTCTACAGGCAGATGAAATTAATTTTTTCTGTCACCACAGAATTCAAATATGAAGATACCTTATAGTTTCTTAGATTAACTAAGCTCATATCAGACAAAATATATCCAACTCTCTTAATGGCATAATAAAAAGAAAGGTGAGATCAATGGGGAGAAAGGGGAAATGGTAGGGGAGAAAGGGGAAGACAAGAATAAATGTGGAAAACATTAGTTGTAATAAAGCTTAAAATGAAGAAACAACACTTAACCAAGTAATAATTTTATATTCTTATAGGAAAAACATAATTATTCACATAATGCAAAGTTCTGAAATCACAGAATTTGCTGTAATTCTTGATTTAAAGCTAAATAGCTCATGAGTTTTCATGAAATAAAGGCACTATTTTGTCTCATTTGCAGACAGATTCTTGAGCACCTACAAGACAGTGACTGGGCAGAGAACATCAGGGCAGGATTATCTTCCCTTTTATTTTCCTATTATCAATTTGCTCAAAGGAAAATTACGGGGGAAAGGTCATCACACAGGGGAAAACTGCTCAGGGTTTTCAAGACCAACAAAACACACCAGCTTGCCATTTACTGTGAAAATTTAACAGTAATCCTTCTGAAAGAACAAGTTTTAATCTCACTGCCATTGCAGCTTCTGATTTTCTACACTTTCCTTCTTCTTTGATTTTGATTCAAATTATTTAATGAAAGGATGATAAATTCTTGACCTTCCTCTCACGAGTATTCCCCTCTGACATTTGGTAATGCTCCCTGATAGGACATTGTGCCTGGGGGGGATTAATATTGTATATTAACCTTCTAAACTGAACCCATTAGAAGAATGTAAATTAGGCAGTCCCTCCTGCTGTACTTTTACCTTTTGATAATTCACCATTGATAAGATTTCTGAGGCTAATCAAGAGCTGGAAGCTTTCTTTTTCATGTCTAGAGCATTTTGAATGTTTTCTGAGATGCTACAGCTTGTTCTCCTTCCTGGGACAATCACAAAGGTGTGTTTCAACCCAACTCTGTTGTTGTATAAAGCAATACAACTGTAGGGTGTTTGGGGTTTTTTTTTGTTGTTGTTTGTTTGGGGTGGGGTTTTTTTATTATTTTTTTATTTTATTTTTTGGAGGTTGTTATCACAGATCATGGTGCCAGGACAGGACAGGCTGATGTGTTCTGTGACTGGCTTCATGCATAAGGGAAGCCTTGGGACTGTTGAAATGTTTCTGCTTGGACTACAAATCCATTCTTCCTTTTTAAAATCCCAGAGAGTGTTCAGACAACCACCAGGCTTGTCAAGCTAAATTTAACTCTATTCCCTGTGTTAATTCCATTCCCCATGTTTTATTTCACCTCTGAGTTTGTCACCTTCAGCCCCCAGCCTTCTGACTTAGCTATTCTCCTCCCTGTCTGACTAAACAGCCCTAGCATGGTAACTCTTTGTTCATGTTTCATCTGGTGTATTCTGCACCTATACCTTCCAGAGGAGGGCATTTGGTGGCACAGCCAAATCCAGTAAGTCTTCCCTGAATGTCAAATCCTCAAAGTCTAAGCTGCTTCCAGGACTGGACTTGGCTGGGTCAGTTTTAATTTGCCCCCCCAGTTCATTAGTGACCACAGGTACCAAATGTACAGATGAGGTACCTTCTGTACCCCAAAGGTGTCATAATTCCTCAGCCATCAGCCAAGGCCTTATGGTCACAACATCACCCTGTTTTCTCACCTGGGTGGTAAACCACAAGAGTTTCAAGATTTCTCCAGTGTCACTAGCCCAAAGAGAATCCTCCATCCTTATTGTCATTGCCTCCAGAGAAGAATTCCCCACTAAAAGACATTTTTCTTTGCTCTTTTCAGTATGTCAGACCAAACCAGGTTATTCCATATCAGCCATCTTCTCTCCTTCAGCAATTTCCATATTCCCTATACTTTCACTGCTTTAAACTTCACCTGTGTTACACACCCTTTGCTAGGCTAATTGTAGAAAGAAAGGAAAGATTTCAGACAGGAGTCATGTCTTCCTGTTTCCAGGTCAGCTTTGGGGCACACCACTTAGCTGGTTTTCAACCATAGATTGTATAACAATTTGATTTTGTGTTATTTTTATTCCTAATGAGAAAACTCTGCAGAATTAATGCAAGTCTTATCAAAGTTTAATTACATTGCCATTAAATTATCAATGCTTTCAAATCAATAGTAACAGACTCTTTTTTCCAGGGCAGATGCCAGGCTGATTGGCCAAGAACTACCAGGAACAGTCTCTCTAATGTATTTCAATGTTGCAAACTTCTTTTCTTTCATTTCAGGGAAGTTTGTCATGATTTTGAAAACTTACCAATGATCCTGGAAGGAGTTTTTGCAAATTATTTGGATCTGTAGAATACAGAATATTAACAGTTTCTCTTGAGGAACCTTTTGTCCTCCTGTAAAGGACAGAACTCCAGAACCCATTTGAAGTCAGACTCAGTAAACACAGGGCTCCAAGCACGTAATCCTGTGTGAGCCCATGAGGAATTGTAATGAAGGGCTGAAACCTGAGTTTTTATTTACATTCTTTTAGGTCCCTGTTGTTCCCTAAGAATGCCAAGGGATGAGCAGGGTGCTTATGGAGTGAGTTATGCTTCACTGAACTTCTTACATTACATAAACAAGTAGAGAACCAAAGAGAAGCACAGACTAGTTTTTGTAGACATTTACTGAATATTTCTAACAAGTTCTGAGTTATCTTTCTTAATTTCTGTCTAAATGCAGTTCATGTGGCCAATAATAGTTTCAGCTTTGAGAAACTGGCAAGCTCTGAATGTGATTCATCTTTGAGGTATCAGTCTTTTGGCAAGAGGTTATGCCATTTTTAGAGCAATTTGACGCTTCTCAAACTTTCCTCACTTGCTGCTTCCTGATTATCCTCTTTTACTACAGTAATAAAAACTTCCCCCTCAGGGGTGTTTTGTAGTAACTCAGTAGCATTAATGCCTGTGGGTAAGCAAACATTCTCTGTTTTGTTAGCCATGAAGCAGATGAAGAATTTTCGTTACAGCACATGAAAGAATTTAGTTCAACTTCTTTGACAAGTTCTGCAAATCCATGGGGCTGGCTCTGAATTTGCAGTCCTTTGGCTCTACCATCCACTTTCCACCCACTCACTAGGAAACCTGAAGGAGGGTGGAACAAGGTTTTTGGAATGTAATAACATGACTTTTATTCAGCACATCCTAGTAGGTGATTTGGTTTCAGCATAGCCATTTGGACCCTGGGGTTTCAACAAGTAGTCACCATTCCTCCACTGATGCTGGGCCTACAGTCAGTCAAGTGGTCAATACTACCATAGAAAATGATTTCTAAGTGATAGAGCATTCAGGATCTTAGCAAAAAAATCTTGAATTCATTGTGGTGGATTATGACACAATGCTGATCAGTAACATAAGCAATCATGGACAAAGCATTTTTTTAAATAAAACAAACCCTACTTTACTGAGAATTTCACATGTGGTAATGCCAACATGGACAATAAGACAGCTGTCTCCAGCCTCCTGAATAGGAAGGGTCAGTTGGTCTCTGACTGATAATGAGAATTATTTATAAAAGTCCTTCCAATAGTGGCTCCAGATTGGTTGCTTGAAACTCAAAGCAGTGGATTGTCACACTCAGGCAAACATGTCAATGAGATCCTGCACCACCAAGGGAATTAACAATTGACTTTCATCCTTGTATTTCAACACTGAAATTAAATTTGATGACTTATTTGGTTTGTAGACTGTATGCAAATCTGTAATTTAATAAAACTCTATCTAGCACTGAATTGTAAACTATGTGGATTATTTAAATGCCCCTTTATTTTTCAGCTGATGATTTTCTGTAAAGTCATGCTGGATATGATGCTAATGCCTGGTTACAGACCCAGAATGTCAAGTACCTGTGTCTGTGGGATACAGGGGTATTTTTAACAGCGTTTCATGGAGGTTTGGGCTATTTTGAATTCCATAGACCTCAGCCTTTCTCCCAGCTGTCTCACAGCAGAGCAGAAAGAGAGTTAATTAGGTTCATGGTGAAGTGAATCAGAGCATGTTTTGTTGAGGAGGCCTCAATGTTTTAAGTGTGCACACCTGAAACACTGCCTAAAGTAATTTATTAAGTGCACAGAAAGGAAAGTCACAATGTAAAAACAAAATATGCAATGGCATTTTTTACTGCTCACTGGGTTTAGGAATCTAGTCTGTGTTTTCTGACATGACAGGAGGATTCTTGAAGAGACAAAAATGTTACAGATGTGAACCACATAAATATCTGCTTCTTAAGGGTGACCTTGACAATAGACACCCAGTAGGTATAGAATACTTGCCCTCACATTACTTCTTGGGGTTTTCCTTTCTTTCTCTCCCCTATAAAATCTTCCTTGTCTTGTCCAAAGGTTTTTCTCACTTTCAATCTCCCTATTTATTCTCTGCCACATCTTGCAGGGATGGGATGGGAGAGGGAGTGAAGTGAGCAAGCAACCCTGTGGATGCCAGGGTCAACATACCACAAAAGATGATACTGTATTTTCATCCCTTTTTCACCTTAAATATCTGATACACTTCTCTATAAAAATATTGCTGAAATCAGTAATATCTCTAAAGTCAGAAGGAATTTGGAAGCCAGCTGGCAATATTCAGATTATCAGCATGTAAGCTGTAATGACAGACAGCATTAGCTACTATTCTACCTTTTTTTCTTAAGTCAGGTCAGAATTTTGCTCAAGGCAAGACTCAGTTCATATGTGGATATCTACAAAGTTCATTCACTCACAAATTTTCACCCAGCTCTCAGTCTGGTTTAGAAAACATTGTGCATCAAAAGACAAAGTCTAGACTTAATAAAAGGGCTGTAAAAATGAAGGTGGCAAGAAAACAGTGACTCGAAATTTACATCAGTCTCAGAGACCTTCATACATCTGAATTTAATGAAAGTGTTGAGATTGACTTCTGAGGTTAACACAATTAAACCTTAATAAGAAGACAATAAAAAAATCAATGAATGCAGACTGAGTGATTTCACATTTCCATAGGCCAGGTAAATTGGAATGTACTAACTTTACCAGGAAGAAAATTTTCTCAATATGTCAACCTAAAATTAAAAAAAGGAGCAGAAGATTAATGTTTGGAAGCACACGATCAGCTGTGTTAGGTATGGAAAATAACTGTTTTCTAAAGCTCTCACACACATGCAGTGGTATGGATTCTGTCTTTTTGTAATTTTGGAAATGCAGGGAATATCCTATTGCTTTTTAATTCTTTTACTTCATCAGCAAAATTCAATCTCAAGAGAAGCTGAAGGAGGCCTGTAAGAGCAGAGAGACTAAAAGAGAGGAGAAATGTAACAAAGATGTACCATGGACAGAAATTATTAAAGCCTAAATTGGGGGGATTCTTTTTTTTGCTTTGCTGCAGGCATTCGATAACAAGAAACATCCTCACCAAGACAGATGGGAGTCAAAATCTGTGTTCAGGAATGGCAGAAATTTGTTTCAGGGGGCTGTAAGGGACAATACAAAATAAAGACATTTTCCACCAGTTCACTGAAACTCAAAAAAAAAAGGAAAAATCCCCTACCATGTGTAGATTGCAATTTTCTTGTTGTTAGGAATCTGTTACTAGATCCTATATGATTCTACATGATTGGGAAGCTTAAATTATCACCTAATTACTGTATGACTGGCCTTCCACAGAGAACACTATTTACTTCATGTTCCTCTCTCCCTCGTGGCGATGTTTTTTAAGGGGCACACAGATCATTGTCTTAGTTCTGCTCCTGTTCCTTGGCATCCAACATTTTCTGACCAACTTCATCTTCAGAGAGAGGAGGTAGATGTAAAAGATAGGTCTACCTAAAACCTGAGTATCACTTTGAATCTTTATGGAATCCTCCCAGGAAATCTTGCTGTTTCATGAGGTAGACAATAAATGAAGGTCATTGATGACCTTTTCCCCTCCCTACAAGCAACAGCCATTCTCTTTCTTTGTGGTCGACTAATTAGAGAAGTCTTCAGGATCAAAAAATTGAATGGCTCTGAGGATCCTGCACTTAAAATTCTCCAATGAAAGCAATATCCTAAGCAGCCCAAAATGCACAGGGATCACATCTACAGAGCAAAAAGTGTAAAGCAACATTTAAAGTAAACACATTTTAAGGATATATTGCTGATTGCGGCAGTTTTCAAGGAGCATTTAGTTCTTCCACTTTGCATATCTCTATCAGCGTGTGTGGTGACTGTTGCACGCAGGTCTAGCATTTTAAAGAAACAGAAAAGTCAGGTCTGATTTAATGTGACATCCACTACACTCAACCATGCTCCAGTCAAAGTGGCAAAAATCTGAGCTGAACTGGAAAGTGGGAACAGGCTGAGTCAGCACTTCACCTGACACAACCCAGCTTTCCCTGGTGTTTCTCTGCACTGTACAAGAATCATAAAGTACTCCAAGTGTGAAGATATTCCATGTAATTCTAAGATACTACAATTAAATTGCATAAAATTCACATAAAAATGATCGCCTCGCTTTGTTTACTTGGCCAGCTGATTGTTTATAACAATGTAGATTGAAGATTGCTTTAAAAGCATTTAAAAATGTTGACTGTTTTGGTTTTGTTTAGAAGCAAAATTACACCCCATTAAATTTCTCTTTGATGTTCTGGCTGGGTCATGCTGTCCCTTATTTTCAAAACAAGGACATTTATCTGCAGGCACACAAACCAATAACAAGCATTAAAGATAAAATACTGCAGAAACAATCATGTAAATTATTGCAATATCAAAGTAAGGCTCAGCATGACATCTAGCTTTTGGTGTCTGGTGTGCAGGGAGGAAACCACAACTATATTGTAAATGTCTTCTGAAGATGGTTTTATTCAGCAGGAAACTTAAGGGAAGTCTGGAGGGAAATGCTGAGCAAAGCCACTGTAAAGTCTGAGCCACTAAGGAGTGATATTTTAAGAATATTCTCCGAAGACCAGAAGCTTGGAAGCCCTCCTTCAAATTTTTGAGCACTTTCCTTTAAGACAAAAAAAAAAAAAAGCTGTGTCTGCCTTTCCTTTAGCTTATTTATGGTAAAGCCATACTACTCTTTATACCACTGCACATTTTTCATGTGTCTTAATTAGTCCTTCCTTCAGACTTTGTTCTCAGCCATGCATGCAGCTGAGGTGAGATTAATGGCCTGTCCTTTCCCATATCACTTCTTCTTTCTTTCTAAATAAAGGTACTGAATTTGCTATTCCATAGTCATATCCATTCTCCCAAAGGTTTATTAAAGATACTCAGCCACAGTCCTGCAGTTTCATGTGCCAGCTCTTTCAGCATTGTGTGATGGAAATTAGCTGGTCTCCTGGCTTGATAGGATTAAGTTCTTTGTGTTGTCATCTAGAAAGTTCCATAACCTCACAGCTGCTTGCCTTTGCTCAGTGGTCACCATCCTAGGACTGCTCCATCCCAGCACAAACCATTCAGTTTAATTCCTATCTGTTCTTGAATTGTGCTCCCCTCTCCTTCATCATACAGGAAACTATTCAGTCAGTGCTCTTTTTGGTTTCTAAGGCTGAAGAATATTTTGCCATTTCCTATTAATATTTCTTTCAAGGTCTCTCTCAGTCTGGCTTGTGGCAATTGTCATTTTATTCCTGTATTCCTTGACTTCTTGTCAAATATGGCTCACAGGGAGAATTTTCTCCCTTTTGCCGTGTAAGGATTGTCCTCAAATCTTTACCTTCATTCCTTGGAGTTCAAATCCTGGCTTGGTGTTACAACCAAGCACTAAGAAAAAGTGAAGTAATACAAGAACAAATAATGAGATATATGCAGTTGTGTCATGACATTGGAACACACAAAAGGGTTACCTTTAAGTTAAGTGGCTCTTGCCGGGTGAAAAAAAAAAACCATGAAGATTGACAGATATGACAACTCAAAAGAAACCCCAAGGATCCAAGGCATAACATGGTTTATGTGTGTAAGATTTCCCTCTTTCAGACATTCATATCTGGAAAAGTTCCCCAGAAGTCAAAAGAATCCTTTTCCATTAACTATGGAGTCATACAGAGGGGAGTTAGAACTGCTGAAAGGAAAGGAAAACCAGTCAGAGCAGCCACATCCTGACTTCAGTCCACTGTAAGACCCTTTTAAATGGATCACCTGCAAGCAGAGACTAGAATTGTAGAAACAGATAACCCCCCTCTGCTCAGCTGCAGTAGCCCAATATATTTAATGCACCTCAAGGAACATTGAGAGGTGTATGGTTTATTACTCTGTTAAAGTTAGGCACCACAGACTCTGGGTGAAAAAACACTGGGTAAATCTCAAGAGTGTATTAAACAAATTCATTTAAGCCTTTCCTGTAGATCCTTGACAATTTTCAGGTCCCTCATTAATTCTATTCAGAACTCAAAGTAAATCCATTGTAAATAGCAGTGCAGTTCACATCCAAATGTGGTCCTGGAGTCAGACCAGGAATCACCAAAACTGTCCATTTGAATTCAAGGGAGAGGATAAGCAACAGGTACCATCTGGCTGAAGAGGAGCTGATTTTTATCAACAGGAATGACATGAGGTTTTACAGAATACCTGCATATAAGAGAAGAACTGAGAAAAGATTTATCTCTTGGTGTGTTGCTCTGACAGCTCTCTGAAAGTGGTACTAAATGCCAAAGTCAACCAAAGCATATTCATCCTCACTAGAAATAACAGCAGAGAAGTTGTGCACAATAGACCATTAAAAAAGAAAGAATTATTCCATCTCCAAGTGTTTGTGTCACTCTCAGTAAGCAATAAATCCAGCTGACCTCATCCTGGGTGTAGGAATAACTGTAGCTACAAAGGAGTATTAAAATACAGCCCTCTGGCTGCACCCTGGGCTGGATGGAAATGTATAAATCTGGCTTGTGGAACCTACTGCTGGAAACAGACTGCTGTAATCTGAATCCCACTTGCCTAAAGAGCCATCCCTCCTCTCCTGATGTATGCTGTCCCAACACAGCTTTTCAGGTGGGTCTTCCTAAGATTCTTCAAGTCTCCCAAACTGCATGGCCTGCTCTGTTACCTGCCAGCTTTTTCTCTAGGTTTTTTCCACTGGGGGCCTCTGTAAACACACTTTGACCTGTAAGGGTCACATCATCTACCTTGATCCAACTCTCTTTTCAAAACTTTGTTCCCAAAATCTATTTGATTACTGCTGAAATGATAGAAAATAAGGATGGTGTAGAAGAGGGTCACACAGAGCAAACATGGCTGCAGATTTTTGAGGTCTGTAATACAATACACGTATTCAGCAGCAGAAAACCAACAGCTTAAAAATATTTACCCAATACTGCTCTTCTCACCTGAATATCAGCAAGGTTCTCTGAGGCCCTCTCACTGAGAGTGGCACTAATTCCTGTGCACCAGCACTATCAACTCCTCCTCCATCATGATGACTATTTCTTCTTTAGTTTCTAAATACCTACTGTTGTTTGCTTAATTATCACTTTTCTCCTTTTCTTCACTTCCTAATCTGGCAGATGATCCTCACAATCCCCCTGTTGCCTCTTCAGAGTTTCTAAAGAAAAAAACAAGGTGAGGTGACTGCTACAGGTTTATGTTTATCCTCTCAATGTTCAGTTCATTGAGAAAACTTCTCCTCTCCCTTGAATTAAATCCCATGTTGCCATGGGTGTGGACTTGGCTGCTGTTGTATGTGGGTATTTATGTTTAATCCCAGCACAAATAGATCAGGTGGACCTTCTGGGATCCAGTTGCTCAAAGCCTCATCCAGCCTGGCTTTGAACACTTCCAGGGATGGAGAATCCAGAGCTTCTCTGGGCAATCAGTTCCAGTGCCTTACTACCCCCACAGTATGGGTTCAAATGCATTCCCCCTCATTGTACCACTGTCTGTACAAAATTTGCTCTCCCACTTTGTGTTTTATTACTATATCAACTTTTCCCGTTTCTGTGATTTTATTTTCTCATTCTCTTTACTCAGATTATCCCTGAGCAAATCTACCTAACTCCTTTTGTTTTTGCAAGGGGTTTCCACCTCCAGGACAGCCCAGGGTAACACGAGATCAAAAATGCTGATACCTTTACCTTGCCATCACCCCAAGGACCTGTGTACCATACCTCATATTTGTCTCCTGGGAAATTCATATCTTAACCAGCACCTCAGTGATTCTTTGTCATGAAGGGAAGCACAAGTATATCTAAAAAGAATTCCAAATCCCCCCTTTTTACAGGCTCTTTTTCTTTTTCTGATCATTATAATTCATTTCGCTGGTTGTTTAGGATGATAAAACCCTGCCTCATCTTCAATTTTGAGTGCATATCCAGGTTCTGTACAGCTAGCTTCTGAATAACTTTTTAGTGAAAAACACCCCTGTCTGGCTACTGTCATGCTACTAAAATTCACTTTTAGACTCCCACTTCCATCTTACACAATGTAATATAATTTAATTTGGCTTTTAAAAATAAAAATAATGGTTCATAGTCGTTTCAAACATGGCAGAAGATATCCTATTCCTGCAAATCCCCTTCAAATACACCAGCTTTTTTTTCCTTTGTATTCCTCTACAGGCTCCTTCCTCTCTCACAAAAGTCATAAACTCATTTTCCTCCTTCAGTCGTAAGGTATTTCATTACCTCTTCCCCAAAATCTTCCATTACCTATTGAAAGACTATTTTCAGTCTTAATTTGGCTTATGACCTTTCCCACTGTCATTTATTTGCTGCAGTTTTTTGAATTAGCATGTTTTCATTTGTCTTCCCTCTGTTCTTTATAACATCTTCCCTCTAAACTGCATATTCTCCTCAGCAGCAGTATGACCAAATAAAGTCATACCCTAAGATAACAAAGCACCAATTTCTTGTTTCCTTACAGTATCTAAGGTAGCTGCATGTGCTGGCAGGTGGCCTTGAGCAGGAGCAACATCCTTACAACAAAGGGTCACTGAAGTCTGTTCTTTCCTTCTTGCTTTTGTCAATAACTGGGTGAAAAAATACTAAAAAAAGAGCAGAGATGAAAATTAAGTCCAGTAGGAAAGTGCAGGTACAATCATTTGTGCTGAAAGGAACATTTAGACTACTAATGCATTGCATTAGAAATATTTGACAATTCACTAAATACAGAGGAATCAAAGTGAAATGATTCTACTCCTTGCCTTGACCTGGTCTCTTTACAAGCCAGCAACTCCTGTATTAGTCTGACATGATCTAAATACGTGTCATTCTTACTTGGATTATGCCAACACGCTCTGCTCATGGACCAGGGCCCCAAAGCTACAGCGCTATTCCCACACAGAACCAGGTGGAGAACACATTCCCAGCTACATCTGGGTGTATCCTGAGCAGCACCACAAGCCATATTTTCAAAATCAACTCTCAAAAATAGTCTGTCAAAAAAAAGAGGGGAGAAAGAACTTCTGTCCTAAGTGAAGATCATTTTGCACACCATCTGCAAAGTGCTAATTAAACACATCGTTGTTTTTTGGCAGGATATTTCAGAATGATATCTGTAAGCCACCTGCCTGTTCTTACTCACATTCTTTACATCACCAGTAAGAGATCTTATGCTTTCTTTTTCCTTAGGTAAGAATCTCCAATATGCAAAAAAAAGTTAAATTTTCTAAAACTGGCTTCTTACCATATAACTGAAGTCAAGTGAACTCCAAATGAATTCTTTTAATTTGTTAAATATCACATTTAAAGTGATGGTTTTGATATTAGGTATTAGGCAAGAATTTCAACAGGTGCTTTCTGTTATATTTTCTATATCTTTTATATGATTTTCAAGTGGAAACAGCAAGGACTTCCAGTGATAAAAATTAAGTACCATTAACAATTACATTATGCAAACACCTTATTTTATGCTCCCCTAATCCAAATCTTTCTATTTTGTACTTGCTTAATATGGTAAAGTATTGTTCTTTGGTGGGGGTTTGTGGTTTTGAGGGTTTTTGTCTCTCTGTGAATCATTATTAATTTTATAAACATGAAGAGTAATGCTTCAGTATTTTACTGTTCTAACCGGAGATTTGCAGGCTGCAAACTACTGTAGAGATGCAAACCAAAAAAAGGAATTTTTCACACAGAGAGGGTAAAATTGTGTTTAAGAAATTTAAACACATCCAGACACAGGGAAGACTTTTATGAAGACGTCTTGACACATAATAAAGATGACAGACAAATGTAGCTTCTCCAGAATCATCCATGTAAATTCTGTCCTCATGCATAATACCTGTCAGAATATCTGAACAAATATGCATAGAAACAGAAATGACAAGAAACCTTTCATGAAACCAGATTCAATTTGGGGGTGGTAGGGGGAAGAAAATGAAAGAAATTTATACCCCAAGCCATCCAACATTCAACACACAATCCAATGGGATAATTTCTACACTCTCCTTTGGAACACAAGCTTCTACCTTTACCACCCTCACTGCACCTGATGGAGTTCTTCTGCTGTCAAAGATTACATTTCCATTGCCAAAGAAAAAGTTGGCTGTTTGATAGCACAACAACAAACCTGATTTAGCTAGGACACGCAGTAAAAAAACCAGCTATACAGACATCATCTTAAAATGGCTGGCTAAGGACAACTGCAGTTGAGAAAACAATACATTAACTTCATCCATGTCAAGGTAAGGATCTCCTGATTCCAGCTGGGATTTTGACACAAAACAGCTGTCTGGAATTCTTATCCCACTTATGCCATTGTGAAGAAATGTATACATATTATCATTGGACACACAGAATGTTCATAGAGAACAGCCTAGAAAAGAGCCTTTGAAGAGAATATTATTCAAGACAGGCAGAAAACATTCCTGGCAGATGAAGAAATTGTGGCTAGTGAATAGCTTGGGGTACACTCACACATCAAAAGGGCAAGAAGTTACACAGGAGAGGAAAGGACGACTTGTATTCTGGATTGGAAATGCTGGAGAACAACATGTGGCCTTCTGGAGGAGAAGAGATGGGAGTAAAAGGCTTCTTTTGCTTCAGCCAGCCACAAGCAGAAATTACTATGTATTTATGAAGTAACATGCATGTTAATCAAGGCTTAATGAGATGAAAAAACATCAGCAGAGCTCATCAGCTGGATACCACTTCTTTTCACTAATGCATGCAGTGTTTTAGGACTGACATCTCATTAGAAATAACACTGCCCACTTCCCAGTCCATTATCACATGGAGTCTAAATCACACAAAGAACACAAATATTCAGAGCTGGAATTTCACATTGTATTGTTCCTCTTACAGAATATATATTTTTAAAGGCATCCCGCAAGCATCTCAGTTTGAATTTCTACTAATTCGTGTTCTAGCCCCATCCCAGGTTGCCTCTCAATGCCAAGTCTGTTGAGTCTAACACCAACAGAGCTGAGTCAGAGACAGCCTGTTGAATCCACAACATCCAGAAATAGGATATTTAGAAATGTGGACACCAAATCAAGTTGCCAATGCAAAAACATAATCCAGGTGCACACGGCCTTTCTCACATAGAATAAGCAAGGCCTTTCACATGTAGAACATGATCCTATGGCTACTGTGCAAATGTTGTCTTGCAAATTCAATACTCCCCAAGAAATTCTCTATTGCACCAGCTACACAATACCCTCAGCTGCTTTTTTCCCTCTTTACTTATTTTGTTTTAAAATAAATGCTCTTATGCTTTGTACAAAAGATCTTACTTGACAGTTACGATGTGCTTTTCACATGTGATGCAAGCACTGCCTCAACAAGCTCCTTGGTATTGTTATCTTGTTATTGTAAACATGTATTTCACCATGCAGTCTCTAGCTGTCATTAAATTTAAAGAGAGAAACAAGCCCCACTTTAACTGTCTGTCCCTTGGAAACAGAAACTTGAGAAGATAATGAATGAAGAAACCTTTAAAGCTTTGAAAAGGCATGTACCACCATAAATCTTTTACTGCCTCTCCTCTTGTGTATGTGCCTTATTTCTTCATTTGCAAAGGTCACCTCTCCTAGAAGCTGAGACATCAAAACAAAGGTAATGACTGGAACAGAAGAGGTTGTAAATCCCACTTTGATTTTGGTTCTTCCCCACACTACAGAGTCGAAAGCTTTAAAGCAATTGCTCATCTGCAACCATATGGAACCATAACCACCCTCCTGGTTATGCCTCTGGATTCCTGGAGTTCAGACTGTGAACTAAGCCACCTGATGGGAACTTTTATATTTATCTCTCTCTCTACCTCAAACTCACTATTAATTAAAATCCATACTACTGACTTTGGCCAAATGGTCTTGCTTGCACCTTGATTCAGGCAGAGGCATCTCTAAGAATCAAATTTTAACATACATTATTGCTACACCTTTTACATTTATAACTTGACAGTCCTCATGCTCTCTCATGCTATTTATCATAAAAGTAATAGAGAAAATTGGTGTATAATATATAAAGTGTATGAAATCAGCATATAATCAGTTCTAAATTAATTAAGGTTTTTCCAGCTGTTATTGCTCTTACTGACACAAAAGCATTCCTTTTCTCCTCCGTGGTAATTCAGAGCTCTTCCCCAACACAAGTAGGGAAAGCAAAAGAAAAACAAAACAACTTTGTATATACATCCGCCATCTTTCATGCATGCAAATAACCAGCAGATGAGTATTTATATTTAGGATTAGAGCTTTGAATAGACAAACAGTGGATAAATGTGTGCCCTCAGTATCTAGGTTACATCCTTTAGGAATTTAGCCTAATATTCTCATTTCATAGGGAAAAAAAAAAGATTTGAAGAAACAATGAGAAGATGAGAAATGAGCTTACTTTGAAATACGGCAATAATGATACACAAATGCTTGCCAGAAGCACATTAGTTACATTCTTGAAAAGGTTAAAAGTTCAAGAAATGTAATATAAGGTACAAGATATAATGAGATGTAACAAGTGAGAACCAGGAATAGCTGTGTTGTAAGTCAAAGGACCCTGCAAGCTTATTTACAAGTCAAAGGAAAAATAATCACCCTCACATTGCCGTAAAAACCCTTTCCAAAGCTCCCATTAACCACGTTGACACTTGCTGCTGCCAGGTTTAAAATAACTTGGCCTTTATTTCACAGAGCTGGTTCACCTCCACTATTGACCCTTGTCCCAGGTGGGCCGCTGGAGAAGGCCCAGAGGCCTCCCCTCCCCAGTAAACCAGAATTGGCCATCTTTTAAGGACTGAACCAGCTCCACAACTGACATTATGGGGAGCACCAAAATCTCAGAGGTTTGGGGGTTTTTTTTAGTTTTGTTGGTTGGGTTTTGTGGCTTTGGTTTGGGGGTTTTCTTGATGTTTTTAGTTTTGTCTGCGCTTCCTTCTCTGTGGTAAGTCTGGGAATTTTTGCCACTACAGACAGAACATCATATTATATCATCTTATATCAGTAACTTCAAAACTGGAAGGCAGCAAAAAAAACAGCTGACAAGAATGTGCAAAAGCAAAGCTCAAGGCCAAGAGCAGAATTTCAACCTGTGTCCCCGAGTGCTCTGTGTGCCTTGAAATCTTCGATCACTACAGCTGTCTCACTGAAGGGCCTTCAAAGCACCCCGTATATTCTGCTGCACAAAAGAAAAGTTTTCAGTGCTACTCTCAGTTTGAGCAAGAGTAATATCACATATATACACCTTATACTGGCAAACAAACAGAGGTGAGAAATGACTGCAGCACAGATGTGCTGGAGAGCAAACGCAGCTGAACAAATGAAAGAGAAGCCAGGGTAGCAGTGAATCAAGTGGGCAAAAAGGAATCTGCCCATCTCCTTGTTATTCTGCAGGGCAGCTCGGTTTGTCCAGCTCTATCAGCCTCCTTGTTCCCTGTTCACTACAGGGAACTGGCAGCATAGTATTCCTTTTTTTTTTTCCTTCCTTTTCTGACGGAGTTCACATGAATAGGTACTTTCAAATTCGTCCCAAAATGATCAGGCCTGCCAACAAATAAACTCACTTACACAGAAAGCAATAAAAGGAGTGTCATATTGGTCAGCTGGGCTGCTCAGCACACTAGAAAAGGAATTGTATAAAGATTTTAATTAAGAAAATTCTTTTATTTGCAATTCATTTGTGATTTGCCTGCTTTAAATTTTTGGGTAGCCCAATCAGGGTGATTAACCAATACCTTGAGAGTCCTAGGCCTATAAATTTTAGGAGCAAAATTCTCATATTAGTTCCACCAAACCTTTGTTTTCACTTCCCTGTGAAAGGGAAGACCTCAAAGAAGATCATGTCTTTTGCAAATCTCAGTGTTTGACACAGTGTAAGAACAAACACTCTCACAGATTTCAAATGGTTTATGAATGCCTGCATTAAATGAAATAAATAATTCAGTTTCTATCAGCCCCAGTAGAAACCACTTCAAGAATCCTGTTGAAGATACACAAACAGCACGTGTCTAGAAACAGTTAAATACATAAAACCTGGGCTAGGGTGAACTGACTTTGCCTCTGACATTCACTGATGCACCACTGAATGTGAGAAGTATTTTATTGGCATCCACCCTTCTCCTGCCATGCTCTGTGTGAGCCTCAGCTGATGCATGTGGCTGAGGTCATGTCTAGAACAGTGCCACAGAGTGAAGAGACGCTGTCTCGCACTCCCTGACTCCAGTGGCTGTGCTGGCTCCCACCGCCAGAGCCTGACAGCTTGACATTTCCCAACAGCCTGATGGATGAAAAGCACAATTCCTGCTCTTCTCCCTGACACCCTGCAGGAACTACAGGAAGCTTATGAGATAAAGCTGGCAAGTTCAAAGGACGCAGATCAGAGTTCAAACGGTGTTTTCTGTAGCTCTAATGTTCTCTATTTTTCACTAGGGTCTTTCACAGCCCAGGAACGGTGCAGCATTTCTTCCTCTATTTAATAGTTTTCTTCTGTTCCTTATTGCCAGCCCCTAGCACGGCAGGGATCTCAGTGGCTTTGTTGAAAAGGGAGACCATATCCTTCTTTCTGCAGGTGTATCTCAGTTGCTGCCTAGAGCACCCAGATACCAATTAGCTACAGGCTCAGTCACAGAGAACACACTGCCCATATCCCACTTGCACTGGGGGGGATCAAACCCAGTGGAATTTTTGTGGGTCACAGGTAAAGGATGAGGCTCAACAGAACTGGTTCTCCCAGTCCAGACAATCATCTTTAATACTATTTCTGTTTTACAGATGTGATCATTTGAATCCACATAGTCTGTTACCTTCTTCTCTAGTCGGAATACAGGAAAATGCTGGAAAAAAGGGATATCCACCACCATTTCTTTGGCTATTTTAAGTCCTTTTTCAGCTTCTCTTGAGTCCTTTTTTTTGGTTTTCCAAAGCTGTTTGAGTGACCTTGTTTTGCTGACCAAGAGCTTTGGATAAATTTAAGAAACCCAAGAAAGTGTTCCTGGCAGCCAAGCTTCAGCTTCACCCACACAATTATTTGAGCCAGAGTGCTTACATGTTTGTCTAATCAAGGAGCAGAAAAAGCATTATAAAATGCTTCTGATCAATAGTCTGTAGGCACAGAGCTCATAGGTACAGAGCTCAAACACTGAATATTCACCAACAATCAAGTGAGCAAACATTTAAAAGCATTTGCTGAAAAAAAAATCAAAAACCTGAATAAACCAAAGTCTGATGACAAATTTACTGCTAATGCTAAAAGAAAATTCTTCTAAATGCTATTCTTTGCAAAGTATTAATTCCTTTCCAACTACATATATAAGTTGCTTAAATCTTGCCAAAAATAACAGAAACGTTCTGGATTTAATATTTATTTACAGGTCATGAAAGAAAATCCTATTTAGAAAACAATAATGAATATGTAGGTCTTAAAAGAGGGGATATTTAGGAGAACTTTGACATTTAACATTAGTCTTTTAAACCCACCACAAATGGCAAGAATGAACAGATCTGTGCTATTTATACAAGTTTAGCAGTGGGCATAAGGAGGAATGATAAGGTAATTGCATTTGTATATTTTCCTATTCAAGCAAGATGTCCTCTCAGAATTTTAACCCAGGAGGTTTACCTTGCAAAAAATATGTTAAGCACAATTTATTTTTACTCTATTTCTCAAAAAAAAAAAAGTCTGGAGCCACATGTGGATAATGTAACACTACATTTCACTTGCAACACTTAAATTGTGGGTATGAAGACTATCAAAGACACAGTCAGCTTGCAAGTAAGCAAATTATTCATTTTGTTCCATGTGTTTCAAAGGAAAGAACCCACATTTACACTTCAGCGCTCCAATCCCTCGGGACATAAATGTGGTTGAGCAATACCTGGATATTGTTCAGCTCTGTACATGCCTCAGTGCTTCCCTGGTTTGCTGAGACATCCTGTGGTGCACTATTCACACTCTGCACTGCTATGACTCCATCCAGGTGACAATCTCGAAGCATTTTTGAAACACGAATGAATTAATTCTCACCCTCCGAAGCAAGAAGAGATTCAGTGACTTCCTCAGGGAAACAAATCCCAGCCTTGATTCAAGCCTCAGGCTGCAGTCTGGCAAGTGCCAGTAGTCTCGAAGTCATGGCAAAGTCCAAAAGTTCACTCTAAGTTATCAACAACATTCTGCTTTAACAGCACATCTCATTCAGGTGATGCAAATAAATGAAAATTGTAGCTGCAGAAATGAGCCCGTTCATAAATCATACAACTGGACCAGAAGTCAGATCTCTTTCTTCCTCCTAGACATCACACCATATTTTCATATGTCTGCAATTAGTTGGGACAGCAGAAGGACCTGTCATTCCAAGATAAATGAACAGCAAGCCTCCTGTCATTCCACAGCTAAAAATGAACAGCAAGCATCACCCCATTGTCACATCATTGCCCAGCTAATTCCAAAAAGGATGGAATTGAATTGCAGAGAAAGAACAGTTCTGCTGGAGGAGCATCAAATGCCCTGATGAGATGTGCCATAAACCATAATTTCTTCTTCTAAGCTAAATGGACAGCTAGAAGACCTAAGGGTTAAAACTGCTAACGCAGATCAAAACTCAAAAGGCATGCTACCTTTCCAAGAAATCATAGCCTTTCATCCCCCTCTCTCCAAAGAACTTTAAAAAGCATTTAAAGGAAAGAGGCAGAAAGAAAACAAGGCAGAACCTTTATTTCTCCATGAACTTTTAAAAGTCCCGCTTTGAGATGCTCCTGTAGGCAGAGGGAAAGAGCATCACTATGCAATGAAATACGGTATTGGCTGTCCAGACAATAACTAATGGGGCTATTGCAGGACTAGAGGAACCATCAGTTCTCAGAGTGCTTTCATTTATCCGTTTGCTTTCAGCCATTTGTGGCAAAGGCATGCTATTAACACAATAAAATATGGAAAATACGGTGAAGGACATGCAGCTAAAGGGTAAGAGTTACTGAAGGAGGAAATATTAACTGTCCTCACGTATTCGCTGCTTCAGTACACAGCTTATTCTTCATAGCTGCACTGCAGCAAAAATACAGTCATTCACTTCTTATCTCTGAGCTCTGTAGTCACCCTATTTTTATTTTTCTTTAAAGAAAATATTAATTTCTTATCAAGGAATGCCTATTTCTCTTAACTTGAAGGGATTATAAGGAGCATATCTTCTCTACCTGGATGATAGACCAGAATATCAAAGTTTCTGGTTCACCTCTTAGCTGAAGCTGTTTTCAGCATTATGTTTAAAACCTTTAAGCTTCAAAGGTTGATAAAGCATTAACACATTGCTAAAGCAGGAGCTCTGGTGCTTGAGAACAGACACTGGAGTGAATAATGTTGTGGTAGAGATCATTCTGGAGATTTTAACAGAAACTGAGCACATCCACCTCATTACCTATGGAAACCATCTCTTCCCACTAAGTTGCTCTTATCTATTTCCATATATACAAGTTTATGAGATAATGTAGGATGTGCTCCCAGGTCAGAAAACAAATACAACTATTAATTATAAAATATACAAACTGAGGATATAACCTCTATTTTCAGTGAAGTGAATCAAGTCTCCAAATGAAAGAACACAGGGTCTGGAGAGGATACTTTACTCAGCAGCAGAAAGACAATTAGAACAGTTATAAAACATCAGATTATCTAACTTTTTCTGATTTCATGAAACCACTTTTAGCCCACTTTTTCCTTCTTAAAAGACAAAGCATGTCTTGTTAAGATGTACAGCTCTTTTGTTACATCTCCAGTCATTTCCAATTTCACCCAGGGGGTTGCAAAAGGTGAAACTCAATGCTGCAGTGTGTGGCAGCACGTATTGAGCCCTTTAAGCATGGAATGAGTTGGCCTGAACAGCATCACCCAAAGCAGGAAGGGCTGAGGCAGCACAGACCCATCTCATGTCAACAATGTAGTTCTTTTAAGTTGCTGCACACTGCACAACTTTATAATGAGATTCTGATTTCATTCTATTAGTGTTTGTTTGAAACATCTTCACTGTGACCAAAGAAGTTAATTCATATTTACCAAGGTCAGTCTCCATCGTTACTTGTGGCATGGTCATACCAATTTCCTGTCATGACTGACCCCCATGCCACCAAAGAGCAAGAACATCAAAAATGTTTGCTAGAACAGTTAAGAAATGTGCTTTGAGCTGTAAAGCAAAATTTGGTTGTTTACAATTTCCTTTCTCTGAATATATATGATCAGGATTTTGCTGGTTTTTATGCCAGAGTTATTCTGAACCCCACTTACAGCACCTTAGCACTGTGCTCCTCCAACTACATGGAAGATTCACTATTAAAGACACAAATATTTATATAAGACAAAAGGTGACAAAGGGACAACTAGAAGTGCAACACTCGCTCTTGAAGTGCCAGCTTGTGCCAAACAGATTGAGCCAGATGCAGAGATCAATTATTCTACAATATTGCCAGCTGTCTCTTGCATTTGTTCAGGTAATTCAGTGGCAGTGGGTGGAGGCCAGGGGAAAAGAAAAGCAGCTTTTGTACTAACTGGGCTATTTGGTGTTTTTCAGGATGGCAATCGCCTCTAACAAGCCAAACAAATGCTAATTGGGCCGGTTCATTGCAGCCAGGAGAAGAGGACAGGCTGAGCAGAGAGTTACAGAACTCCCTGCAAACCAAGCATCTATTTAATCAGCACAATGAGGCCAAGCACATTATCCACAGGCAATCATATTGTTTCTCAAATACACTCTGACACGTTAAAACAATAGTCCAACACAATGAGAGGCTCTTTGTGCTACTGTGGGACACTTTGAAGCTGTGACTGTCAATTTTGTGGATTTGTGTCAAACGTTCAGTGCAATAAAAGATGGGAGTGATATCCCCTTCAAGTCTTCCCATTAAATGAACCTCTGTGACAAAGTACTTCAACAAAATCATGCTGAAATATTTGGGCAACAATATCAAACAGTTGTGCTGAAGATGTCATGTAAATGACATGACTGAAAAAGGCAGCAGACAAACCAGAAAAAAAGGGTTGCTCCAGCAGGTCTTCACTATTATTTCACAGGAAAAAAAAAAAGAATGCATCAGGTCAAAGAACAATTAAGTGAAGAGAAATCTTTAACATGTTCTCCATCATTTTTATATAATTTTCCTTTTCTGACCGTAGGGGCAGCAAATACCTACAAACACATTTATCTTATGCATAAGTATGGGGGTAATTTCATTAGTATCACAGACCAGCATTCACAAATATTTCTACAATGAGATGTGAAAAATATATCTAGTCTAATAAATTGACCTAATAAATACAATAAGAGCACGTCAATATCATTCTTAATAACTGCAAACTCATTTTTCTTAAAAAGTATAAATATCCCAATGTACTCTAATCCAAAAGGCAGACATTCATTCTTAACCCAGGCAGTATTATAACCACAGTAACATGAGCGGATCAGAAAGCAAATGTTGCTCAATGTAATCTTACTGCCATAAAAGTATGAACACAGGGCAGAATCTGCCACTGATTGAGCCAAAGGAATTATATTGGGAAAATCAGGTAGAATTCCATATTTCCATTTATGGAATGGAAATCCATATTATTTTCTATTTATAAAATATATTTTCCCCACTACCCTGTTTTTTCTTTACAGCCTGCTGTATTTATTATTTAAGGCCTCAAAGTGTTCTTTCTCCTTGCCTCTGAACATTGCCCCAGTTTGCCTCAGTTTCCACTTAGAATTTAGCTGAAGACAACAGATCAGCTGGAGACAGTCAGGAGAGGTGCAGGTCCTGCTGGAAAAACTGGGCCCTGCAGATGACCTGTCAGAGCTTCAGCATCATGTTTCCATGGAAAATGAGAGCACATGGAGAGGTACTGAAGGAATTGTCATTGGGAAGAAAAAGTATCAGGAATTTTACTTCATCTGCCTTCTGGAAGGATCATTGTAAAGACAATGAAAATTTACAAGCAAATATGGTGTGAGGCATTTAGGCACACAACTTGCTGGTCAGTGCTAGGTTAATGGCTGGATACCATGATCTTAGAAGTCTTCCAACATAAGTGATTCTATGATTCAAAGAACAAAAATTATGTTTTCATCCTCCAGACACTCACTCTTTCTAGAGCTCTAGATTTAGGTATTCCAGGCACATCTGCTTCCACATGAGTCTGTCCCCAGTGTTTGCCAGGTCAGAAAACAGCCTGTCCTACATTTAAACCACTCCTGTTGATCTCCAGCCTTTGGGTCTCTTGTCCCTGGATTTCAAAGCCCTGCAGTCCAGGTGACAGCATGACATCAGGGTACCCTGCACCTTAGAGCATGCTGGCCTCACACCAATCCCTTTCTACCCTCTTCATACTGTGGTTACCACAAGCCACTGCTGAGAGTCTCCTCTGCTTCCTTTCCAGGTGCATGTGGCTCTGACCACATTAAAGGATTGCTCAGGCAAGAGGAGCAGAGCTGAAATAGCAGGCTGCAATGTGATGATAGGTACACTACATGGGCAAGTGGGTATCTACCTCACATTTTCAAAATTGATTCTCTCCAGCATCCAGCACAGCATAGAGCATATGTCTCTTGCTCTACCAGCTGAGACTGCTGAACAGTCTGGTCTCTGAAGCAGCTTCTAAAGTTTCCCAGCTCCTCTGGCCCCACAAATTGCCCTGTTCCAGGGCTGGCTCTTAGCCCTGTCAAAAGATCCTTACTCCCTAAGAGTTCACATCATCAAATGAGAGGCCTTGACAATCTCACATCTCTGGAGCCTGACTGTTGAGCTTCATCCTGCTCTCAGTTTGAGGTGTATTTACATGACCAGACAACAGCAGCAAGCCAAAATACATTCTGAGATAGAAATTAAAGTCTTGCAACATGTCTTTGTGGGAATTTGGAGTTACGCTTTTGTCTTGATTTAAGACAATTTACAAGGCAGACATTCCAAAATTACTTCCCTTTGTATTTTTAACCCCTTCCCTTTCACCCGTAAGGAGAGATGAATGTGAAAAGACATAAGTGAAAAAATAACAGTTTACTAAAACACAAAACAGTAACAATCAAGATACCAGTAACAAGCACCTGAGAGAAAGATGCTGAATTCCATGGACTCCCCAGGAGCAAAGGAAACCACATGGCAGAGAAAGCCTCTCTCAGCTCAACCTTCCCCCTGGAAAACAGGAAGATGAGAGTGTACAGAGAACTTTCAACAGCAAACGCAGGAAAGTGACTCCATTCAGAGCAGTTCTAAACCTGTGGGTCTAATTTCTGTGAGAAAAGTGAGATTGGCTGGTGGGTCTGTCACCTATTGTGGTAACTCATAAGATAGGATTGGTGGTAATTTGTCCCTGAAGTTTGCACCTCCTATCTCCTGGCTTCACTAATGATCTCTGTCTCTTTAAGCCTCTGCTTAATTACGTCATTCCCTGTTTATATTATATTGGTCATTAATGCCTTTGCAGTTTAATGCAGCACCACAAATGAACACAGAGCATTTCATAGAGCTCCAACAACAGTAATGCTTCATTTGGTATTCCTATCAAATGGAAATAGAACCTGCAGGCAGAAATGTGCTAGAAATGCAAACAGGCGTAGGGAAAATATTTGGTGTTTACAAGTTGCACGCTGCTTCAAGTGTTCCACATTTCAGTACACATCTGAGTTTTGATAGCAGTTCAGGTCACAAGTGAATTAATTCCACAAAAAAAACCTCCAGATTTTCCTGATTGCTTACTTTCAGATTTCTGATTGCTTACTATTGCCTTTTACCCATCCAGGCTGAAAAGATGAAGAGGTTGAAAGCAGACCTACTGCGATGGACTTGAAGGGACTGGTGGATGAAAAGCTAGACAAGATATGTCAGTGTGCATCCACAGCCTGGAAAAACAACTGTATCCTTGCCAGCAGGGTGAGGGAGGGGGTTCTGCCTCTACTTTGGTCTGGTGGAGCCCTGCTGTGTTCAGTCCTGGGGTCCTCCGCACAGGAAGGACAGGGACCTGCTCGAGCAGGTCCAGAGGAGGGACACAGAAGTGATCAGGGGGATGGAACAGCTCTCCTAGGAAGAAAGGCTGAGAGAGTTGTGGTTGTTCACCTGGAGACAAGAAGGCTTTATGGACACCTCATTGAGTCCTTTTTGTACTTAAATAGGTCTTACAAGATGGTGACAGACATTTGAATAGGGCCTACAGCAACAGGACAAGGGGTTTTAAACTAAAAAGGGTAGATTCAGAATAGATATAAAGAAATATTTCATGAACAGGATGGTCAAACACTGGAACAGGTTGTCCAGAAAGGCTGTTGATGCCCCATGTTTCCTTTTGAGGTGAGGTTGGGTGGGACTCTGAGAAACCTGATCTAATTGAAGGTACCCCTGCTTAATGCAGGGGGTTTGGACTAGATGGCCTTTAATCCCATTCAAACCAAACCATTCCATGATCTTTGGTTTTCACTTCCCCTTCTGCACTGAATCCACAAGTCCATTAATGCTCTCACTTTCATCATTCCAATGCTGCTGAAATCCCTCCTTTCCCTCTGCTAACAAGCTCAGGAATACACTGGAATGTTCTTTGCCTTCAATCACACAGCATCCCATTATCCATAACTCTCTCTCATATATCCTTCTGCTATGTTTCCAAAATACTACTCCAGAATCAGCTTCCCAAGGCATCAACCCTCACACACATTCTTCCCTAACAAAAATGAATCTTCAGAAAAAAGAAGATATAAATCCTATGAAGGTGGCTTTGTTCTGTCTCTCACTAAGAATAATCTTCATTATGCCATGAGCAACTTGCTAGACAACTGCGTGACAGGATCATTGAAAGATTACATTTAAAAATTAGCTGCAAGTGTTATGAAGCTGAATAAAATATAATTTAGACACAATTTCAGAATTATAGATTTGTTTTGCCAGTGCTTAATATAACCACCGTGCAACTGGGTACTGGGTGAATGCAAGTTCTAATACAAAAGTAACTTTTTTAAAATATATTAATTAAGAAATTACAGTATGATGCACAAGATCAACACTGACATTATACATACACTGATATTATACAATATTTGAAGCACTGTAGGAGAGTCTAGCTCAAAAACAGTCACATATAGACTTTTCAAATAAACTAGCATTGTGCTTTAGAAACATTCATATTGCAAATAATGTACCAGCCAGGACTCATCCCACTTCTTTGTCTTAAATGCTCAAGGAAGACACACACAGAAAATAAAAATAAAAAATAAAAGCAAACAATTGCATTAAAATAACAGCTAAAAAACCCTTTCCAGATATAAAACCCCCTGAAAATGTATGGGACTACTGGAAACATTTGATATTTGTCCTGTTATGCCTAAGTAACAAGTACTAAGCATGAGGATAAATGTCATAAGCATGCTAGTTTCTGACAAGAAAATATTTTTGGAGCTTTTTTTATAGGATTCTTATTTAACTATGAATTACAGCCAGCTTGTATGGCTCATGGTCTTCTCTTAGCACTCTTTCAATACATCTAAGAACAGAGATCATTTAGCCTCTCCAAACAGGTTTTTCCACCCTCACATATCAGAGGGTTTATTAGGTATTTATACATGGTAATAAGAGCTGTCATTTGTCTGGGCAAATAAGCACCTACACCTGGCCTTCAGTGCAACACCAACAAAGTAAAAGATGCAAAATTATGTGCTCCCAAATCTCATCCCCAAGAAATACCTGTTTGAAATCCTGGCCACTAATTAGAGCAGCTATGGATATCCAATATAAATACCTACTATACAATTTCATAAATATTATGTTCATGATGTCAATAGCTCCCTGGGTATGGAAATTCCACAGTTAAATCAAAAGGTGTACTGGAAATATTTTATCAGTTCCACATTTCCCTTTTCAATATAATCACATTTAAATCTGCTAATTCCAATTTGATTCTTCAACTGAAGTTAAACATATATAAAAGAATAGACATAACAAAAGAATTAGGTATAAAATTATTTCAAGGCAGTCCCTCTGATTGTCCTTTCCTTGGCCTCAGGCATTCCTTTTCCTAGTGAAATGCAAAAAGGAGCCACCAGTTACTACCACATGGCCATGTTGCTCTATTTTTCGCATTGTTCATAATGTAATCCATTAGGGATACATCCTTGTACTCCTGCAGGTGTTCTTTACTGTTTGATATTAATTTACAGGGAGGAATTATTTCCCTTCCTTCCTGCAGCTTAATAAGGATTAGCCAGTGCAGTTACTGCAGAAATAAGCCAAACAAAAATATTTCAAAAAAGTGTACTTTTGTTTAGTAGCAAACTGTTTAGACAACATGCATGCTCAGCTCTGGAGCTGATGAGTCTTCTCACAGCTGCTGAACCCATGAACTTTGATTTTCTCTCCCTAGAGGTTATTATAGATTTCCATGGGTTTGTGCACTGAGGAAATCAAGACTGTATTTTCCATTGATTCCAGCCCTGCAGAAGTCAATAATCCTAAAAAAAGGGCATTTAAAAGATCCTGTGTGGGCTTTCTTGTAGCTGTTCACCTATTTTTATCCATTAATTATAAAATACTGCACAATCCAGGAGGATAAAAAGTCACTTTAAAGGCACTGTTAGAAGGGAAACTAAGCCTTCTGCAGTCAAAGACCTGGAAAATATTGAAGTCCCCCTGTACAGCTCATGATGTCCATCTGACAGCCTCTGCACTACTTCACTGCAGGAAAACCTACCTCAGTTCCCATAGTCCCCATAACCTCCCAGGGTTCTAGCAGGTCCTCCCTCTTGAAATAACATTCTGATTTCCTGTATGTGTCTTTAATCCAACAGAAGTTTCTCTAAGAAGGAGGAAGAAGTCAGCATTTCAGTCAGATTAGAGTGCAGGACACGAGGCTTTCAGTGAGAGAGCACTCAAAGGATGCTCCTTAAGCAACACTCATTTCTGTGCTGTGAAAGGATCACACCATAATGGACAGTCCAGAAAATCCATAAACAATGATTTTTTGTTGTTCTTTACTGTATCCCATTCTGCTTTCCCACCGAGACTTGGTGCACTTGGAATTTTTTTGCTTCACTGTTATTGAAGGAAAGCTTTCAAAAATATATTTTCTTTACTTTACTCTTGGCAGGAAAATCCCCACTCTGGTCAGGTGTAACTCCAAATTTAACATGGACATTTAAGTTTAAAATAACCTGCAAGGGAAATTTAACCTAATTTAATCTATTTTGATAGTTTACCAGAAGTTTGACTTCTACCATTGTACTTAAGAAGCTCAAACTTATTCAGAGAATCAGGAATCAGACACAGGAATAAAAGTTAAACTAATGTCTTGAGGTCTGGGGCGCACTTTAAATAGATTTTTGAATTAGACTATTGCCATGGGGATATATAATAAATAAATCAAAATTCAGTGGAAAGTTTTTATGCAGGAAGCATTCACACAAGCACATTACAGATAACAAATAACAAGGAGGTTGTGGTTAAAGGAATAACAGGAATATTTTCTTTCAAAAGTTGTGGGAGAGGATCAGAGGTTGCCCCAAGAGCCAAGACTAAAGAAAGTCAATATGGCCTTTTCTTTGCAGATTACTGAAAAAAAAGATCAACAGATCTACAAAATCAGGCCAGCATTCTTCAGATGCTATTTTAACCTATTCCCACGTTAAAGTATTATTTGTGGTGATTCAGCTATCAGAAATTACTCGAGTAACTTGTCCCACTTGCAATATTATCCCTATTTTAGTAGAGTTGAATGTATAAAACTTAATGTGTATGCAACACTTAGGAGATTCTTTTCTTCCAAATCACACAGAAATACCCAGTGATGCTTCCAGATTTTGTTTCTACTGGTATAAAAAATCAGATTTTATATTCAGGACACACATAGGATTACTGAATATACCTTCATTTAAAAATAGGAGTTTCTAATAATATTCCACAAAATCCTATTGTATCTGGAGATGCTTTCATGCTTTCCTCCAGTTTCTTGAAAATTCACCAAGAGCTTCATGCTGCAAATGCCTCTTTGTAATCACACCCAAATAATGTGGTTTTCAGACTTGGTTTAAAAAAACAAAACAAAAAAATCCAACAAACCCCCCCAAACAAAAACCAAAAAATCAACCAATCAAAAAAGAAAACAAAAAACAAAAACAAAAAACAAAAACAAAAAACACCTTGTGTCATCATAATTTGGTAGTTTTTACTGTGGAAGCTTCTTGTGTTTCACAAAGATATATTAATCCAACTTTTTTCTATCAGGACACCCAACAAGTTCAGGACAACTCTTTGGGTGGTTTTAATCCATTACTTCCAAAGTAACTGTGTAGACCACACTTGTACCAATGTCTCAAAGCTGCATGGAAAATTTAGATGTTCAAACAAGTTCCAAAACAGATCAGTGCAGCTGAGGTGCTTAATTTTGTCAAGAGTAAGAGCGGGTTAAATAAAATTAAAATATTAAAAACATTGAGAAAAACATATTTAAGATATTGGATAAATACTAATATTAAAAAATAAAAAATTAAGATATTGAAACAGAATGGAGGAATGGACTGTGGGAAGAACAACAGGGTCAATAGGGCAAAAATATGGGTGGTGCAGGTGGGACAGAAAATTATCAATAGTATGAGGGATTCAATGTTGGGGGGGAAAAAGCCAGTTTCATTCAGACTGCAAGAAAAAACTCATTGGTAAGAGCTAAACAGTCTTCCATCAAGCCCTCACTGACAGAAACACTGAAAATCTCAAGGCCATTTAGAGTTTTCCATCCATCAAATCGAGCTTATCTTTCTCCCCCACTAATGCTTTTTAAATGCATTCTAAATAAATCTGTTGTCAACCCAACAGTTTTTAACTATAGATTCAATTTAACTTGTTCCCCCTATCACACAATTAAAACAAAATAACAGCAGCAGCACGGACAGGAGCCCATGAAAAAAAAGACCTTTTTGTTCACTGTCTGCAGGGAAGGAAAGCATGAAATGTTGATGTTCTGCTGCCAGGTCTGTAAACCAAGTAACCAGATATATGAGACCATTGTCATGGTCAAGGGAGACACTGGAGGGAGGGAAATTCATAAATCACAAACTTCCATTTCTTCCTTTTGTTAGGCAATATCTCCTCTGCTCAGTACAGAAAATATAGCACAGACTCTACTTCAGTAACTGCACTCAAGGATTAAGGTCAGTAGATTTATGTTGTAAATTTAAATACAGTGGATCTGGTGGATTCCTGATGAAGTCTCCAGCTCCAGCCCCCATGGTACTTGTGGAAACAGACTGACTCTTCCCCACTGTGTGTTCATTCCCCACAGGTCCCCTCCCCTGGCCATTTAGCTCTGAGCTCAGCTCTATCTAGATCTCTCCCCCGACAGCATTTTACAGTAGTAAAATTCCAAGAGATGAGAAATTGCTCACCTCTAACCTCCTTTATTCCCCACTCACACTCATGAAAACAGATTAAAAGGGGGGAATTTTGTTATGCAGAAATCTTTTATTGAAATGAAGCACATAGGGTGGAGCTACATTTTTATATTGAAGGATTCACAAATGTTTTAAGGGATAATATGTAAAACATCCATTGATTTCCCTTTCAAATTTCAAAAACATCACATTTCTTTCAGCAGAAACTGAAATAAACTATGGAATTATTCAGAGAACAAATTCTCCTGACCTTTCCATAGTTATTTTGCAGCAACTCCAGTTACATCTATCACACAACATAAAATGCTATTAAGAAGGTGTTAGAAAAATCCCAGCAGTGGTACAAAAATGTGTGTAAACTTGTAACTCATACACTAAAAATATCTGCATTTTTACAAGTAAGAAACTGGAAAACAACCCAGAATGGTATCAAACTATCAGTACAGCCAATAAAATAACATTTTACAAGGCATACTAAGTGGCTTTCCAAAACTGGGCTATTTGTCATATATATGCAAACTAATAAAGCTATTCTGTGTGTTTCTCCCCTCAGATTCATGGAATATTTTTATCAAGATACGAACATGACAGGCACATTCTCTCTTCACTGAGAATACTACTGAGAGCTGACTCATTCCATATTGTGCATTTATCTCTGAATAATGGATTTTCCTCTGCAGTATGAGGAAAAGAATAGACTTAAACATCACAAAGAAAACTCTACATCCATCTTATCCAAGCCTTTCTCCCTAACTTAATGAAGATAGCCCTACTCATTAAAAAATTCACTAAGAGACACATTTTATGTCCCAAATTTTTTGTCTAGGACTCTGATAAAGCATGTAAATATTCTCCCTGTGCTTTCAATGGAATTGAATAGGTAACACCTTTTAAAATAGGTGGTTTTTTTAAAGAACAGCAAACTCTAACCTTAAATGAGAGAGCAAGGTATCTTTTAAGCAACTAAAGCAGAACCTTACAAAGCTGCAAGGCTGGGTTTGTAACATGGATTCCATGGTAATTTATCCTAAGCAAGTACCTGAATGTGAATTTTTTAGGCTTTATAGACTGGGTCATTGATTCTTATCAGTGAACCATCATGTATTATTCAATTAGTGCTACTTTTCTTGACACCTATAACAAGGACCTATTAACATTTAATTTGTCCAGAAATAGCTTCATTGATGCTATTCAATGGGAATATTAGAAAGTCTCAACAGACAAGTTATATACAAAAGGAAGAGGGAAAGTATATTTCTTTCTATATAAATGTATCACTACAGATATATATATATCATTATAAATATATCACAACTACTACCGTCCTCAGCAGAAGCTGGGCTCATCCTTTTGATCAATTAAGTCATTCAACAGCATCAATATAAATGTACAAATAGTCTCCTTATTAAATTTAGCCACAAAGAAAGTGAACAGTGTGAAGTTTCTGTGGAAAATATGCCCATTTTCACCTGTGAATTTACAAGTATTTGGCTGCACTATTTATGTGTTGTCAAAAAGTTCTTAATGACAGTGAAAAAGGACCAGAAAAGCAAGGACGAGCAAGAAGGAAGCTCTTTCTACCTTGGGTTTCTCGGGAACATAAGGCAAGTGGGACAAAGAAGCCCTAATTTTATAACCATTCAGTGTGTAATTACAAAAATAAAGACAATGGAACTCAGAGAAATAACCCTCAAACATTGTTTTAATTAGGCCCCCCTTTTAGTAAGAATAAAATAGTAATGAACACTCAGAATGTCCACACAGGACTCAGATTTACTTCTCATCTTCCAGACAGAGCCATTCCAAACATATGCACAATGCTCCTTGAAAGATGCAAAAATTAAACCATTTGTTTTCCAGAAATGTCTCATTTGAAACTCTTGTCTCCCAGACATGCTGGATTAACATGAACATACTGAACCTTGCAAAGGAAAATGTTCAAGAGGTTTCTTCAAGTCACCTGTGTCCTCACTGTGGCATGGACCTGTCCCAAACCTAAAACATAAAGTACCAGCTCAAATAAGACAGAGTTGGATAAGAATTATCCATAACTCAAATACTCTGAGAGTGCTGCACTGGGGCTGACACAGGTCTAGAAATTGGAAAGAAAAGCACAAATATTTTTGATTTTTAAAGGTGCCAGGGAAAGCCCTGGTTTCTGAGCAGAGTTAGAAAACCCACACAACATTGAACAGTAGTGCACTGATAAATCACTTCAGCTGGCATCAGCACTGCAATAGGAACTCCTCCTCCTTCTCCTCTTGAATGGAAACTTGGGCTTTAAATAAAGTAATTCCATCACATAAAAAGCAGGCATATGTGAACAACTAATTTTGGCAATTAAGAAAACCCAGGTGGCTCATGTTTGTTGGTTTGAAAAACACCTTCTCATTTAGTGATATAAATCAAGAGTAATTGCATTAAAAATTAAGAAATCAAACCAGTACAGCAACTGAAGCAGATCCACTTAGAGTTATGTAGAAAACAGAATTTCAATCCCAAGGGAATCTCTGACACTTCAACACTAAATCCAATGTCAAAAAAGGAGGCAAGTCAATATATGACACCTTGTGGAAAGCTTGCTTTATTTTGAAAGATTAAAAGAAACTGTCTCCATTTGAAATGTTCTGCATTTTTAAAGCTGAAGAGTTTGAGACAGAGTTCAGGATTGGAATTAAATGATCCAGTCTATGATTCCATGACACGCCTGTTTCGAAATTTCCTATTGAAAAATAGAGGTCCATTCACAAATCATCATTTACTGAGAAAAACATGCAGCTATAAAGAGCTCACACCTTCCTCAGGAGGATCCTCGTATAAGCTTTAAAACCAGGAAACACAGATATAAATCTATCCTTGTGCTTCACTATGGGTAAAACAGTACTTGGTAGAATATAAATCAGCCTAATATTTCATCATGTATTTTTAATATTTTTATCCCATTCTTAATTTTGTGTTTTGTAACTTCACACAGAAAGCCTAAACCAGACAATAATACAAAATCTGTCATCTTGAACCATGCAGGAGTCCTGAGCATTGCTCCCATTGTCTTGTGATTTGTGTCTGCAAGGTTCTTGGCCACTTTTTGCTGATGGAGAAAGTTCTTGTCAGAAAAGCTTAAGAAAACTCCGATACTTGGAGACTGCCTTCAAGGCTGCTCTGCTATAACACTGTGAACCTGGGATTAGACTGCTAGGAGATGTCCTGTTAGAAGCCTTTCCCTGCATGAAGAGTTGTCACCCTTGCTCCCATCTTGATTTCTTGTGCAGAATAGCTCTCTCCTTTTCTCCCTGACTCTTGGTCTTTAACTTCTCAGGAACGTTGGTAGCTTCTTATGCCCTATTTTATTCTCCCTAATTAACTTGGGACACCCTTTACATCCAAGACAGGTTATGTGAAACCAGCACACTGACAGAGTAGGTATTTTGGGAGGGAGTTTTTTTGAACTGCTTAACTACACATGGAGAAGAAAAATGTAACTGTGAACAGAATTTAACCAAGGGAAAAGGACCCATGCTTGAGCAGTTCATGAAGAAATGCAGCTCTTGGCAAGTACTCACACTAGAGAAATTTATGGAGGACTGTCTCCTGTGGTAGGGACACACATTGGAGCAGGGAAATGAGCCCTCTCCTTGAGGAGAAAGCAGCAGCAGAAACAACATGTTATAAACTGACTTTAACTCCCATTCTCTATCTCTCTGTACCAGTGAGGGGAAAGGAGGAGGAGGTAGAGCCCAGGAAGGAGGGATGGATGGGGGGAAAGGTGTTTTTAGGATTTCTTTCAATTCTTATTATCCTGCTCTGATTGAGATTGGTAATAAACTCAACTGATTTCCCCAAGTCAAATCTGTTTTGCCCATGAGACCAGCTGGTGAGGGATCTTTCTTTGCCCTATCACAACCCAGGAGCCCTTCATTCTATTTTCTCTGCCCTGTTCAGATGATGAGGGGAGGGATAGAGCAGTTTTGGTGGGCAACCTGTCCCAGGTGTACAGTACATGGGTGTGAGGAAAAGTTGACTGGCTGACTCCTACCCACCAGCATTATGCACATCTTGCAAGCTGCTGATTGTTTTCTAGGTCTGGTGGAAATACCAGCTAGGAAAATCAAGCAAAAACAATCTCCTAATTGCATAGGTTAATGTCTTCCTCCTATTTACATAAAGAAAGATGGCAATCAAGATATAGTCCTACTGCTGAGGGAAGAGAATGGTGGGGTTTCCAGTCCTCAAAGTAAAATCTGGGGTTGACAATTCTTGTGAAAAACAGATTTACCTTTGTTTTTTAACAAAGTGTGTATATATATACAGCATGTGGGCCTGAAGACAAGGTTTTTCCTGAACAGTAATTTTTCTTGCAACACCTGCTAGGTTTTCATCTGCTATTTGTGCATGCAGCCTTCTTACTCACATTACGGTCTGTAAATAATGCATATCTTTCTATTTATTTTCACTTAGCCTGCTGAAATGGGTTTTCTTGAATAAGCAGCATCCATTTATGAAATGTTGCAATAAAATTTAACACATCTTCCTGATAGCATTCTGCATCTAAAAGAAGTTGTGTAGAATGGAGCTTCATTCCAGGTAAATCAAGAATCACTTGGGTTGGAAATGAACTCTAAGATGATTGAGTCCAACTGTTAACCCAGAGCTGCCAAGTCCACCATTAAATCATGTCCCTGAGTGCCACATCTACACGTGTTTTAAACACCACCAGGGATGGTGACTCAACTACTTCCCTGGGCAGCCTGGTACAATGCTTGACAACACTTTCAGTGAACAAATATTTCCTAATATCCAACCAAAACTTCCCCCAGCATAACCTGATCCCATTTTCCTTGTTACCTGGAAGAGACTGACACCTGCCTTGCTACAAACTCCTTCCTGGTAGTTGCAAAGTGTTATAAGGTCACCCAGAACCTTTCAGGTCACTGTAGAGAGTGATAAAGTCCTCTCTGAGCCTCTTTTTTCTAGGTCAAAGAACCCAAATACCCTCAGCTGCTTCTCATAAGATTTGTGTTCTGAGCAACTTAAAATAAAAATAAAATTGATATAAGGTGGAGAAGGCTGGGGGAGAAGCCTTTAAATTAATGTAAAATATCTTAGGCCATAAATGTCTAAATGCTGTGGGAAACTGGTCAAAGATTTTCCTTTTTTTTTTTTCCTTTTTTTCCTTACTCACCAGCTCTTCTACTGGCATTTAAAGATGTAAAAGCTGCAGCGTGCAAACACTGGGTGTAAACAGCTGACAGACTAAAACACAGCAAGGCTACCTTATATCTCTTTGAGGTCTTTCTCTGGGCTAGTGAAATTCACTGCAATAAAATGCATCTCTTGTAGACTAACTAAATGCACGTCTCATGCATTTACAGAAGAGAAAATCTCCAACTTTCAAGGAAAATGATCCTAATTCATTTTTATATAGATTTCTCAAGTCTGTGGAAAAATGGCTGGGGGCAAAATTAGAGGACACTGAGAAGTTATTTTCATATCCTAACAGAAGCTGTAACAGTACAGGAATTACAGGGTAAAATGCAGCTGCTACTCCCTGGATGGAATGCTGTTGGTGTGCTCAAAGCCTGCTCCAGGATTCCCCATGGACACAACCTGCAGCCACAGCTCCTGCTGAGGGGGATGGAACAGAGGGTGGAGTGGAAACGCCATGGCCAAGTTGAAGTCTTGGCAGGGAGGGGATCTCGATGGTGCTTTGCAGCTGATAAACTGCACAGGGCCTGTCAGCCACGGGAGATAGGAGGTGTCCGTGGCTGAGCCACATTTTTGTGCTGAAATCACCCTCCTCAGATGAGCTCAGTTCATTATAACACAGTTGTATTAACACACATCCCCCTCCCAAAGTCAGCACCCCAGAGTGTGACCACCCCTCAGGGGTACACGCTTGTGCTTTACTGACTACAGCCCTGAGCAAAGCCAGAGAATTTTACACCAATCAGTAACAAAGGCATGTATGATTAACAGTCCTTCAAGCTCCACCTAAACATAAAAAATAGTATAAAAGTAAGCTGAGAATAGGAGTAAGTTAGGGAAGACTCCATCGTAACTACTGGGATCAGTCAACAGGCTGAACCCATCTTCTTCCCCTGTGGGTAAGAAATGTACTCTGCACACTGGATACTTTTACTGGGAATTAGAGCTTCTCTGAATTGCTTTGAATATGTTTTTGCAGTCAGATACTTTTGCTGGCAGTCCTCAAACCTTAACCTGTCACAATTTTCTGTTAATAAGGGATGTTATTCCATGAAGTGTCAGGGTAAGTCCTTCCCAGGCATTGCAGTCACCAGCAGCAGGGAACACAGCCGAATAAAGCAGGTGGCCTGCTGAGGGGTCAGACAGTAGGAAGACACATTGAGGGGTCTCCCTTATGCTGCTGGTGTGTGTCCCTGAACAAGTCAGCTGAACCACCCCTGATCCATCAGGACTGTTCAGTGAAGGATCCCAGTAATGGGACACTGACAGAATGGTCAGGCACGAGGGTCCCGGTTTTCCTGGGGTGCCAACAGGCAAATCAAACACTAAGGGTCAAGGAAATGTCCCCTTTTCACACAAACCAGAGCTTTGAGCTCCTCCCCATAAGCATGTCAGTCTTTCTCAGCAGTAAGATAGAGCTGGAATGAATTAAACTCTGCTTAGAAGTGCATTTCTGAGCAGCTTTACTCTAGAATATATTTCACTACAAAGCACTTCAGCAGGTGTTTGAATTCAACACTTAAAATAATCAAGAGTGGCATTCATATGCTAAAAGAGAACCTCACAGTTAAGTGCCTTGCTGAATGAGAATCTTGGTGAAATTGGTAATTTTAAATTGGTTTAAAGTACTTGAAATTTATTCTACACAGTGCTGACAATCTCACATACTCTTATTACAATTACAGTGTATAAAAACAGTAAAACAGTCCCTGACCAAAGGTCTGGCAACCTAATTAAACAAAAGCAGCTGAAAAAAACTGAAAGAAAACAGATATAGAGTGGGAAGTTAAAGCAGAATAAAAACCAAGATTTGTGATCTTTAGGTTATCAATAAAACCATATTGCCTCCTCAGGCAAACTTTGCTGATAATTCTGACAGTTTCTGGGTAGGCACAACATACAGACAATGCTAATTTAGATTTCTCACAATCTCCCAAAGAATTCCTTGAAATCAGTTGGATCCCAATGTTCCTCTGAGAAATGTAAGCCTTTGAAATAATTCTATTTCATCTCCACTTAAAAGCAAACAAAGAATCAGTATAGCTCTACTTTAGGCAAGAGTTTTGCAATTTTTTGGAAAGAATTTTCAGCTAAAGGAGACAGATGAACCAAATAGAAGAAAGAGAAGCCACTTTAACCTCTAAGTTAAGTACTTACACTAAATGCAGGATTCAGAATCTTGATTAAATATTTGAAAATCATGATTTTACACTGAAAATAAAACATACAACATTGTAAAAATAATAATAGAATATGTATAGAAATTGTGGAATAATTTTGATAAATACACCCTATCATCAAATACAAAGATTCTACATCATGAAACACAAAGTATGACCATTTGGAGTATCATGAAAAAGAAAATGATAGCCTGCAAACCCCCTTTGTGGCAGTTATCAGAAATATCTTGCAATACCCAACATGGTTTTGGCAACTAAGAACAAGGCTGCTCTCATAAAGTCAAGAAGAATGTTCTTTATGGGTTTCTTGACCCTCAAACTGTATCTTTTGCAGAGGAAAATGAATTTGCCAGAGAGAAGCCCACTAGACAAAATAAATGCCTTATCCAGTGAGTACTTCCTAGTTCCTGACAGTGTCAGTCATTTAACTCTTCCCAGGAAAGGTGAATGCTGCCAAGTCATTCCAAGAACAACAGCATTGATTTCTACCTGGCAGTAAAAGATGGTTCTTCATTACTCAAAAGGTTTAATAAGCACTGCAATGTTAGCTCCCATTCCTGGCCAAATACCAGTTCAGGTAATTGCCTCTTGCCTCCCCAAATTCCCTTGACAATTCCCTTAGGTCAGACACTCTTCAGCCTGCTCAAAGCTGCCCATGCACTGCTAAACACCAGAAGGAGCCATTTTAATGAATGAATTGCAGAGTGAGCTAAAATCTCCCATTTTCTCAGGCTAGAATTCACAAAATGCATCACTGGCAATCATGAATCATTTTTCTAAATGTTACCTGGGTCTCTCAGTATGTTTTAATTAATCCCAAATTATTTGAATGGATTCTTTATTGTGTGTCCTGGTGTTTTGTTGGCTTTGCAGACTGAGGCCAGCCAGGATCATGGCCAAAACTAAATGTGTTACACTTAAGTGTATTTCACTGAGATATCAGTGAGATGTCTCATGAGCCCAAAAGCATGCACTTACTTTATGCCTAAAAAAAAAAACGTGACCAAATTGTGCATTTTTTTGTTCATGGGTGAGGTGGAGAAAATTATGTGCCAAAATGTTCAGCTGTAAAGCATGAAATTCTTGCCATTTCTAGCCAGGTACTCTTATTTTACTATGTAATTCCATGACCTCAGAGTTTTGCATGCACAGCACTCAAGGTCAGTGTCAAAACTCCATTGGAACTCCCTTGAAATTATAAAGTTCCACAAAACATTCAACTCCCTGTCTCCTACTCTGCCTATTGGGTAAATTCCAATGCTTGTTCCCACATACAAGGATGTAAGGGAGATTCATACCACAAAAAGCAGATCCTGTCCTTTGCACTACACTACCTTTACCCTGTGACCACAAATTACCTTTCCTTTTTGCATTATTTACTGTCATTTCATTGATTTTTATTAATCTGAGCATTTTGATAACAAAATATTAATAACAACTTTAAAATAATTTCAAGTGCTGTACAGATGCCAGAATAAGTTTCTGCTACCAGTAAAACAGATGGAGGAAAAAATTCTACTTCTGCTGGTAGCAGACTGTTCTAAGCTCCAATTTCACTTTTGGTTTAGTCATGAAGACATGCACTTAATCCGCAATGCACCATCATGAATTTTTGATTATTTCATTTCAGGGTTATCAATATCCAAGTCCTTTTCCTTTTAGAGTAAGTACTTCTTTTGCCACACTTTTATTAGTTTCTCAGTCCCTTCACAAGCTCCAGTGTTCAATTTCTGTGTGTACACCATCTCCTGAGGGTGACAAGCAGGTTTCTGGAGAGTTGCAGAGGGGAATCCCAAGGAACATATGGCCATGATGAGCAGGCATCTGTGACAGTCCCTCACTGAGTGGGACTGGCAAGCAGCTTGATTTCCCACAGAACTGATGGAGAATCAAAGCCAAAGCATGCCCAGGTGGACAAGATAATCCAATTATCTCATCATTGCATCAACTGCAATGACACACTCCAAAGGCAGCTCCAGAAGCTGTCACAGCAATTACCTCGTTTGCCCACAGTTTCTGTGAAGAAATAAAATCATGCCACTGGTAAATATCTTTCATTGTCTGGTATCTGGGTGCTTTGATTTCTGTTCAAATACAAAGGAGCAGGACAGGTGAAATAGTCTCTGAACAAAATTGTTTAAATATGTCAAATGTAGCTTGCAGAAAACGTGATATAAGCCCCCAGAAATGTGAAAAGCAAGCACATCTCTCTAGAACCTCAAATGCATTTGTCAGGCCAAGAGCTCACTCCTTCAGCACTTTATGCAAAACTGCTTGGAGAATGTATTTCTTTTATACTGTCATTCTGTTACAACTCAAATCACATGAGAATGGGAATTTCCTTCAGTAACAAAGACTCCTTCAGTTCAAGACAAGACCTGAAGCTGTTCTGGACGTGCCAAAGCTCCTCAAGTTCAGGATGCCTCCTGAAACCAGGAAGATGCTCACCAGGTTTTTTTCAAATAGCAGGAGGGAGCTATAAAACTCCTTTCAAACGGTGCTCATCTGAAATCATACTATAAATCATTTTGAAACAAAAATAAATGAACAACAACAAAACCAGCAGCAACAAAAGCTGTCCATTAGAGAGGAAGATGGGCTTTGCACCCAAGGCAGGGACATTCAGCTGGAGGTATCTGGATACAGTTCTCAGCTCCAACTATTTCCCAGCACTATTACAGTGACATCTGGGAAAATCACAACCAGCCTCTCTTATCACAAAAGATGATAGTCAAAATCTTCTTTGCTGCCATGATACTTTAAAATGTAAACTCCTCATGTCCAGGAATACATGCACACTTAACCTATTCTTTGAATAGTAAGATAAAAAATCATTCTGCAAATGTGTTGGATAAAAATATTCCACTTGTATTTGAGAAGATTTCAGGGCTTTTCTGCACCACAGGTTACAAGCCTTTTAATCATTAATACTTTTATCTATTATATGTACATATAAATAGCAAAAAACCTGCCATAGATATTGAATGATAAACCCAGACAGACTTTAAAAAGTATTGACTTGCTCCAGCTGCACTGCTGTTATGGGGCTCTCATGGATTGCAGCAGGGATAAAATGCAAAAATTATCCCTAAAAGAAAACAGGTCTCCACTGTAAAAATAAGATTTGTTTTAAACAGATCTGAAGCTGAGGACTTAGGATTTACAGTGGTAAAGAAATAGAATGTATATGTTAAAAGGTGTGACTCCAGAATAGAACAGAATAAGGTGGAAAGAATATTTGAAGGTTCAGAAGCCACCCAGGCACCACTGCCTACATCCTCCCCACCTATTTATTTCTTCTTCTTTTGCTGAGTTTCATTATAAATAAATGAACTAGTCACATAGAGGGTCAATCAACCCTGTGCAATCTTCTTCAAAATATATGTCCTGGCACCAAATCCAGTGCTTCTGTCTCTGTTGCTAAAAAATGATGTTTTTGGAACAAAATGAACATAAAAAAATTAAGTTAAATATTATTTTTTTAATCTGTGCTCAATAATTATGCCATTAGCAAATACATTAAGCCTCAGCCTTTACTTTATCATGTAAATAAAAAATTCCATTATATTATTTATTGTGTTCCAGAGTACAATACCATGTGATACAAAAAAAATAAATAAATAAAATTCACTTCTCAGGGAAACCAGTCCTTGATCATTTTTATTGATGACATTTGAAGTGACTGGTGCCCAAGATCTCTGGGAAAAAGAAAAGCCCTACTAATCTCACGCACTTGTCACTGAAATCAGCTGCAAATTAATGATGTATGACTTAAAGCTTCAAGTTCCAGTGGCATTTTTATACTGACATCTCCTTGGAAGGCAAGAAGAGATCAGCTCCTGAAATATTAAAACATCCAACTCATTCTTTAAAACTGGAGGTTGTATGCAGACCACAATTTTAAGACTTTCTGATTTTTGTCTTTTACCAAGGATACTTGATTTATCTTAGTTATTCCCTGGACACCTTGTTATTCTCTTCTCTGTGGTCCCTCTACCTGACCTCCTTTCTCAACATGATCTCTTCACTTTCTGCTCATGTAGATCAGAAAATTATGTTTTTTATTATTTATTTGTATTTATTATTTTATTTTTATTATTTATTTTATTTCCATAATCCATAGTCCCAGCCAGTGTATGTTCTCCTTTTAGTGAACCATTTTGACTCACAATTTATCACCCTGGCATAAAGAGCGATGGACACCACATTCAAAATCTGTTCTGCATTAAACTGTGTTGTTATACTTCTCCACAAGTATACTTTTCTGTGAAGAAAACAGGATAATATCCAAGCAGGTTGCTCCCAGTGCTTGAAACCACACCAAGCATGATGGTTTTTAAAGATTTCCCTTTCATCTCAAATGTCAGGGAAGCTTTTGGACATAAAAAGTTCTCAACACAGAAGGCAAGAGCCAAGCCTGACACAATTCTTGGAGCAGAGCTGATTTTGCTGCTTCGAAAAAGTGGGATACTTGGGGCAGAAACCAATACATGGGAACTGCTGAATGGGCAGTTTCACTCCCTCCAATAACCTGAGGGTTTCATTTATAAAAATAGTTAAAACTTACAATATTCACACAAAGAACTGAATCAGCAAGATGCAGGATACCCACAGCCACTTGGAGGAAATAAAAAACTACTCTGAGATAATATCTCCTATAAGTACTATTCTTATTGATTATGGCAGCACACAGTGGGAGCTTTATGAAGTGGAATTGAATTTGCCTTACAATATATACTGATTATATTGTGTAAATTCTGCTGCACTGCTCCATTTCCTATGGGATGCAGACAAACTCTTCTACACTCCCAGGGGGTGATAAACATGATGAGGCTGAATGCTTTGTATTTCTCCCTCTTTGTACACTCACACTCCTGTCTGCCAGCCAATTAACTTGGACCTTGGGAGAGAAGTTCTCAATTCACACTGCAAAAATGGACACATAAAGGCTCTAGTCTCTAATATACTGCAATATGAAAAATACTTTAAGGCTACTGTTAGCTTTCTTTATTAACTGTTTTCATGAATTTTATGCTGTTTCTCACCTGACCATATTGCTACAGTGGCTGCACATTATGGAGTGCTCCTGTCAGCAAGGGTTGATGTGCACTCCAAGGGCAAGGCTTTATTTAAATTCAGTGCACTGAGACTTTATATTAAAGGCGCCTTCCTGAGGAAGTGCTCCTCAGAGTTACATAAGCTCATCAGTGAGCACATGGGAAAAAACAGAGTATATGTACCTTGGCCCAATAGCCTGAGGCTCTAGAATACTCAGCTCTAAATTAGGAAATGAAGTCAGATAAGAAACTCAAAATTCAAACACACACCAACTGCAGGATGTACAAACCTTTATGATAACCAGCTACGTGGGCCAGGATTGCTTGTTTAATTACATTCACTTCATATGCAGACTGAGATCATTAAGAAAGAGAAAATAACACTTCCTCAAGAATTGTCAGAAATCGTATTATGCACAAGAGCTTAGATAACCTAGCAAGAGATTTATAAGCAATTTATAGTTTACCTAAAACTATCTTGTTCTAGAGGTCACAAAACACCACCAAAAACAAAGGAGAAACAGTAGTAAACATGCAAAAATATCCATATTATATTCTAAATACTTATGTGCTGACCAAAGAGGTGACTTGAAAATTTGCCACAAAAGCCTGTTAGAGTTTTCAGTGGAGCAATGGATTGGTTGGATATCTGGGGAGCTTGCCAAGGCCATAGTGACCCCCTTCCTCTGAGACACTGCAGTGAGAAATGCAGAGGTAACAGCAGGAGGGAAGGGCTGTGCTGCCCTTTGAGAGAAGGGTGGTTGGGCAAATGAAGGCAATTTATCACTCATCCCCTGAGCACACACCTGGGACCTGAGCCATCCTTCACCTCCCATTGGTGCCCGCTGCCTCCCGCTCCTCACACGCCTGCTGGGCACTTCCCGGGAAGCTCCACACCCACACCAACTCCTTTCTGAGTTCCTCATCTCATATCTCATCCTGTCTCTTCTGCTCCTAAATATCTTCTGTTTCTGAGGTCATTAACCCCACTGACTCCTGCCTACACTTCATCCCTCTCCATCATCAACTCCTTCCCATGCTCCACAGCCCCTCATTAGGGTACATCGCCTCAAAAGCAAACAAACACCTAACAATCAGCTCTGCTTCTACCTAAGGTTTCATTTTCTCTTTTTGTATCTGATTTTCATAGATTTTGCACCTTTTTCTCCATGACTGTGTTGACTTGCTCTCATTTTTCTCCCTCTCCCACCTTTAAAAGTTGTTTGTCAGTACATTCAACCAGGTAAGTCATACTTTTCTGTCTCCTCCTTCACACCAAACCAGATATTTTAAACAGAGGGGAGCTGCAAAGTATCTCCTGACCAGTAGTCACGGACTCTAAGGTAATAATTATATTCTCTGCCTTTCAAAATAGCCTCTCATGATCCCGTTTTATCCCAAATACTCAAATAATTTTGGAGCCAACATTAATCTAGCAATATATGCCACTGAAATTAATGCATTTCCAGATAATAGGAAGCTCCAATGTATCTCAAATTTAAAGAGTACCCTAGAGTAATAAAACTCCAGGAACCACCCACAGCTAATTTATTTCAGATGTATGTATAAGGTTCAGATTTTATTACATCCCAGCAGAACAAGGCAACCTTAACCTCCACTGGATTATTATCATTTCCAAATTATTTGCCCATCCTGCTTTATATCTTAGGGAGGTTTGTATCAAACACGTTGTTAGAACAGCCAAACCTCTGGAGTGGGATTTGCTTTGGTGGAAATGATTAAAAACAAGGAGGGCATTACAGCCCCAGTAATGTATGTTTAAATTATACAACTGACAGCTGCAATCTCAACTAAGGAACTGATTGAAGCATTTGAGCAGATGCCTGAACTGCTCCTTTCATGGTTTCTCCTCCCTCTGTGTTGAGGTGCATGGTTGTGAGTACCTTCAGCAGTATGAGGATATATTCTGTAAAGTATATGATGCTACTGGCTTTATGGTATTTGTATTTTATATTGTGCATACTCAAATACTGTCTGAATCTAATTGAACATCCTGTGTTCTCCATCCATAAAAAAACAAAAACAAAACAAAACAAAAAAAATCAACAACTTTGCATGATATTTTTCTCCACATTTACAAGTTCACAATGCTAGTCTTGACAGTCTGTTTCCCTCTTTGTATCCTCTGTATCTCCAGGAACCTCTGCTGACATCCAGGACAACTCCTACATGCATGAAGTTAGCAGCAGAAGTATTTTAGTGGAAATACCTGAATTTCTATTGCTCTCATAGCAGTTGTGGAAAGTAGCAACAGTCATGCAGCTGCATTTCGCAGCAGCTCTGTAAATATATACAGACAAACTCTTTTTCATAAATCTTCAAGGCTTGTAGGATTCAGGAAATTTGATAAATTCACGCATCTGCCCTTCTGTTAAAGAATTCTGAAAGGGTGGCTGTTTTGGAAGACTGGGGATTGCTTTTAATTAAACAAACCAATTTCATGGTTACCTATTCGTATGAGCAGATGCAAAAAAGTGTTATTACATAAGGGTTCCCAACCCACTGGGCAGTATCCTGCTGCCCATCTGTTCTCATCAGGACAAGGCACAATACTGAGGCCTTTGAAACACAGCTCTGGAATGGCATTTAAATCTCCCTAGGGACAAAGTTAAACCTCAGCTTCATGGGAAATTCTGTATTTGCTCTCAGAAAAAGCAGCACAATGTACCTGGGCAAGGAGGCAGTGCCTGCAGATCCTGTTGTGAATGTGAAGGGAACTTCAGCATGCACATATCCACCAGCTGAGAGCCTGCTCCCATGTTTGTAGTTCAAATCTATTAAAGGCCATCTACACTGTAATTTGCCTTTGTTAAATTTTAAACTCCATAAGCTAAATTGCTGCAAATAAGTATGTGGAACCTCTTATTTCCATTAAAGCCTTATTTTCAGTATAGCTCAATTCAATTAGGAGCAGCCTTTCTTAACTAAGTCTGTCCACAGCAGTTTAAAGTTCTTTCCTTTAAGCAGTGTAGTGAACAAGTTTAAATTTCCATGCAGACAATTCCCACCTTAACTTTCTCATTATCACTGTTCAGAAAACAGCAATATATTTCTAAATGAGTACTTCATGCAGCCTTTTCTCAATTATACTTTTCCAATTATTGCCTTTTCCACATTAAGAACCTGGATTTTATTACATATCTTTACTGAGATTTGAAAGATGTCTGTTCAGTAATTCTTGCACACACTGAAGGCAGGCAGATAAGATTTCCTCATGACCTAAACTAATAAAAAAACTCTTTACCTTCACTTTTCCTGGTGACTTATACCAGTCACCAGCAGTTAGCAACATTTTATATAAGTACAATGTGTATTTATATATATTTTTATATATAATGCACAATAATATACAATCATGATGAGATGGTTTGGTTAGCATAAGGTGCTGAGAGATACAGAGGAAGGTTGAAAGATTCTGTTTTCACCAGTATTTTATTCACTGTCCAAAAGCTGTGAAAAGAATCTAAATAAAAGGAAATCAATACACTCCTCTCATGAAAGATGTGAGATCAGATGCTCATTTTTCCTTTCTTAAGAAGCTCAGAAAAGAACAAAGGTGTTAAGAAAACACAGTGCTGAAGCCATTAGCCTCATCAGATAGCAGTGCTATCTCCCTGCAGCTACAGATTGCTGCCTGCTTTATTTAACAAATTCCATTCTCACAGGTGCATATTTATGTGCAGACACTCCTGTGATTATATCCTCCCATGAATATAAATCCCCACTTAGGAGTTATCAACCTTCATTCATATATATGCACACACAGCCATTCTGAACATAATTGTGACAGTGCCACAAAGAGATTCTCATCAATTTCGTACAAGAAAAAGCAGATTTTAAAGTCCTCTAAAATGTACTCCAATGTTCACACATTATCTGACCAGAAAAGAGGGGTCAAAGGTAATAATCCCAAATTGCTAAAATGTTTGCAGCATTTCATGTTAAAGTTACAAATATTATCAATAGGAGGCTTTGGTTTACACAAAACTGTCAAAAAATAAGCTGTCAACCAAGAAACTGAAAACAAACTGAACTTGCAGCAAATATAAGCCATATTTTTGTTGAACATAATTTAGTGTAGACAACTACATGGGGGAAGTTTGAAGATCAGAAAGAGAAGGAGGGAAAGCAGAGCATCAGCTTTCTGTACAAGGCATGACACAGCTCCTCAACCAGATAAAAAATTTACACCTACATAGCATCAAACAGCTTACAAAGTAGCCTGGTGGGGTAAAAGAGCAGAAATAAGTTTGAGGCTGGAAACATGATCCACCTGAGAAACAACACAACCAGGATTTCCCTGCATTCCCTAATTAAATCTCCATGTTGTAGACACAGAGTTAAGTTAACATATCATGGAAATTTTGATAGTACAGTCACACCCTAAGGAGACAGAGTGGGACACTCTGATTGCTTTGTAGTGCCCTGGTAAGCAAAAATAGCTCTGCAGCCACACTGCAAGGGTTACCTTCCCCACTGCTTTCATAAACCAAGGGAGAGATAAACATTTGCCTTCACACAGCAGGTCTGATTGATGAGAGATGTGTGGCCTCAGCTGGTGTGCAAAAACACCTTTGTTCTAATTAATCTGAATTAGGCATTTTAAGAGAAACAGAGAAACTGATGATGACAATTTGTGGCTCTGGAGAACACACCAGGGGTGAGTTGCTCGTGTGTTTTCCTACAGCATGACAAGCACCACGACTTTCTCCAGTCTTGCATTCATCTGCTCTTAAATCCAACTGTTATATCAGCCTTCAAAGCTCTTTTCAGCTTTCATTACATTTTTCCACAAGTCAGAGGTTCCCATGCTTTAAGTGTGTTCAGTGTTCCTTGCCACAAACCAGGTTTTACATGTGGCCATACTGAATATTGTGTCCTTGTGCCTGCCTCACCAAGGAGTTGAGCATTATTCAGAGCTTTCAGTTTGCTCTTTCTGCAAGTGACACACTTCCCCCAAACTGGAGTTGCCTGCATAACTAAATTTGTGATGATTTTGCATTTTCACTTGCAGAGTAAAACAGAAATGCAAAATACATTAGGGTTAAAAAGCAGTCCCTTTTGGCACTGCGTGAGAAACACAGATGTGTAAAAATTATTGTCTGCTTCCAAATATATTCTGAGACACATTTACCTGTTTCATTCCATTTAGCAGAGCCCACAGAAATACTATTTTTTAACAAAAATGCCACAATCTATTGAATTCAAACCTCTTGAGATATCTGTGACTGATATCCCTAAGGGTGGAACAGGAGTCTCTGAATGAATCCCTCAAAATGAACACTCAAGGATGGGCAAGGGTGAGCCCAGGAAGCTCAGAGCACAACACAAAGCAGCTGACTTTGTGGAACCACAGCAGTGATCAAACCAGAATGGCAAAAGCAATGATGTGGCTCACCCAAAACTAACAAAATGTTTTCAATCAGAGCAATGGGTGGCTGGCTTCAACCCAAATATTCCTTCCTGGCAACACAGGATGCCAAGCATGCTAAGGGTAAGAATGTAAAGGCAGGTAAAGCAAATCACATTGGTATTGTGATTTATTCATTTATTTTATTTAAATGGGCAGATTGATTGTAGTTGTTAAATTTTTCTAAGTGTAATTTGCATTTGCATTGTGTTTTCTATATATTTTGTACCACTCTGCTAAACCAAAAATTGCATGGAACATTAAATATCTTTAAATAAGTAAGTTTGACATTAAACATTACACTCTTCATGCATGGAATATTTAAAATAATCTTGTTTGAGGATATTGGACTTTGACCACTCTTATGGCAAACTTCAAATCAATGCCTTTATCAATGAAATATAGAGTCTCAAAACAGGGATGTCTAAATTTTCAAAGTCTATTTCCCACAAATCCATGTGCATTAGCATTCATTATATCCCACTCATTAAACTCTTTGTCATTTAAGTCTCACCATAACCATTCCCTTGGATTACAGATATATTGATCTGAAGTCCATTGTCCTGTAACAAAACTTTAACATTACAATAGTCTCTGGAATTCTCAAAATGTTATAAGGTTATTTTCTAAAAAGGTAGGAATGTCAGGGAGACGGTTTAATATAAAATCTTCCAAAGTTGAACTGACTCTTTTTTAGAGTTAAGCAGCTTTATTGAATCATTTCCTTAATCCACAGAGACATTTGTGCTGGTAAAATGTGTTCCACAAGACACCTACAGTGCCAGAAGAGGACAGTTTCCCATATATCAGGGACACATTTAAGATAGATGCTTTCCTTAACAAATGCCTGGTGATTTGCTGCCAGCACTATATATTATTACACTGCATTTCTCCTGTTGGGATTCAGTTCCACTTTTTGGGATTCAATGATTTTCAAGATCATTTACTTACTGGCTTATGCATGACACACAAAGCAACAGTTTGGCTGGTTTCCCTCCTGGTGCTTCCTATGCCGTGGATTTCAACACTGCACTTATACCTCTCTCCAGGCGCCCATTATAACATGACTGTGATATAAATTTCCTTCAGTCATTGTTGTAAGCAAAATGTTTCACTCAATGCAATAAGAACATTGCAAAGCAATTTTCTGGTTTCTTTTGAACTAGAGATTGTCTCACTTCTTTGAATAAAGCCTGCCTGACACACAAAGGTTATTTTCACAAAATAAAAGAAGCCCAAGACTGCTTTCTCCTCTCATTATGATGCACAAAGGAAAATACTTCAGTATTTTAGCACACCAGCTGAGGGCCCCCCAAAAAAAATCATTTATTATGGAAGAACACCCAGACAATTCAAAAATACACCTTTCCAGGTAAATACCTGCTGTCTTCCATGGAAAGAGTCAACACCCAGGGGAATAGGGTAGAAAGACTGTGTTCACCAGCACATTTAGTTTGTAACCAACTGCTGTGAATCAACAGACCAAAGTCAAGCAATTAAATTTTCTTTAATGCATTTATGAGCTACTCAAAGCACACGAGTTGGATGTTTCATGTCACATAAAACAGCTCATATCAGCACTTTGCAAGCATTCATTTGTATTTTTAAGATGCGTAATTTTAATAGCAATAACTGTGGAAGAAAATAACAAATAAAAAAAAATAAGAAAGAAAAAGAAAAAAAAAAGGAAAAAAAAAAAAAACAGAATCCAAGAGTGAGCCTGCATTGCTATCCACACAGACGCCATTGATTCCCACAACATTTAGGCATCTAGGTGCAAATTTCAGGAGCAGGGCCTGATTTATAAAGGTCCTTAAAGCTAGGAATAGAAATCATAATCATTTAGAAAATCCCAGCAGGTCCTTATTAGTCATAATTAGTCACTTAACTGCCTCATTACTGTTGGCTCAATTCTCAGCTGCAAGCAAGGGCTATGCTGAGGCACACCATGTTCTTAAAAGTTCTTCAGTTCAATCTCAGCTAGCTCAGCCACGTGGCAGTGCTTTATCCCTGGTTTCAGTCATCACAGAGTTGGACAGAGTAGAAGAAATGTACACAAGGCAGCAATGACTTGTTATGAAACAAGGGTAGACAGGGCATAGAGAAACATCGCTCTCCAAAAGCCTGCCCTGCAATCTACAAGTTGTAAAATGGCTGTTTTCTGTCAGAATTGTTCAATGGGCTTTGCTCTAGGTCTCCTCCTAAACTGTTGGACCAATTGGCTGATAGGTCACGAGTCTAGGTCTTGGCAATCTGGTGGGAAACAACCCAAGAAGTTCCCCCAGAAGTGAATAAACTTCACTGCTATTTGTCAGGTTTAGTGAAATGCAGGTAAATGAGAATTTATAGCAGTCTTTAGTCCTCCAGACCCTGTACCCTCTGATGTGCTTCTAACTTCTTTAAAAATCACCTTCAGTCATCTCATACCTGCGGTCAGGCAAGTACTGGACCTGCAGTAGTTTAATTCTATTTTTCTCTCATGCCCTTAATGAATTAATTTACTAGTCAGTGAGTGGACTCTCTATTACAAGTCAAACCTCTCCTTTTGCAGCCTCAATACATGAGAGAAGCTGGAGCCTCTTGCATGGATCTGTTCACTGTCATCCAAAAAATCCAAACAAAAAGCTGAAAAAATTGCATACACTATAAATAAACATATTGGACTACCCACCCATAAACCTTTGAGAACTTCACTGGCTGCTGATTATGGACCTTATATGAAATCCTACTGCTTTCAGAACAGTAATATCATTCTAGATACTACAGTATGTTCATCCAATGTTCACATTCTTGTCACAAACTGCATTTATTCCAATGTGATTCTGGGCAACCTGAGCGAACATTTTAAAAAAGCAGGAATTCCACAATTACAAGACAGAAAAGTAATCAAGATCTGTCACCTCCCTACAAATTGCTTTCATAAATCCTCAAAACTTGAATTTGCTGTTTAGGAACTTCCAACATATTCTGAACAAATCAGGAAAATCGGCAACGAAAACAATTTATCTGCACCAGCTCCACGTCCACTCATGGCTTATTGTGGGCTCATTGGTCAAAGCTACTCACATTTTGGTGGAGGAAAATGTTATTGAGGAGGTGGATGTCCAAGCCATCCCTGGAAACAGGCCTGGCAAAAGCCCAGCTTCAACAGGAAGTGAGCAAAGGAACTTGCACCAAGAAGCTGTCAGCAACTGTGGTACAAATTTATGTAATAAATACTCCTTCAACTCCATTCACGGTTTAATTAAGTCCCCAGTTTAATTACTACAGTCAAAAAAAAAGCACTGATCAGGGCCACAACTCCACATGAAATAGCTAAAATGCTGTTTCCATTTTTAAATTAAGTGCCTGAAAAATACTCAAAAGAAAATTAAACCTTTCTATAACAAGACCATGAAACTTATCATAGATACATTTAAAACAACCATAGCTTCAATTGGGTAAGAAAGCAAGATAAAATTTTAAAGTTGCTTGGTAATGTTTGAAATATAGCTTGGTTATATTTACTGACAAGTAGGAAGTTATTTGAAATGCAAAAGTATTTAAAAGTAATTTCTGGGCTTTGGGGTTTGACTTAGAGCTTTTCATAGACGTTCTTATTAAAGAAGCCTTCATTCATCTCAATAATGTGAAAGATGACATAAATAATCTGTTGCTACAGGGTTTTAAAGAAGATTCAATCCTCACATCATTGCAATTAAGAGCAAAAGTGAAAAAAATCCCACCAGCTTTTATGGGGAGCTGATAGCAATCAGAGTTCGTTGATTTTACTGTTTCTGGCTGACAAATTGATGTGAAAACATTTATAGTACACCATAAATAGAGCTTAGAGGCAGTCAAAATATACAAGGCAGAATGAGACTCCTTAATAAGGGAACATTTCTAGATATGAGCATCACTGGCGCTCTGACAGGCCTGGTAAAATCTTAGCCAAATTCATGGAGATTTGGTCCTCCAGAGTTTTGGACAGGACATGGCCACAGGAGTTTTAAAGTCAGCAGTGTGTTTCTGGCTTGGAACTTTGTATTCCCTGAGGTCTCAGATGCCTGTTATCCTAAAATATTCTCAGATATTTTTCAGAAAAATTTACTCTTCCCTCATCTCACAAAATTCAGAGGGTGAAAATGAACATTCCTGTGTAGGAGGAGGACAGGAGACTGTTAAGGAGTCACTGTTACCCTGTGTCACCCTTTACTGAAATGAGACCCCTACAAGCCAATTACTTAATGACAATTTATATCCCAATTACACACCTGATATGCAGGCCTTGAAGATGTTTATTGCATTCCTGACAACTTTAGACTTTGTCCTGGTTTGTCTGATATTCATGGAATTTATTTTTGTCAAGTCAACTTGCACCAGCAAAAGGTCTTATCTTAGGCATTAGGCCCTTTCTCAGGAAGTTAATGTTCTAGACTCTGTCCTTATTTCTTACATTTGAAAGAATATAATACACTTTAATTAGTGGTTAAAAAAAGTTATTTCATACTGTGTTACATATTGTGGCTTCAGTTACTAAGGAAAAACCAAGCAAATCTCACAACCAGATGCTGACAGATAGAAAAATCTAAGGTAAATAGACCTGTTGTTTCCTAAAGTAAGGATGCAAACCTAATAACACATCATTTCTTTTAAGCATTACTGGACCATAGTAGATTCAGTAAGAATCAAAGTTCTCACTATTATACAGAGCAGAATTCTTTTTGCCTGAATCGTGAAACAAGATGTGATTACTGCTCCTAGTATCACATCTCCTTTCCAAGTTTAACATGATATTCATATACTTCCATGGAGGTCTAACTCCAAAGAACAAGGTATATTGACATATATAATATATATAAATAGTTACAGTGGCATACCAATCTTAACAGTGCTGATGATTTAGTACCTAAGTGGAAATGAGACCATTTTACATAGTTATTAACTAAAGGTATTTGTTTCATTTGCTTTTCTAATTTTCATATCTGCAGAAAATATTGCTCACGTCTGTAACACCTGAAGATCCATTGTGGAGTTTAGCCAGGGTGTTGGAAATTATATAACTTTCCTAAATAATTAGTATGAAAAGTGAGAAATCAATAACCAATAGAGGATAGAATACTGATAAATGAAGTGAATTACATAACTTAGAACCAATGAGCATTAATTTCTTTGATTACTAAAAATGTATAAATAAGTGAAAAAGTTTTATATTAGCATCTGTGTGGAGGCCATAATTTTGTGGGCCACACACACTCCCTGGACAAGAATAAAACAATGCCTTCCTCACCCACATTAAAACACAGTGTTAGGGGGTCTTATTTATCCCAACAGCTTCACAGAATTTTGGTAACAAGGGAAGTGTTTAAATGATTACTGCATAATAAACAATTTCATCAGCACTCTCCAGAATGCACTACTAAATATGCTGTACAAGCACTGCAATCAGGTACTATCCAAATTCTAAGGAAGTAAAGATAATCCAGTCATTTTCTGACAAGCAGCAGAAAATATGCCCGGAATTAAAAGCTCTCCACAACAGCAGTCATTGGTTCCAGTCCCTGTGCAGCTATTCCCTCCCTGCAGATTTCCTGAGGAGAGCTGCTGGGCTGGCTCCAGACCCAGCATTCCAACAACTCAGCCACCCCAGCACCCTTTTGCCCCAAAGCCAACTTGGAAGTTTGCCTACTTGACAAACACCAGACTCAAAACATGTTCTGTGCTCTCAAAGTCAGCCAGAGATGTTCAGAAATGGAAGAGTTTTAGCTCCTTGTGCACCTTTGCACCTCTCCATGACGTGTGTGTGATATTAACTCAGTTTTTCTTTCCTGCTCCTGTAATGCTTCTTGGTTTCTTTCTATCCCTCAACCAACCAAGATGGAGCCTTGGTTTGTTGCCTCTTTACCACTACAGAAAGGTGAGGAGTGACCTGGTTTGGACATTTGTGCTGACCTCAGGTGTGTGGCCAATATTGGGACCACCAGGAGTTGGTAGGATTTTATGAGGAAGTAGTTTCAGGCTGCCCCTGGACTAAATAGTGTTTAATTCGAGAGCAAACCAAAAAAAAAGTCTTTTTATACTCTCAGAGCTGCTCTAAGTCCTTTACTCCAGATGGGGTCCACCTGCCACTGCCATCTCCTACTTTCCACATTCTTATTTCCACGTGAATTGTTAGATACAATATCAGTAATGTCAGTGGCACTGAACACTGGGACTGGCTAATGGTTTCCCACTTTGCCTGGTTGCTTATTTTCTATCATTTCCCACCTATAAATTAGCATTTATCTTGCTGATAAGGACTATTATTGAGTTGAAATCCATATTCTACTGAAATGAATCACTTAATTAAGACCACAGTGTGATTCTTACTGTGTAGAAGAGTATTTTCCCAGTCATTTTCAGTACACTGAGTACTGCTATAGCTACAGGAGCAATGCAGTGTAATAATATACTCTGGAATAATAATTTGCACTTGTACAGGGTAAAGGTGGTTAATGTTTTTTGAAGAACACCACAGGATACACCATCCCTCTTGAACTCATTTCATTCAAATTCTGCTCATATGACACATAAATGTGTTTTCAAATAATATTCCCACTAATTTCATCAGCTCTTTTCTGACTAAAATTTCAAAGAATCTTTGAAGAAAATGTTCAGACTAAGAACTCTAAAACCATTCAAACAAAGTAATTACTGTTTTCGCTACCCTTAAAATTGCACCTCTTTAACAAGAGAGTTGCAAGCTTTCAAAATTAGCAGTTTTACCTGTTATTGAACTTCCAGTAGCAGCTGATTTTCTCTCTGGGACACCAACATGGCAGATTCCCACTGATCTTGAACAAAACACTAACAGCCTCATGGAGACAATGGAAATTTTATTTTCCTTACAGATTGTCCTGAACTTACAGCTGCTAAATGCAAATATTACTTTAACACTGCAATTTCATAAAAGCTACAGAAATCGCTGAGGTGATATGGGATTTCCAGTGGGGAAAATATTGATCTTTATGACAAAAGAAAGAGGAATGATGGAGAATAGTACACTTTCCATAGTAAAATGAATTATTTACCCAGTAAATATCAGAGACATGCTTTGAATCGTGGAAAAAATTGCAACTAAAAATCTCTGTTGGATAAGCTTTGCACATAGCTTCACCCTCAGTCATAAACAAGTGCAATTCCTTCTTTCATAGGTATTCCCAAGAGTTCATTTTTAGCATCTTTAGTCCATAGCAAATAAAAAATTCCACATACATAATTCCATAGAAATACAGACACTAGCAATACATAAAATAGATGCAAGGTATTTTTTAATATATTTTCTAAAACCTAAGGTTCATCCTTCTAGCTGTAAAAAGTGAGAGTTCAGATCTAAAATACAGCCTGTTTCTCCAGTGGAACTATTAATTAAAAACCTTTCAGATATTCAAAAGAAGCAGTCAGTAGCTTTTAACCATACCTACCTACTATTATAGGTTGATTCTTGGGTGATGGAAAAGGAGTACAATGCAGAACCTTAAAGAGCTGATGCTTCAACTTATTTTAAATTAAAAGCAAATCTCTCTATGAGGAGTCTTTGTGTGATTAAAATCTACCATTACTAAGGACTTCATTTTCATATCTATGTTTAAAAAACAAGACTTATCAAGTACCAAGGTAATCACAAAATTCAGTGAGAACATTTATTGATTTGACGGTAATAAACAGAACTTTTATTTACCTAATCTGTTAAAGTAAATTGATTTATTTAGATAAACTATCAAAGAAAAAAAGCAGTAGCAGAAAATAGTAGTAGCACTGTTCAACTGCAAGGCTATTATAGCTACTACTACAGGAAATCTGGTGAAAACCTAATCAACAAAGTTGAAAAATGAAAATTTAAGACATTACTACTTGAACTTTTTTCAGAACATTTAATGTGGTTTCAGCAATAAGATGTGTCTTGAGAGAACACACAGGAAGTCAAAGGCACTTCTAGGCTGTGTTAAAAAACCAACAAATTCTGCCTGTTGGGTCACTAGCATAGTAAAAAGTCTTAACTGCTGGGGCAATAATGAATGGTTTTGCCTCATGTGTGACTGAAGTGCTGCAAATGTGGTGCTATTTAACAAGCACACAGGACATTGGATTCCAGCCTGTCATTGTGCCATGTGAAACCTTCAATGCATCCCTTCTGCACCAGAGTTCTACCTCATGCTAAAATATCATCCAGGCTAGTCCAAGGTCAGATTACTGAGGTCAAAGTACCCAATTTGAAACCACCAGGTCTCTCTGGGGAAGGCCAAGGCCACCCTGAAGGAGGAGAGAATCAGAAAAAGTGACATGGAGAGCAGGTCTTTCCTTGAGGTTTCTACATGCTGGCACATGAATAATGCAGAACGTAAAAAACTGCAGATGGCTGAGAAATAAATATAATTTTTCCAATGTTTCACCACCCTGTTAACCTGCAAGGTTACCCCATGCTCAAATCCAACAGAGAAAGTGCCACAGTGAGCTCTTGCTTATCCATTTACATCAAAGTTAACTTTGTTGGTAAAGTAAAAATTTTCTTATTTCCTAATTTTACCAGCAGTTCTGCCCACTGGTTGGTAATGATAGTGACCCTCAGAAGAGTAATAGTTATACTTATGAGAGAGGAACTGAAAGAAGATTGAAGTCCATAGTTTCCCTTTCTTCCACCAGTTTCATTTCTAACTTTCTTTTAGTAACTTTCTTTTCCCTTCCATCCATTCCTGTCCCTTGGTTCCAGCAGAAGGTACAATGAAAGAATCTGCTCCTCCTGTCATTATCTCCAGAATCGAAATTTGGTTAGTATTGAACAAGGATTGTACTTCTTCCCACTTTCTGAGGAGATGTATAAGGACCTGTGACTTACTATGAGTTTACAGACACAAGATCTTATTAAAATTAATATAATAATATTAATAATATAATATGTATATGTATAATATAATAATAATATTTCCCAAACTCTGTGTTGCAGAGTCTAAGTGAGAATTGCTGGTTACCTTCTTGTTCTGTATGGGCACTGGGCTGCAATGGCTGAGTTGCAAGCCTTGCTGAAAGTCCTTTACATCCAAACAATGCTTTTTCACAGAAATGAAATATTTCATTATATATATATATATGTATGTATGTATATATATATAGATACATAGATATATAGATATATAATATATAGATATATATATATATAGATATATAGATGTATAGATGTATAGATATGGATAAAGATAGATATAGATATTTATAAAATTAGTCAAGGATCTGGTATTTACTGAGCTGAGAGCCAAGCAAGAGAATCCAAATTTCTTTGTCTGAAGCTGGACACAACTGCAGAGCTCTGAATTTGTAAGTTACATCTGGAAGGGGTTTACAGCTGATTCAGAATGAGTTAACCAATGTCACCTAAAAGTAGGTAGGACAATCTCAGACTGTATTAAGCAGATGAAAAAAAAAAAAAAAGAGGAAAAAGATAAATTTTAAAAAAAAAGTAGTAATATTCCTCTACTTCTTACCAGAGGCAAAATTCTGAGACACTGTGAAGTCTTTATAATCTAATTCAATGGGTCAACCATCCAGACAGAAGAGTTACTAATTTTTAATGACTTGTGTGGCAATTTTTGCCAATTCTGCTACTGCAAAATGAACAAATTTCCATTTCTCTGTGGGTTTTTATTCTACAAACAATTTAAGCAAATATTGACATGAAGGCACAGTATATTTACTTTGGTTTTTTCCCTCTCTAACCTTTGAAGAAATTAATAATAATGCTGGAATTAAAAAGTTAAAAAGCTTTACATTTAATTGCACCCATTATCTGACTTCAATAGGATCTTAGGCCACTCCATGTACCAAGAGGTACTTAAAACTTAAAATATATTTATAAAATATTTTTCATAGAAAAAAAACCAGTGTTGTTTAAACCTCCTAAATAAAGATATGCATTTTGCAACATAGTAACCAGTAGATGCACTTTTTTAAAAGCTTATGAGCTATCAAAAACAAATGTTTTGCAAAACTTTGGGCAAAATCTTGCTCAACTAAAAGAAATTAGTATTACAAGATTTTTTTATCATTTTGTAAAACTCCCTAGTCCTGCACCCGAGTTTACCAGGCTTTCCAAACAACCTGGGCTGGAAGGTTTAAAAACCATTATTTTTATTTTTACAGCACCACACAGAAGAATAGACAAACTTTTGCTAAATACATTCATGGAGAAATGATGCCACTGAAGTTGGAAATCTGATTACCTAGTTTCAAAACAACATAAATTGAAATGGCTGCATTAACACACAAGGCCTCTATTATAGAGATTTATAAAGGAAAAGCTGAGCGAACTTTAATTACAGCAGCATTTCCCATGCCACTGTGTTACTGACAGGTCTATTGCCTCTTGCTCCAAGCTAGGATTACAGTTTTACTCAAGGGCTTTCTGTTTCAGAAGCTCTGGCATAAGCTTTCTATGACAAAGTGCTTAGAATTGCCCTGTCTAAATCAGCATAAGCCAGTGTTTTTAAAAAGGAAAATCTGGCACCCTACAGAAACCCTGATCTCTTCTAGAGCAAGCCAAGTCCAGCAATGGCAAAAGGATATGAGATACTGGGAGTAGGAGCCATAAAACAGCTGGAGGAGATTGGTAGCACTGAAAAAACATCAAAGCAACATCAGCTGAGAAATCAAGCACTCGAATCTCAGGAAATTCAAGTGTTATGGTTACTTCTTCACCATTAGCTCAGACACCTTACACATAGCCTACTTCCAAATAAATTAGACAATTAAGACAAAGGTCTGGCCTAAGTAAATACCCTGAGTCCCATTTCCAGCTGCTGCCAGACACCCTTTCTCCATTAGAGCCACGGTAGCTTTGCTGATTCAAGCCAGCTGAGGATCTGGGGTAATTGTCAATGTCACTGTGATCATTAAGGGGCTGAGGTAGAAGGTGATAAGTTTCAAAAGCCCAATTCTGTCTTTCACTCATCTTAGAGGCAGTTGCAGGGGAAAATCGAATTTGTGAATGTTTCAAAAGGTAAAAGAAAACTTTAAGATCATCTAGTGCCTAATACTGCTAAGGATGAAACAACAAGCTTTCTGTTCTTGTGCTTTTACTGATAATCACCATAAAGTCATTAAAGGCTATGATTTTCAAGGCAAAGCTGACACAAATTGGTCACTTGGCACCCTTAAAGTGAAGTTAAATGTTTATAGACCTCTATGCACAAGAACTCACAACTCATGCTGTGCTTTCATGGATTTCTTCAGACTCAGCTACATCCCTTGAGAGATCACAGTTTGATGGGGCTGCATGGCAGAGAAACAGAGGAAAGCAAATCAGGGAATCATTTCACCTTCCTGACTCAATTCCACCTGCAGTCTGTGCACACATAAATTTTGCTGTCAGACAACTTTAACTCCAGCCATTCCCTGGAGGTCATGAAGGATTTTCACACCCTGAGGACAGCCATACATGCAAACACAACCCTCACCTGTCTCTGCACATCTTTCTACCGGGAAGGCTCTGCCAAAGAAAGAAATTTTCCCAGCAGAGATGATCCTCCTCGGGGCACGTGCTGTGGAAATCCAGAATGGAACTGCAAAATAAACTCCTTGTCTTCAGCTATGCATTATACAGATTTCTTTCTCAATACACACCTAGCAAAAGCTACAAAAAAAGCTCTGTATGCAGAAACTGAGGTAATGCTGAAACCATCTGTGGAGAATGTGTAAGCACACATTCTATATGCAGCTGAACTATTATAAATCCCAATGATATTTTTTGTGCTATGTTAACAATTAGATGCAAGCAGTGCATAACCAGTTGGGAGTAACATACAAACCTACAATATGTGATTTCCTCTGACACTGACTTGTAAGAGTGTTTATTTAGCTATTGCTTGTCCTTTCAGTGATCTAAACCTTGAGAAGGTAACATGCTAGCCCAAGAAACTGAAAATATTCTCATTAGCCACCCAGATGTTTTTACCTTACACTCCAGGGACACATCTGCAACAAAGGGTGTATTAAAGTAACACAACTTTACTTCACCCTGGGTCTCATTTTTTGAGTTGTAACAAGCTTGTCTGGGCCAACTTATTTATTGTAAAATTATCACGTTTGCACCAAAGTTCTTCACCTTAAACCTTCAAAGTCATTCCTTCAAACAAGTGCCTTCTCCTTGGAGCTCATGTGAGTAATAAAGCCTCCTTCAAAATCACCACTTTGAGGTCCAACAAATGAAAAAATTCTTAGCTGAAAACTCCATTAAAGGCCACTGCCTTTCCTTAGACCAGAGCTCTCTCACTTCTGTATTAACACCAGGATAGAGTGGGTAAAAATCAGTCTATTATAGACATTTCTAAAGGAAAATTGGAGGAGACTGACTGAATATTGACTCAAGCCTTGTAATAATCACATTCTGAGACTCCTGAGGAGTTATGTGTAGGTTCAGAAGCACAGGAACAGATACTTCAATAATTCTTCTGCTTTTTCTTATCTATTAAGTCCAAAAAGAGGATTTCCCTTTCTACCAGTGTTTGTTACCTGATTTTGCAATCTGAAATCAATACAATTAAAAGAAAGCAATGCTGTTGAGGAGTAGTATCCTCATGGCCATATCAGCTGTACATCTGTAAATATGATAAATCACCAGAACTAAGCCATCAAAGTGAGAACTTTCCAGTTTTTCTCCTGATCTCTGTTTTCACCACAAACAGAAATGTCCTGCATGGACCATGCCAACTTTCCTCATACACCAAAAGGAAACCCTTCCTTGACAGCAGATCTGATCTGAATACAGCTCTGATGTGTTCTTGATGGGTGGAGTTTGGGGCAAGATGGGATGAGAGCTGCCAGCCCACAGAAACCTCTCCCCAGTGTCTTTGCAAAAGAGCAAAGGCCATGAATAGCACTGTAAAGAAATCAGCCAGAAGGTTTAGAAAGGTCTAAATTTAAAAAGTCTTGCTGTCTAGACCTGATTTTTTAAAAGTACTGGCCAGAGCCACAATTAGCATTTCCAGTGTCAGGATATTTTGGCATCCCTTGTCCTCTTACTTCATCAGAGCTTCTTTACTTCCCGCTTCTCCTTCTTCCTTCTCCATCTCCACAGCCTGTTACCTCTGTTACAGCCTGTAACTCCTCTGTTGCTTCCAGCTCTATCCTTGTCTGCTCTTTTGTTTTGCCTCACATGTTATGAATTCTTATCTTACTTAGGGAAACTCAAAGCCTACAAAACACCACCAGGTTTATTCTGCTTCCAGCATTTGTATGCAACGTGCCAGGAAAATCCTCAGCATAAGCCAATCAAATAAAATATTCATTTCAGGACTGCCCGAACACAATATTTAGAAAACTCTTCAGGATTGTGGTGGGGTTTTTTTGTTGTTGTTGTTGGGGTTTTTTTGTTGTTTTTTTTTTGTTGTTGTTGTTGTTTGCTTGTGGTTTTTAAGTTCTCTATCCGTGGAGCCGAGGCTTTGATACTACATAAAAGTAGGCTGTAGCATCCCTGTCACCCAGGGACAGCTCAAAACCCTGCTCATTACAGCCGTGCATCTCTCTCACACCACACAGGGACACCCATCATCCTCCCACATCCCTCCACGGCTGATCCCAGCTGCAGTGCCTCGGTGGGCTGGGATGGAGGCTGAGCGGGCAGGGCTGTGTCCTGGCGCTGCTCGGGGGCTGTGTCCCGGCCGTGGCCAGGGCTGTGCCCTTGTGGTGCTCAGGGCTGTGTGTGTTCCCTGGCTGTGTGTGTTCCCTGGCTGTGTGTGTTCCCTGGCTGTGTGTGTTCCCTCAGCTCGGTGCCCGCCGCGATGGGCACGGTGGCTGCGGAGGCGCCCGGAGCCCCGGGACACGGCGGGCAGCGGCGGCCCCGCCGGGACCGTGCCACTCGAGGGCTCACAGTGACATCTGCTGGCACCGCTCCCTCGCAAGGGCCAGCAGATCGCGAGGCACCGCTCAAGCCCACACAAGCTCCGTTTCAAAGGCAAGGAAATTGATAACTTGTAATTATCGATAATCTTGAAAGCGGAGCGCCTGAGTGGGAGGCGCGCTGCAGAGCGCAGCTCATGCCGCAGGAGGAATCCCAAACCCTCTGGCATTCCCCTCTCTTACCCAATTGTTTTCTTCACACTGAGGCCTGAAAACAGAGCCCACTCTTGCAGTGCAGTCAGAGAAAATGTGTACACAAGCTGGCATCTTCTTTTGATCATTTCATTGAGAGCACAGCTCCTGATCAGAGCAGGAGGCCCGCCAGGTTTCTAACAGAGTGTTAAATCCTTTCAAGTTTTCCCAACCATGGAATTTTTTTCCCCTCCTTCCTCCAAGCAGAGCGTAAAAATCCTCCAAATCTTAATTGACCAACTTGAGCATACTCCTAGAGAATATCAAACACATTTGACAATTTGGAACTGCTTTTCATTTACAAGATTTTAATAATACTAATTCCACTTAGCAGTTCTACCTCCATGGCCTTTTTTTTTTTTTTTTCCTGCTGCTGTTGCTGTTAACTAAAATATCTTCCTGTAAAGCTGAAGTTCATCACAAGATTGACAAGCAACTACCTTGGCATTGTGGGTCAAGCCTTTCCAGGTGACCTTTCCATATGCTAAGGGTAAGAGCACACACAAGGGAGATGCACCAATTGTCCTCAGGATGAGGGCACACAGTTCATTTTAGGATACATGTGAGTGTTCTGCCCCAGTGTGGAGACTCTAAAAGGAGGACTGCTAAGCCAGGATTTTTATTTAACTGCTGCATATAGGAGGAAAGAGAAACTGGCAGCAAACAACAAAATTCAGGTGGAGAACAGAGAAATTCACAGGTCATTTTGTAGAACTCAGAGGCTGGACATCCTAAAGCTTCCAGGAGTGGCAGCAGGACAGAGAGAAGGAAAGAAGCTGCAGGAGAAACAGGCATCACAGAAACTGGAAATGGAAGTTTTTTCACAATTCTTTGTAAGAAAAGCAGTAACAGGTGTTACATACCTTTCTGTATCCAAAACTTGCAGAACTACAACTTTCCTCCCTTAAAATTGAATGGGAAATAGGAAAGTCAGGAGGAGCTGACTCAAGAATTATTGAAATCCAAGTTACTTACTTAATTTTTGAATTTTAGCTACTCAGTTGCAAAGTTTTGACCTTTCTATTGACACAATCATATTTATAAAGTGCTTCATCCTATTTTGAAAGCCTGGAGACTTCAAACAAATCACGACCTAGCCAGAAAAAGCCTCTCTGGAGGAAGTTGTCACCAGTGTGTAGAATATTTTATGTGGGCAGTGGGTATGATTCAGAATGGGAATTACCAAAGGTGACCTCAGATTTTTTGCCCCCCAAAAAGCTAAAAAGTGAATTAAATGGCTTAAATTGTATATTCAAAGGTGGCTTGAAAATGCAACAACTTGGTTAGCACATTCTTGAGTACTGTAGCCTCAAAACAGAACAGACATGTGGCACAGCTATTCAGTTAAAAGATAAGCAGGGAAGAAAACAAAGCAAACCAAACCCAGACAGGGCAGCTGTCTAGATATTTACATAAACACACCAGGTTTTCTGCTTTCATTTCAACAAAGCAATGCCTCACTCATGGAAGATCTGGCCAAAGTTTTCAGACTCTGTGAAATACTAACAAACTCCTATTCATGTGAATATGGAAAGTAAGAGGGTTTTATTAAATTGTAAATCTGCTGCTAATTCATCAGTCTAGTCTGCAAGTGCCAATTATAAAACCCTACATGTTTTGAGGATAAAAATTAAATGTTTTGACTTTGATGAGACTATTCATGTGTCTGAACATGTGTTTATGGTCTTTTTTGGCTGGAGGCCTAACTGCAAATCCTTTATTTCTTAGTGTTACTGGAATAGGAAACAAGCAATAAGAACAGTTTTCATTTTTCTCTAAGAAATTTTAATATTTGGCTTTTGGAAGGTATTTCCCTGTGTTTCTCAAGAAACATTAGATTTAGTTAGAACCCACAAACCGGTCTGGGCTTTTTTTTTTACTGTGCTTACTATCTGATCCATAGTAATACAGATAAAAACCATGGGATTTCTGTTTGGCAGAATTGGTCAGAGTGGATGTTTTTATGTTTACTGTAGATGTGGGGAGAAGATTTGCATATCTGGGTGAAAAAAGGAATCTGAAATATATCTGCCATAGTATATATACTGCCACTACACAGGAAGATTTAATTTAATGTTGGAGTGATCCAGAAAACCCTTCTGAATTAATGAAGCAAACTGAGCTATTTCTATTCAGGTGATCTAACACAAAGTTAAATATTTGGTTTGCTGTTCATTGTAGCAGACATTTGTAGGTTCTTTTGTTTGGTTTTGGTTTGGGGATTTTTCCCCCAAATTTAAGAAAAATAAACGCTAAAATTATGAAAATTAATTAATCACAGTTATTTTTGAAAATTTGGTTATGCAGGAAATTTCCCAACCAACTCTGACCAACCATCATCACCATATTTAAATGGGTTTCACCATTATAATGCACCTCAGCTGCTGGCACTCCTACCAGATAAAAACATTTTAAAGTCTGGATAATATTTCTATTAATTTTATTTCTGTGTAAGTTGATGTTTATGTAGATGCTACTGAAGAGCATTCTCATTTTGTTCAAATCTTGGATCCTTGGTTCAAACCTTGAATCCTTAGTTCAAAGTTTAAAATTTCTAATAATTACTCTGAAAGTCAGAATGTGTCCCATTTTCTAAATCTTCTGATAATTTTTTTTTGAAAGCTATATGTATTGAGATTATTTTCCAGAACATACATGATCTGATTGTGAACATCCCCTTGAATTATTTAAAAAAAGATTCCACATGGATAGAAATTAATATTGTTCACTAAAAAACGAGGTGTGACTTACTGTCTTCTAATTCCTGAAAACTGGAGCCCTTTTTGAGTCATTATTTGGTCAACATTTTCAAGATATTAAAAAGACTTTCAATAACATTTTTGAATTCTCAGTATAGCCACAATTAATCTCAAAAACAGTAAACAATGGTTGAAATGTGAGGGCTTTTGTTTTCAAGACAGGACAACCAGGATACAAATGCTTATATAAAACAATGCAGTGATCTCACTGACAACTTCTACTAATACTCTAAGGATCAGTTTTAAATGGCAAATCCTCAACATTTAACTCAGAGGATATCCCCAAAACAAAACCAAAGGAAAAAAAAAAACAAAAAACAAAAAAAACCCAACACAACCAAAGGAAGAAAACAAAAAACCCCCTGAAATAGCACAGAATATGAGCAAGCTATTACAGAAACTCAAATTGCTTGTCATTAAGAAGAGGGAGGAAAGCCATCTCTGTGATAAAGCACTACTCTGTAAAAGTATTAACCAGTCATTTAGTCCAGCTGACAGCACTAATGCTTCAAGAGTGTCAAAGATTTCTCAACTAGAAATGTAGTTGTGCCAAAAATACATCAAATGGGCCTTTAAGAAGTCATTCTATGCCTCCTATTATGCTAACACTGCAACTTTTGATCACTGGCTTTAGCTTCAAGAATTTGTGAAATGACTGAATTCTTTTTCACCCTTTTCATAATTCCTACAGCATAAACTCATCCTATTGTCCACCCAGTAAGGCAGACAAGATATAAAGGACATTCTCTAGCTGGACTGCAACATTATTAACTCAACTGGAAACCACTTGGCAGGAAATCACATAGAAGAAGGTAATTATTCCTCTTTTTAATAATCTCCAGCTGTTTGAGTGCTGTTGTCATTCCTTCATGCTTCAGACCAGGTCAAGCACTCTCCTAGGAACCCCCTGGCCCTGTCCCCTTGTGAGAAACAGCACAAGTAACACAAAGAGGTATCTCCTCACTGCCTAGTACATTCACAGACTCCAATACCCACTCAAATTTGGAACTCTCTGGTAATCAGACCCCTCTATAGCATCAGTGCCTCAACACCCAGCAGCAATTAATTTCATGTCAGACTGGTTGTGATTCCTTTCCTGATGCCATGATTCTTTCCTGATGCCATGATTCTTTCCTGATGCCTTCTTCCAAACCAGTGTATGCCATCAAACTCTGGAGATTCAGTGCTGACTGGACAGTAATTATCTTTCTTCTCTGCTCATGCCCACCTGCAAACAGGTTTTCCTGGTCAGAGCACGTGGAGCAATGGGAAACACTCTCTCAGGTACATGGAGTTATCCTTGGGGTTGTCCTCTGCAGGGCCAGGAGCTGGACTTGATGATCCTTGTGGGTCCCTCTCAACTCAAGATATTTTATGATTTTATTCAGCCAGCATGCAGAAAAGAGGAGCCTGGCCATGGATCTCTCTGTGTTCTGATAAATATTCATGGTCTCACAAAATTTCACACTTTTCTCACATGAATATATGATTACGATTTGCTGACAGAAAGTCAAGGCAGGGGAGTGACACCAACAAATGCCTTCTGCTTTTACTACTGGTGTAATGTCTGATATATCCCTCTACCTTCAAACACCCAAATAAGAGAATAATGAGCATCTCTCAGGATATCTTTGATGTAACAGTGCTGCTTCCAAAACTTAATTACAAAAAAAATTAAATTTTCAAGAAGAATAATTAAACAGCCCCTACAAAAACTTAGGTAAAGTTGTTCTGCTGCAAAAACCAGTGAATGACAAAGGTGTAAAAGCAGGTGATGATAATCTATTGCCAAAGACACCTTACCTGCAAAAATGTAAACCAAAACCAGACCCAGCATTATCTATGAAGACTTCTTTTTTGTGCTAAACCACAACCTGGGAATGTTATTGTTTAGTAGGGCTAAGCCTCACTGTTTAATGTGACCATGCCTAAATAGGAACCAGCCCATCAGCTGTTTAATTAGCAGTAGAACAAGCACATGAGATTAAATGCCAGGAAGTAACTACCCCCAACAACTCAAGGTCTAGTTGTTCACTTTGTGTCACACTGATACTCTTATTCCTTCTTTCGTTTATAAATTGCTCTCTCCATTAATTACTTTGGCAAAGTACAGAGGAATCAACAAATCATGGTGAGCAGAGTGGCAGGCAATCCTGCTCCTGAAGCTGGATATTTCATCATCTCAGTTCTTGCCTGAACACTGCTGATTTTAATCTGTATTTTACAGGGTAACAGGCTGTTCTTCCATCTCTGCCAGGGGAGTAGGGAGGCAGGTTTGAGGTAGATTTATGAAGAAACAATAATCCTCGAATCGCTTGCAATTCCATCACCCTTCAGCCAGCAAATTCTCATTCTATTTAGCATGTGTTTGAAGGGCCCTGGTGGGATGGAAGTGGTGGAGGCACAGACAAGTGCTGCCACATACACAGAGTGTTAAGTTCAGCTTGTAAATTATGACACAGAAAGAACCTGTAACAGCACAAGGCATCTCTGAATCACGCAGGGAGCTGTTCTGAAGCCTCCCTCTGCTTAGTTATTTCTCTTCCCTTCCTCTCAGAAGGCACTCATTCTCTGTAGACTGTACATTTTTTTTCCCCACAGATTTATATCTTCCTACAATATATAGATATTGTTGAATCCTGCAGAAGGAACTAAATACACTCCAGCAATGTTATTCCAGAAGATGTCCAATTTCAACTATGTATAAAGCAGTTTATAAAATCAAGCTAAGCTCAACAATAAATATTACCATCAACATCCTTCCATTTTTTTTCCCCTCAGGCATATCAACTCTGTCTCCTGAAGTGGTCTCTGATTCAAATAGGATCTCCAGATCATGGTCCTGCTAACATACTACATTCCAAACTCATTTAAAGCTTCACAATGATCAAAGATGACAATGTCAACACTCACAAAAGATGTTCTTTAAAGCATTCTGCTTCTGCCACTAAAATTCTTTACACCAACAGCCTTTATTTCCAGCATGAACTGTAAGAAAAACATTTTAATGAGTGACATATTTGTAGTATGGTTTATATTTCCTTCTTTGTGTTGTATTTTACTTCCTCTAAATTTTCCTCTAATGCAGTTTCTTGCTTTGCCTCCACAGCTCAGCCTTACAGAGGAAACTTCAATAGAGAGAATATTCTCCAAAACTGCAGCCAGTTAATGCTGCATTTCTGTCTTTTGAAGGGAAAAAACAAGCCTCTTCAACATTCTTAAGAAGTAAATATACCAGAAAAATTTACAAAGCTTCCCAAGAAATCACCTATGAAGTTTAAAAATTGTAAATCTCTAGCATGCCATAAAAAACATTTCCCATCAAAACAGCACATTTATATAGTATTTACATGCATATTATGACCAATTCATAGGGCACAGTGCCAGTTACACTGAGACTGGCAGGAACTTTCATGGCTTAATGAGAACAAGGTTTTCCCTCAATTTTAGAGGTAGGAGTGTAGGAGAAGAGATTATGGGACATAGGGAATGGGGTGCAGCTGTGTAAGATAAGTGGACAGTACTGAAGGAGAAGGAGCACGGAATGCTGAGGTGTATTGGCCATCCACAAAACAGTAAAAGGGAACACAGGTGTTATGTATGTGAGAAACAGGGTATGGAAGGTTGCACTGGGGAATAATAAACTGCTGATGCCTGAAACCATTCTCAGTGTCAGCCGTGTGTCCTCTGTCAAATGCTGTCCCATGTGAGGAGCCACCACCTACATAGGAGGGCCCAAATAAAATGGTCTGGCTGAGCTGCTGAGTACCAACAGCCACAGAAAGTCATCCAGTAGTCCCCATGTTGAGTCAAAACAATTCACAGATGTGTCAGCATATATGTATGTCAAAAACGTTCCAGTTCCATTTAAAGATTTTACCCAGGGAGCAATAAATAATTTTTTGCTTTTTGTTTCTCTTACCTAGCTTATACTTTTATCTTGTTTCATAAAGGAATTTTCAAATTCAGGTATCTTTCCTCACAATGGAGATTTTAGGCATCAGTAGCTACTTTTTAACTTTCTCTTCAGCATATAAATATTTATATGCCACATTTATAAATTAAAGAAGAAAAATCTCAGAAATATGCTGCTTAGTCATGGGGGATGAATAGCATGACTCACAAAGACTATGGAAACAAGTTAATACAAATCATGCACTGTACCAAATGTTCCCTTAGACGGGACCTAACAATCCCCAAAATTTTGCTTTGTATGAGGAATGAAATGGCCCATTGTGTCTCTTTAGGAGGTTGTTTTAGTCATGGTGGTTTGGTTAGTTACTAGGATTGTATATACAGTGCACATTGATGAACAAAGCCACATTTTCATCCATTTTCCAAGTAATTCCTAATGTGACTCACAGTGCAGGCTCCTCACAGCTCAGTGATGATGTACAGAGGTTCCCACACAACTATCATTATGCCAGGAAAAGGTTTAGTTTCACTCCTCATACATTTTGAATACATGTTTTTCTGCAATTTCAAACCTTTTCAAAACACTAAAGTGCTAACATTATAAAACCATCCTTTTGGCAACCATTATTTATCCCTGCACTGCTCATTAACCCTTCTCCCTGGTGGTGTATTTTAGATAGAAAACAGGTGCAATTCTTCTTGCTGCTCTGGTGACACTTTAACGGGACCTTGGAACCCCCTTTAGCATCTGAGGAGAAAAAGCTGTGAAAGGAAAACCCCTGCAAGGTCCTCAAAGGGAAAAGTAGGAGGGGAAAGTGTTTGGATGGAGGTGAAGAAAAAGGGTCTGATTGAGGGAGGGTTTGATTGATTGGTTTTTCAGGGGAGAGGGAACACTTCAAATCTGACCTAGTTTCTCACAGTTTAAAAGATAAAATAGAAGATTAATTACATATCCAGATATGAGCTGCTACAAGCTTTTCATCTAAAGCCTGAAAAGACAAAGATAATGAATTTTGGTCATCACTTTAAAATAGCCACACGTTCCGGTTCTGGCACTGGTTCCGGTTCCAGTTCCAGTCCCAGTCCCCAGCCCCGGTTCCCAGTCCCGGCTCCTGATCACGTTCTAGAC